>NC_056744.1:75484388-75784388 GCF_019279795.1 Protopterus annectens | reverse complement strand
AGAAGGAGATGTTGACCCTATGTCAGGGCCAGGGAGGTAATGGGGAAGGGAATAACTGGACCCCAGAAGCAATTTCTTCCACAATTTGCAGAGGGGGGTGACTTTGATAGTTTTATTCATATATTTGAAAGAGTATGTAAACAGTACAATGTTGACCAAGCACTCTGGGTACAGTTCCTGACCACTTACTCCATGGTAAAGCTGTAACTGTTGTTTATAAATTGTCCGATACTGACTGTTTAAACTATGATAGAGTAGAACAATGTTTATTGAACTGTTATAAGTTAACATCTGAAGCTTACAGAAAAAAGTTTTGTGAGCACAGACATAAGGCAGATGAAAGTGTATGTGATATACTGCTGAGTTAAACACTTATTTTCATAGGTGGGTGAGTGGGTGTCAGATCACCACTTCTGAAGCACTGGCAGACCTTTTGGTGAGTGAACAAGCCCTTAATACTTTGCCTGAGGACATGAGAATCTGGTTGGCAGACCGGGAGTGTAACTCTGCAAATGAGCCGGGGAGAAAAGGGGATCTATACTTAGCAAGCAGGGCATCACTACACAAAAAGGGGATACCCAGTGCTGCACAGGGATATAAGGGAATGCATGGTGGGCAGCCTAAATCACCCAAGAGAGTCTACCAGTAACAGGGGAAGCCACTAGTTCAGGTAAATGGCCAGGATCAAGGGTTAGATGTTTTAAATTTAACCAGAGGAGCCATGTAGCATAGAAATTCCCACTGAGGCAACGCGGGGAACAAATGTTGAGGGAGCAAGCAAGTGGGAATAACAGAGTGCCAGTAGTAAGTTGTCTGAAGACAACAGCGGTACCAAACTATCATCAGAGTTTGTATCCTATCCTAGTGAATGGAAAACAGGCCACTACTAAGAGAGACACAGCCTATGACATAACTACTGCAAAGTCTACAGTGGTTAAAGAGGAGCGGTACTTGCTTATCAAGTCACTCCAATCACAGCTTTAGGAGGGATCCCATTCCAAATACCTTTGGCCAGGGTTCACCTTGATTGGGAGGGTGGAAAAGGAAGCAGGCAGGTGGCTGTGTTTGAGAATATTCTTGCAGATGTCTTGATAGGGAATGATGTTGATAATGCCCTTGTGTGCATGCAGTTACATGCAGTCAGGCTTGGAGGCAGCCATGTAGGTCTAGTAGCCTGGGGGAGACCCAGACAGACCCTATACCTGAAGCTGGGGCTGGTGATGTGGCTATTTTAGAGAAGGAGCTACCTTGTAGCAGTGAGCCTAAAAGTGATCCACAGCTGCTGGTAGGTACTCATGTTCCCATGGAAAGGGTGACTGCAAGGACAGAAGTAAGTGGTAGTACCCAGACTAACAGTGAGGCACTGCTGTCATAATATACTAGGCTTCCTGTAGAAGGGGGGCTGGGAGGAGTCACAAAGGTAGAGTTGAGACAGGCTCAGCTTTCGGATCCTATCTTACGAAGCTTGAGGGAGGCAGCTAAGGATGCACCTGATGCTCAAGGAAAAGGGGAGTCTGTACACTGGAACAAAGGGTTACTGTACAGAGAGTGGACCCCTGAGGGAGGCCTAGAGGGTGATGTAATACAGCAGTTGGTAGTGTCCAGGGCCTACCATCTGGCACTTCTAGCCATAGACCAATGACATTCCTTTAGCAGGTCATATGGGCATAAAGTGTACCAAGATAAGTACTATGCAGAACTTTTATTGGCCTTGGATTGCAAAGGATGTAAAGGATATTGCAGGACCTTTGAGCAGTGCCAAAAGGTAAGCAAGGCAGGGGACAAGATCAAAGCTCTATTGATGCCTTTACCTGTAATTGAAGAGCCATTTCAGAGGGTAGCTATGGATATTGTCAGGCCTCTGAGTACCCCAAGTTCCACAGGGATGAACTATATCCTGGTGGTAGTAAATTATGCTACTAGATACCCTGAGACGGTAGCTCTGTTCTCCATCAAGGCAGAGAAGGTGGCAAATGCTTAGGTTTTTCCAAGAAAAATACTGACTGACACAGGTGCCAATTTCACATCAGACCTGCTGGCTTGTCTCTGAAAGCATTGTGGGGTGAAACACCTAAAGACCACCCCTACTAATCCCAGACTAATGGTCTTGTGGAGAGGTTAAACCCTACACTAAAGACTATGTTACGAGCATATGCAGACCTGTTTAACAGAAGGGAGTCTAGCTACTATTTGCATACAGAGAGGTACCCCAGGAATTCACAGGTTTTTCATTGTTTGAGTTGCTGTATGGGCATACTGTGAGGGGGCCTTTAGATTTGATTCGTGATGAGTGGGACGGTGAGTATGAATCCCACAAGGAGTCTGTTGTGGCATATGTCCTAAACCTCAGGACAAGGTTTAGGGAATTCATGGGCTTAACCCAAGGGAACCTGGCAGGAGCCCAACAGCAGAAAAAGTATGGTATGACAGGAATGCTCCAGCCTGAGAGTATGATGTGGGACAGTAGGTTATGGTGCTCATTCCTATCAGACACAATAAGCTGCAGGCAGCTTGGAAGGGACCCTTCAAAGTGGTAAGGTCAGTGAGGTTAATTGCATGGTAAACTTGCTAGGCAGGAGGCAGGGGCACAACCTGTACTGTGTTAACATGATGAAACCTCAGCATGTCAGAGAGGTCCTGGGCAGACTGCAAAGGGCAGGGTTAACTACTGAGCTCAGAAAGTGTCAAGTGGGTATGACAGAGATCTCCTACCTGGGACATAGTGTGGGGAGATTAGGCCAGAACCTGCCAAAGTGGAAGCTATTCAGGCATCGCCTGCCCCCTTACCAAAAAGCAGGTGAGGGCATTCTTGGGGACAGCAGAGTACTATAGAAACTTGTTCCCATTTATACTACAATAGCTGCTCCCCTCACAGACCAGACAAGGAAAAACAGGCCAGATAAGGTAGTGTGGCCCCCAGCCTGTGAGCAGGCATTCCAAAAGCTTAAAAGGGCTTTGGGAGGACCCCCGGTGTTAGCCAGTCCAGAATAAAGCAAAGAATGTGCTGTGCAGGTGAATACTTTAAACCATGGGGTGGGGGCTGTACTCAGCCAAGTTTTCTCAGAGGGAGAAAGCACCCAGTTGTTTATCTCAGCCATAGACTCCAACCCCAGGAGGAATAGTATGCAGCTGTAGGAAAAGAATGCCTAGCCATAGTATGGGCACTGCAGAAATTTCAGTCTTATCTGTATGGAAGGAAATTCACTGTGGTTACAGACCACAATCCTTCAACATAGCTACATAGAGTCAGCCAACAAAATGCCAAGTTATTAAGATGGAGCCTAGGGTTGCAGGCATATGACATGACAGTGCAGCACCGTAGTGGGGTCACCAGTGCCAAAGCAGATGGATTCTCTCAAGACAAGGTGTAAGTTAATGTGTTCCCAGACAGGCCCATTCCTCTCAAGCAACATTATTCCATGGTCACTTGGGGAGGATGATGTGACAATGTGAGGTATTGCCATCTGTGGCAGGGAGAATGGGGCAGTGCATGTGTAACATCTGCCAGCATATTTAGCTGGAGTTTTGTAAATAATTTTGTGTCATTTGACTGTCATGCTGATTTGTGCAGATGCTTGTGTTAAAATGTATCAACAGTATTATTATAACTGATTAAATGTTTAAACAATTCATTCTGGAAGGGAAGAGTAGAAGTTTTTGAAATTGTTCTATAGCTTTCAGATACTGCAACAGATCTTAGCAAAGCTCTGAGTGTGTATTGTACCAGAGTCGAATGATCAAATGTGATTTCATTCCATAACCAGCACTGAGAGGATGGAACTCTCACAGCAACTTGTTTCTTTTCTTTGGAACTTGATATAAAAATCCATGACAGTTATCATAATTTAATAGTTGTTCATTTCAGTGTTGGTTAGAAGCTCATCAGCTTGCCTTGTGGAAGTAAGTATCTCAGCATCCTATGTTGGCATCCTGTATTAATTAAGTTAGCTAGGGAACAATTATTCTTTAGACAGTCAAAAAAACGGTGATATTAGTTAAGTATTGTTTTTCTGCATCTGTTTGAATCTGTCTAACTATGTTATTTTTATTTCTCCTGTGACTAAAACTCTGGTGTTTATTGTAATTAAATATTTAGTATTCTTATGTTTTCTATTTTATTACTTATTATTAAATATTTGTATAACTTTCATTGTGGCTGGTCTTTTAAAGAGTACTTTTAATGTCTTGAAAGTGCTTGTGCTTATTTTATTGATGCCATGGCCACTCCGTAGAGTCTGGCTGTTTTGGTTACACTCTACCACTTATGTTAGTATTGCTGTTTCTCAGTATAATTGGATACCATTTTGAGAGCCTGCGAGTGGTTGGTGGGTGTGTGTGTGTGTGTATCAAATACCCAGGCGTGGGTGTGTTAGCTACTTGGAACTGGGACACAGTGCTCCAAAGTGAGTTTTGTTTGTTATCTGGTGAGACAGAGAGTCCAGTCCCAGGTCTGCAGAGTGTTCCCTGTGTGCTCTTGAGAGAAACTGTGCTTGATGCAGAGAGCTGCATCTGAAAATACTGTGTAAATTCATTCCTGTTCTTAGTGAACATCTCTCACTGGTGTCAGTGGTGAGGATTGAGGCTCTTTGATTACTGGCCCGGGGAGTAGACAGGCCATCACAAGGGTAACCATACAAGATTCAGTACTCATAATCTCAGTCTAAATTAATGACTATGATTTCTGCTAATTCAGAAAAATTTTCAAGCCACAATACCACTGACCACTTTTAAACTCTCAAGACCACCGTGTAGCATCTGTTGCCCAGATAAGGACAGATGTACTTCCTTGAAACCCCAGCAAGATACAAAACTGAAGCCAAGTGTCTGCTAAACAGCCTTGGTGCACAAGAAAGATCAAACAAAAATAAAGTGAGCTGGTAATAGAAACTAGAGTTAAAACATTAGAAAATGTTTGAGAGCCTTGTGGATGCTATATGAAAATAACAATATGCATTCTTCACATCCAATGCAACAAGAAGAGCAGTTTCCATAAAAAGAGTGTGGAGTGTTTGAACTTTGTATTTTCTAAGCTGCTGATGTCTGAGACTTATAGTAAGCCTCCAGTAATCTTACTTCTTTGGGTCCGGAAATAATCTTGAATAGCATTCTCCCTATTTCAAAATGGCACTAGTTGGACACTTCACATAATCAAAAGAAGTTGAAGTAATGGAAGAGCTATTTGGGAAATGATTCATTAAGCTCAAGATATGAAGGGGCATAAAAATCAGTACTGAAAGGCCATCTCCTTAACCAGTTTATCCTTTATGTAATCTATGGAGAATCTTCCTATTGTTTTAAACACCTTCATTAAATTATCATTTAAGACATCGCCAAACATACATATAACAAAACAGAAAACAAGCCATTTTAACATTTTTAAATTTAAATACAGTATACATCACATGTGATTCCTTTGCTACTATCATCAATCCTACATTACAAAATAATTGTTGAATTCCTGCCTTCCCTTAAACCTCACTCCTCCTTTTCCTCCTAGTGAACATTATTATGTGTGTATTGCTCCTACAGTTTCCATTTACTCCTATGTAATTTACTCTTTCCTTTTTCTAAAGATCCCTTTTCTAGTGATTTTATGTCTTTTATAATATTCAATACCTCAAATACAGCTGGTGTAGACTTTGATTTCCATTTTTTAGTAATTGCTTTTTTTTTGCAGACAACCAAATTAAACGTAAGGCTTTACTATGTCTAGGCAATTTAGATCATGTATCACAGCTCAAAAGAGTCATATTTCTGACAAAATACTGTGTATGAACTTTTACAATCTGCCAACTCATTGCACTCCTAAAACATATTTTCCCAGTTACCTCTTTCTTCTCTGTCACACCTCCAACATTTGCTATCTACCGAGTAACAATTATTTGAAGTCTGCTTGAGGCATAAAATGCCTATGCAAACACTTCCAAGAAAATATCCTAAACTTTCTGGACTTGCTTGGTTGCATACTTGGGAGCCATACCTATGTCTTCCTATTGTTTTCTTGTAAGTTGCTTTTCCAGTCTCTCTTCCCAGTCTTTTCTAACCTCCTCTGATTGACTACAAAACGAACTTTGAACAAATTCGGTCAAACCGAAAACAATTAAAAACGATGCTGGATCCCTCCTCTGATTGACTGTTATAGTTATCATGCAATATTTTATATGTCCTAATTATCCCTTTTTAACATCTGCTTCTGTCCTAGATTCAACTAAAACCTCTACCAGAGAGGGTCTTTCGTTTAAAATTCCCCTATCCCTTTCTCATTTCCTGTACTCTGTGATCAAGTCCTGGTAGGGAAGGCAGTCTCTAGTTTGCAATTCAAATGTCTTCTTGGCCTCATCCCACTCTATTACCTTTCCTACTTAAGTTATTTTCTCTCAATAACTTGGGGGAGGAGAAATGGCGTATGGGGTTATCCTGAAGGAACAGTATGCTAAGAGTGTTTTGGAGGTGAAAAGAGTGCCGGATAGAGTGATGTTTATGAAGCTGGAAATTGATGGTGTAATGATGAATGTTGTTAGTACATATACTCCACAAGTTGGGTGTGCGATGGATGAGAAAGAAAAATTTTGGAGTGAGTTGGATGAAGTGGTGAAGACTGTACCCAAGGGTGAGAGAGTGGTGATTGGAGCATATTTCAATGGGCATGTTGGTGAGGGGAACAGAGGGGGATGAGGAAGTGATGGGTAGGTATGGTGTTAAGCAAAGGAATGCCGAAGGTCAGATGGTAATGGGTTTTGCGAAAAGGATGGACATGGATGTGGTGAATACGTATTTTAACAAGAGGGAGGAGCATAGGATGACATACAAGAGTGGAGGAAGATGCACACAGGTGGATTACATCTTATGTAGAAGGGCCAGTCTGAATTAGATTAGAGACTGTAAAGTGGTGGCTGGGAAAAGTGTAGTTAGGCAGCATAGGATGGTGGTTTGTAGGATGATATTGGTGAAGAAGAAGAGGAGGAGGAGGAGTGTGAGGGCAGCACCAAGGATCAAATGGTGGAAATTGAAAAAGGGTAATTGTGAGGCGGAGTTCAGAGAAGAGTTAAGACAGGCACTGGGTGGCAGTGAAGAGTTACCGAATAGCTGGGTAACTACAGCAGAGATAGTAAGGGAAAAGGCTAGAAAGGTGCTTGATATGACATCTGGAAAGAGGAAGGAGGACAAGGAGACCTGGTGATGGAATGAGGAAGTACAGGAGAGTATACAGAGAAAAAGGTTGACGAAGAAGAAGTGGGATTGTCAGAGAGATGGAGAAAGTAGACAAGAGTATAAGGAGATGAGGTGCATGGCAAAGAGAGAGGTGGTGAAGGCTAAGGATAAGATGTATGAAGAGTTGTATGAAAGGTTGGACACTAAGGAGGGAGAAAAGGACAGAGGGACTGAGCTAGTAAAGATGTGCAGCAGGTAAGGTTGATAAGGGACAATGAGGGAAACATACTTACAAGTGAGGAGTGTGCGTGTTGAGCAGATGGAAAGAGTACTTTGAGGGGCTGATGAATGAAGAGAATGAGAGGGAGAGAAGGTTGGATGATGTGCGGATAGTGAATCATGAAGTGCAGTGGATTAGCAAGGGGGAAGTAAGGATAGCTATGAAGAGGATGAAGAATGGAAAGGTTGTTGGTCCAGATGACATACCTGTGGAAGCATGGAGATGTTTAGGTGAAATGGCAGTGGAGTTTTTAACTAGATTGTTTAATGAAATTTTGGAAAGTGAGAGGATGCCTGAGAAATGGAGAAAAGGTGTTTTGGTACAGATTTTTAAGAATAAGGGTGATGTGCAGAACTGTAGTAACTACAGAGGGATTAAACTGATCAGTCACGGCATAAAGTTATGGGAAAGAGTAGTGAAAGCTGGGTTAAGAAGGGAGGTGATGGTTAGTGATCAGCAGTATGGTTTCATGCCAGGAAAGAGCACTACAGATGCGATGTTTGCTCTGAGAGTATTGATGGAAAAATACAGAGAAGGTCAGAAGGAGATGCATTGTGTCATTGTGGACTTAGAGAAAGCATATGACAGGGTGCCTAGAGAGGAGTTGTGGTATTGTATGAGGAAGTTGGGAGTGTCAGAGAAGTATGTAAGAGTGGTACAGGATATGTACGAGGGCAGTGTGACAGTGGTGAGGTCTGCAGTGGGAGTGACAGATGTGTTTAAGGTGGAGGTGGGATTACATCAAGGATCAGCTCTGAGCCCTTTCTTACTTGTAATGGTGATGGACAGGTTGACAGACGAGATCAGACAAGAGTCCCCATAGACTATGATGTTTGCAGATGACATTGTGATCTGTAGTGAAAGTAGGGAACAGGTGGAGGAGAACCTGGAGAGCTGGAGATATGCTCTAGAGAGAAGAGGAATGAAGGTCAGCAGGACTAAGACAGAATATATGTGTGTGAATGAGAGGGAGGATAGACGAATGGTGAGGATGCAGGGAGTAGAGGTGGCGAAGGAGGATGAGTTTAAATACTTGGGATCAACAGTTCAGAGTAATGGTGAGTGTGGAAGAGAGGTGAAGAAGAGAGTATAGGCATGATGGAGTGGGTGGAGAAGAGTGTCAGGAGTGATTTGTGACAGACGAGTACCAGTAAGAGTGAAAGGGAAGGTCTACAAGAGGGTAGTGAGACCAGCTATGTTATATGGGTTGGAGACAGTGGCAGTGACAAAAAGGCAGGAGTCAGAGCTGGACATGGCAGAGTTAAAGATGTTAAGATTTGCACTGGGTGTGACGAGGGTGGACAGGATTAAGAATAAGTATATTAGAGGGTCAGTCCAGGTTGTAAAATTTGGAGACAAAGGTAGAGAAGCAAGATTATGTTGGTTTGGACATGTGCTGAGAAGGGATGCAGAGTATATTGGGAAAAAGATGCTAAGAATGAAGACGCCAGGTAAGAGGAAAAGAGGAAGGCCTAAGATAAGGTTTATGGATGTGGTGAGAGAGGACATGCAGGTGGTTGGTGTGACAGAGCAAGATGCAGAGGACAGAAAGAAATGGCGACCCCTAACGGGAGCAGCCGAAAGAAGAAGACGACCTTGGTTCCTTTGACAGGTTTCTCGAGTAAATTCCAGCACTCTCTTGCCTATTTTATGTTTCCCTACTTGCAACCATCCTTACTGGCAAAACTTTCTCCATTCTCATATTAGCTTAGTTCTTCAAATACTTTCTGCTACTTTATGAATATAATAGTATGTATGGTTGCTGTTATTCTCCTTAAAGATATGCATCCAAAATTCCATTCACTCTATTTTTTTAACTTTCCCCTGCTTCATCATCATCCCTTTTCCATGTTGAATTATAACCTTCTGGGTGTGTTATGTATATAAGCCTTAACAGTGTATCTCTAAAATATCCCTTCAAATCAGGTAAACAAACTACTATGTTCTATTTAAAGGATCACCTTATCCCATTTAACTCTTGCACTCCTTCCCAGATAAATGCCTTAAATTTTTTATGAATTATTGTCCACAACTTTACCTTGGGTTGGTAAACTATGCCTGATCTTTATACAAGACTGCACTAAAACATGTTCACTGCTTGTATCTTACTATCCATATCCATAAATAAGAGTTTGTAGTTTCTCAATTTTTGTATTATCTTTTAAGTCTTTTCCCACATATCCTTAGCTGCCTAAAAGAAGCCTTGTTAACCCATTTAACTAAATACATCTTATCATGTCCCCATAAATATGGGTATTGTGGACCTAATTTGTGTGGGTATATAATTTACAGCCATAGCCTTTGTTTTATTTTCATTAATTATATATCCCAAAAAGACTTGTCTCAAAATATTCCACAGCACTGAGCTGTCCTTTTCTGGATTTGTCAGGTACAAAATAATATCATCTGCAAAGAAAGCTAACTTTTCTTGATTACTATACCAATTATATTCTTGTATTTCTGCATCCCCTATTTTCTTTGCCTTTGACTCTGCTTATATATATATATATATATATATATATATATATATATATATATATATATATATATATATAAAGCAAATAGCAAAGTGGAAAGATGACATCCCTGCCTGATTCCGCTGTTCAAACTCAGTTTATCTGACAGGATCCCTCTCACTTTAATTTTTGCCTCCGCTCCTTCATATATCCTTCTAACTAGCCTTATTATTGTACCAGGGAATGCAAATGTTTCCAATGCCTTACTCATAAAATCTCAGATTACTCTGCCTAATGCTTTCTCTACATCAGGACCCACAAAAACAGAAGTATTTTCTTACGTTCTGCTTCCCTCTGGATCACCGTTGTTTGATTAATATTGTCAAATGTATGCCCCCTCCACAAAACCACACTGATCCATATCTATCAATTTTTGCAACACCTTTGCCATTCTTTTATCTAGTATACACATAAATAGCTTATAATCATGGTATAAAATTGAAATGGTTCTATATGAAGCTGGGTCTGAAGGGTCTTTGTCATCTTTATGTAGCATAGCCACCAAAGCTTTCTTCCAAGACGTTGGTGCTTCCCCTTCTTTTAAAACAATGTTAAAATCTTCCAGATCTGTATCACTTTCTTCCCTCATAATTTCCAAACTTTCAGGAATATCATCTGTTCCTGGAGACTTTCCTAAAGATCGATTATACATCACTATTTTCATCTCATCACCTCCTAACTTAACTGTTAGTTGTTGAGCCTTGTCTACCTCTAACCTTTTTATAATTAAGTCTTCCATACATATTTCAATTTGTAGTCTTCCTTGATTTCCACATTTCTCTGCTTTATGCCGATTTTCATAAAATTTCCAGAATATCTCAAAACCTCTACAGGATCTCTTGTTATTTTTCTTGTTATAGGTTCCCTAAGGTTGGCAACGACCTTTTCAATGTTCTGAAGCCTAAGTCATTGTGCTAAAAATTTCTGTGCTCTGGAGTTATCAAAAATAATTACTTAACTATAATCTTTCTAAACTCATACATATTATACTTATACTCCCTTATTTTCTCTTTAGCATTCTGCAATTGCTCCTCCTCTTGTTCTGTGAGCTTCCCATTATTCTGCAATACTTTAAACTTTCAGTCCCTCTAAATAATATCTATTACTTCTTAACCATATCCCTTTCTCTTTCATTTCGACTCTGTGTTTACACTCCATTTTCATTTCATCCCTTTCACTAGATATAACTTCTGAAGATACTTCTATCTTCCTTAGTAACTCTCGAATAATGTCCACTGGCCATTCCTTAAATTCCTCCATTTTTAACAGTTAGGTGGAGAAGCACCAGTGTCTTATTTGTACTTCATTATCCTGCATTTTTAGCTTAGTTTTTATTGATGCATGATCAGAAATAGTTACTGGATGTGTGCTGAAGCTATTGAAGTGCCTCTAGTTGTTGTATCTTTCGGCTTTTCCCGGTTAGGGGTCGCCACAGTGGAACTCCGGTCTGCTAATGATTGGCAGTAGATTTTTACGTACCGAGTTGCCAGCTCTGGCGCACAACCTTCAACGAAGGTACGCCCATTCACGCATGTCTCAACACAGAAGACGCTTTAGCTGAGAATCGAACAGGACAACGTCATACTGTGAGGCAACAATGCTACTGCAGCACCGCCACTGCAGTTATTGAAGTGCCTCTAGTAATTAGTATAATTCATCCCCTTTTCCTCTGTCCCTGATTTTCTGCTAAATAGCAGTTCTGAAATCCTGTTTGTGAAATTCACATGCTCATTTCTTTCCAAATGTGTTTCCTGCAGCATTGCTGTTTGCCCTCTGCATTTCTTTATATAACTGAATACTCTTTTTTTTTATCTATACCTGTAAGGTCATTCATATTCCAGGATAATATGGATAATATAGCCATCACAATAAAAATCTATTGTTCCCATCTACTATACAAAACAGTTTTTTTGAATGTGTATTTCCAGTTTTTGTGTTACATGCATATACTAATGTTTGGCAGGCTGATCTTTTGTACAATTGCATCTTCATATCTCCATTTGAACCTATGTCACACTTTTCATGACTTTTTATTTAAAGAAAAATCCTCAAACAAAAAAAAAATAAAAAAAACACCCATCCCCTATTAACTTGATACAAATATACAAAAATATGTACATCTCCAAAACAAGAAGTTTAACCATCTAGAACGGAACAATTGCCCCAAACTCATGTCTGCACCCACAGGCATTTTCCATGCAAAAGTGTATGCTACAGCCTGTGCTCCCTCTTACACTGATTGCTGTCTATCCTTTTCTTATCTCTCTTCCCCTCCCAGATATGGAAATCAGCTTGTATAATTTCAGAAAACATTAACTTTTAGCCCTAAGAAAAAGTACACTGCTATCTTTAAATAAAACTAAACTGCACACTGTTCTATTAACTGCATTAAAATATTAAGGCTGCTGGAGAGGTTGTTACCTCTTATTCACTTCTCACAATTTCAAACTTATTTTTTTTCACTGAACTGCTTGCCATTGTACCTTTAAATTTTGCATTTCCTTCAGCAAATAATACTCAGTATTTTCAGGATTAACTGCTTAGACCAGCAGACAGTCTGTCTCCATGGAAACATATTCAACAATGAGTCTTTACAATTTTCACTCAAAAAAAAATGCACAGCTGCCCCCAAATGAAGACATATTGACTCAAATGAACATTTTCCAATGGAAAACAAACAAGAAATATCTTTGCAGTTTTAAAAAAAGCTTAGCATTTTCATGGCTTTCATCATTTTGTCTTATTTTCAAAGCCTACATGCTTAGAAAACATGCCACAGCTTAAGACATTCAGTCTTGTAAAATAAAAAGAGAAAATATCCTAATTCTGCACATAATATAATCAGTGCACTTGTAAACCCCATCCCCACTCCAGCAACTCAAGATCACAGTATATGAATATTAAACTTGCTTTTGTCCATTCTTTTTTCTCTTGTTATACTGTAAAACCTTACAACTAAAAAAGTATGTGTTTACTTTAATATTTTTAACACGTACAACAGTCACTGAAAAGACTCCCCCTGCATTTAAAATACTCCTGACTATTCACTACACAAACCTGTTTACAGCATGCAGTTTATATCATGAAATGTTTCATACAAATACTAATAAGAACAAAAATTGCTTTACTTACAGTTAGTGTTCCCCCTTTTAGTGTCCTTCTAAACATTAATGATATAAAGTGGGGTATATGATTTACAGTGCACCCACACATTTAATAAAGTCAATAAAAGTCCAGTGTTTTCCAGCCAATTTTTCTTTCAAAACCATATTTCACAAATGTGATAAGTTGCTTTATAGTCTTCCATTTATTCACTAATTTCAGAGTAGCTGGTTTTCTTCCTGTTCATCTCCATCTCACAACACCAGACTCTGGTTCAACTCCATGGTACTGCTGATTCTTCTAGTCAACCCTTATGCTTTTTTTCTGTCTACCAAGCAATTTCCTTTAAAACAATTGAAAAGGTTTCACTGGCAAAGTCTGTCTATGAACCTTACCAGAAGAAGAATGGGAAGCAGAGTCCCCTTCTGCTTGCTGACTCACTTTTTTGTTAAACTTTTTATTTCTTCCTTAATATGCTCTTTGTCTAAAAGTGGCTTTAATCCTCCAGAAAAAAAAACATTTTGAAAACAACTGGATACAGCTACTTGAATTTCACACACCTGCCTTTTGACATTCCCTGGTTGTTGGAATAAATTTGCTTTTCTTCTGCCTGGTGTACAGTGAATAATCATTTTCTACAGTCTGCTGTCTTCATTTTTTTTATATTTTGCCCTTCTGCTACAATTTTGTTAGGATCAATTCTTTTTGCTGGTATGATTTAATCTTTACTAATATAGGTCTTAACTACTTTCTTATGGAAGGGTTGGAGCATACAGTCATTGTGCCCTTTCTATTAACAAATTCTGCTATGGAACACCAGTCCAGTTGCTTATTTGTGCTTTCATAAAATTAACTCAGTCTATTCCATCCAGTGTTTCTGGTACAGGAGAAAATCTGACATTGTCTCTGCACACTCTGTCTTCTAACTCTACTATTTTTTAAACAGTTCTCCTTGAAAAACCCTCATATTTAGCCAGCTTTTTCTTCATGTCAACCTCTGATTTTTGCAGTTTTATCAGTCCATCTGAATGGCTAGTTAAAGCTTCTTTTATTTTTCCCAGCCTTTTGTTGTTTGAATTTATATATTCCTTCAATGTTTCAGTTATTTTAATCCCTCTGAGTATATCTGAATTATTTTTTCCTCTAAATTACTAGAAACCATCTCTTGAAACAAAGCTGAAGCATGAACTGTTTTTTTTTTGCTGAACAGCTACAGAATCCTTCCCAGATAATGTTTTCATTTCACCTTTTCTGGTTGATTTTCTTTCAGGTTTTCCAAATGTCTTCTTTGCTGGCATCCAAGCAATGTATTTACTAGCCAGTAAATGAATTTTACCAAAAAACATTTTCAATGGCACTCCTTTTTCTCAGTTTCTGTTTTCACACTGGTAAATCTGAAGTTATTCTGTTGGTCAGTATGCAGTCATCTTGTCTCTACTGAATATTCTTCTTGAGAGTTTTAGTGGTCTGTGTTACAAAGCAGAGAATGATCATTCATTCCATGATGAAGAAAACTCATCTAGATCAGAAACTCACCACTATCAGTAGACAGAGTAAGACAGTCATTGCTGTACTATGAATCCTTATCCATGAGAACTGCTAATCTACCATCCTGAGCTTTGCAGAGATTACGTATCAGCTGTACTCCTCCACCTCAGGACATTAAACTAATGCACATGGCTAAAGGGTGGAAAAGCTTGTTTCATTTTTCTCATATGTTTTTGGCAAAAAGTAAATGATGGTGTGCCCTTTCTATGGCTTCAGGCCCTCTAAATGTACGCACGAAGGATCTTTACTTGGTAATACAATGGTGCTTCTCTCCATAGGAATTCCTGCTAACCCCATCAAGGCTTGGGAAAGGAGCTCAACTTATGCTCAGTATTGATAATACTCACTGTCTTTTTTTTTTTTTTTTTTTTTGGTCCTGCAGATACAAGCTTTGCCTTTCTCTCAGGCTGCACATCCTACCTGTTCTGGATGAAAAAGGTTTGAACATAAGTTTAAATGCTGGTCTTTGGCTTAGAATGTTGAAGAAAGCCACTATTCTAGTAGAGTAAGCTCTCACTGGAACCACCAGAGTTTTCTTATTATCATTGTAATAAAATACTGCCACTTGGACAAGGCTTGCTTGTAAGCTGGTCTACCCCCTCCCCTTCTTTCCCAATCATAAAAAGTGCAAAAAGGCTGATCTGTCTGCCTGACTTTGATTCATGCTACATACTAAATGATCTAGGAACATCCAATAAATGTAAAATCATTTTCATTTTGCTGTATGGGTCAGAAGAGAAGATGGGAAGTCAAATTATTTAGTTGACAGCTAGTTTGACTACAGCTCTCAGCATTAAATAGCTGTTTCTGAAATTCACTATGTCCTTATAAAAGACATTATAAAACTCAACATCTAAAGGCCTGCAGTTCTGATAGCCACCCAAAACAAGGTTTAAGATCAATGTTTGAGGTCCACCAAAGATCTTGGCTCAGTGGAGGCCAGAATTAGCTTCCCAATTACAGAATTAAGGTCCCACGGGGAAGGCAACAGTTTTCTGGGTAGCTTAAATGCAACGCCCCTTTCAGGAACTACTAAATCACAGTGTGAGGACAAAGGAGGGCCCACAGGAAAACCAGTAGCACTGGCTTAAAATTGATCCAAAAGGACAAAACCTCTAAGAAAAGCTTCCCTAGATACAACTCTACCATCCTGTCTTAGGAGGGTGCACTGTTACAAAAATGACAAGGACCCTCAATTAACAGCTGAACTAGTAGGAAAAATTTTCTTGGCCACAGGGTACTAGCAGAAACTGTGACCCTGTATACTCTGACCATCTGAGCAAACTTTCACAATCAAGTGAATTGGGAAGACACACAGGACCCCCTCCTCCAAGAAATGCTGAAGGCCCATGCCTGTTTGCATAGAAACATGGAAAGAAATTGCAGCTGGCAGTCCACTGTGGAGAAAAATCTATCAGTGCAGATCCCTTTTAAAGACTTTTGGGTCCAACTTCCATTTACAGCTGCTGAGTATACTACTCGTCTGTCACTGTGTTCAGGAATGATGAGATAAGATGTCTATAAAGTCTCAACTGGGAAGCCATTTCCCACACCATCAAAGCCAATATGCACAGCTAGTAAGAAGGGATACCAAATGCTTGTTTAAGTACTGCATTGCAGTGGGTGTTGACTGTGGCAATCTTAAATGTTCTACGTAGCAACAATGACCTGAATGGTCAAGAGCAAGATCAGGCTCAATCATCTCCTTTAGGATTATATGCATGAGAAATAAGGCTTCCCATCTATAAGCAGTACACTGCCTGATGGGGAGATTTGCATGTGAGGAAGTGCACGTGTACCTGCCATAAGCAGCAACTGCAAAGCTTTCAATGGCTGCAGTGGAGTAAACGGGGGGTAGAGAACACTTCCCTGCACCAGCATTCTGTATTTTGTCATTATCTCTGGGTGTGGGCTGGGTATAAATTGTGGAGGCTAAGGTGGGTTTGGTAAACCAAGTGAATAAGGAAAGCACCTGGTGGCAGCTGTTGGTCAACTGCAGAGAGGGGGAGAAAAAAAAGCCCACATAAATACCTGAAACCCTGAATACCCTCTAGACTACATTCACCTGAGGCAGAGGAAAGGAGAGTAAGTATGTTGCTTGATTACATACATCCCACTGCCATGCCATCTGTGTGCATGGCAACTGTACTGCACCATGGAGAAATGAGCCCTGAAACATCTACTAAGTGAGAACCAGCCTCACCTCCAGAATAATGATGTGCAGATTGGACTGTGACATTCCACTCTGAATCACCTGCCCTGACAATGTCTTTCTCCCACTGTATGGTAGAGTCATCAATAACAGCTTCTACAACAGTGTGAATGTCAAAAGGGCATTCCAGAATAAGTTTTCCAAGACCTGCATGTGTGTTTTGCAGGTCTTGGAAATTCTGACTTGAAAAAACAATGGCTTTGTCAACTGCAAAACCACCATATGAAACCCGGTGTGAGAAGCCACGTGCATTGTCACTGCCATGACATCTACTGTCTTGAATCAAAAGTGTTGGCAAGACTGTAACTGATATAGCTGAGAGAATGACACATGTATTTATTTATCCTTTGTTGTCAGGGTTAGTTCCACTAGGTTAGTGGCCTCCATTCAGGGGAGACCTGAGGTGATTTTTATACTATTCTGGGAACTTTGGCTAGGGCATTGGGGAACCCTGTCTAAAGAAAAGACAAGCCTTGCAGGAGTGTCCAGTGTGCATCTGATGGATAAAAAAAGTCTGTGATGGCAACATCTCATATTCTACAATATTTACAGTCATTCCCAAGGGCTGAAATAACTGGAGTCTGCTATGCTGTTGATAGTGTATCTACAGCCAGAGAAGACAGTCATTCATATAAGGAAACACATTGACCCCCAAAAGTCTCTGGTTCATTGCAATTATGGGCATGCATTTAGTAAACAACCATTGGCTAATGTGAGTTGAAACACTTCAAACTAATGACTGGATCTATCAGGAAGAGTAGCAATTCTTGGATCCATTTATAATATTTACATGGAAATAGGCATCTTGGAGGTCTAAACAACACATCCACTCTCCTTCTGACAAACAGTGCAGGACAAACTTGTATCATAGCCATCCAGAATTTGTTCTGAAGACCAGATATGGTTTAAGGTACTTGGTTTCTTCAGAACTAAAAAGTCTCTAGAGTAATACGTGACTGTTCTCCGGTCCAGTGGGACCTCCTATATGGCACTGTTCTGTACTGAAAAAAAAAATTCTTCTTGCCACACTCTTCTGATGGGATGGGATGTCAAGTAACAGGAGTGTGAACTGGGTGGGTTGTAGAAGGAAACTGTATAGCCTCTGGACATCACTATTCAAATCCATCTGTCATCTGTGATAGCCAGGCATGCAGCTAAGCAGGTGGACAGATAACGCCTGACTGCCTCCCAGAAGGAATTAGCCAAGGACACAGTAATCATCCTGTTCCACAGCCAGATGATTGTAATACCTCTGATTCTAAATTTTTATTTTGGAGTGTTTTTTTTTCCCCTGGAAGTTACCAGAGCCTTCTCTGACTTCCATGCTGCTCTCAGGCCACACAAGTACCACAACTCCTATGGACTCTCTTGCCTCCTGGAAATAAAGAATTACAGAGTGAAAATGCTGATGCATACAGCATAAAGGGCTTTCCCCTTTCCAACTGTCATCCTGTATTTTTTCCTTAATCATCCAAAAACAAGTTTGGAAAAGCCCATAGATGAAACATGAGAACATTAAAAAGGAAATTTATGAATGATACTTCTCAGCAAAGTTGGCAAGGTTCAACTAGGCATGAAGCTCAACACCAGCACCCACTACCTTTGCTATACCATCTAAGGAAATATGAGCCAAAGTCTGGTAAAGACATACCATAGAATAAACTATGGTTGCTAACTCAGTTTAGTCTTAAGCTCATCATTTGGCAATGCCCCCCAAAACATGTGCACCTAATCAACAAGTTCACAGGGACTAGAAATGTGGGACAGTTATGTGCCTTTAAAAAATATGGATGATACATTCACCCATTTATCACATCTCTCCATTACACTAGATTTCTTAGTGGGGGGGCAGACAGGAGGGGTCTGCAGAGTGGGAGCTTTTTTATGGGTTGCAACAATGAATATGGAACCAATTACAAGACACTAAACTCAGGAATTCCAATTTTTAGGAGGACAAAGAATTTTTTGTAGCCTCCATAGCACATGCATAACACTGAGTTTTTCCATGCGTCTCTGATAATAGCCATACCAAGAAAAATGTTTGTGAGGATACTCAAAAACCTCATACACAGGCTTTGTAGAAATAAGATGGGATCTTTGTGCTATCCCCCCCCCCTTCTGTCTCATTTCAAGACTTTCCCAAAATCTGGGAATATAAAGGGGGATGGTAGGGGATCTGCACCATCTGCATTGTTTGGTACTGAGAACCCAATGAAGAGTCAATGTGCTTCTTCTTGCAGAACTGCTTTCTAATTCTTCTCGAGAGGGAGTGAATCCCGAGGAGGAAGAGTACGAAGCTGGGCTAATATCAGAGACAATATAGATTCTAATAGTGTCTCCCTGATCCTCTATCCTGCTCCTAAGGAAGCCGAGTGACAGCAGTCTGAACAGTTTTTCTGATTGAGACAGACTACTGCAAGTGCTGAGAGAAGTACATGTAGAATACCCAGTAATTCTGATGTTGAAAACGACATTGAAGCTACACTCTGGACTGAGGGCATCAATGTCATACCTCAGATCAACACCAACTGACAAAAATGCTAATATCCACATCTCCAAATTCGGCAGCGTTTGACAAACCTCAAACAGCTATACTAGAAGATCCACTACCCCAAGCAAGTCACCGGGGACTTCAGATCAAAAGGCTTGAAAGTCAAAGCAGCAGAAACCCACATAAACGACACAGTGGTAGTGATACCATTTAAAATCTCAGGACCCACATGGCGATGTGAAGACCAAATGTCCTAAAATCTGGACTAAACATATAACAAGTTCAAGACTGCCATTTCAAGGAATAGTATATTTTCTTTCACATATGGAAATCTTGGAGTTGTTATAGGTTTTTTGGGGGGTAGCTTCCCCCTGCAAAAAAGAATTTTAAAGGAGAACTGCAATTCTCAATATAAGTTCTTCTGTATTTTCGGTCTTTTTTGCACTATTTCAGGACTCGGCGATGTCAGTTAGAAGATTTCAATAGAGAGACGTGGCAGTACTGGTTCCAAAGACATGGCTTGGCCTTCAGAGGATATAAAGGTACTGTCATCAATGCAAACATGGAAGGCTCCAAATTAAAAGGCTGTGGTCTCAAAGGCAACTCCACATCCAGCAGTGACAAGGATGCTAGCACCTGCAAACTACCAAGCAGTCTCATCAGTACTGACACACAAGACAGCAGCAGGTGAAGACATAGTTCAAAAAGAAAGTAGAGAAGTGCCCCTATCCACCTTGGCATTAGATGTACAAGCCACGTCTGCTGCACTTGACAAAGACCCTCAGTACCTTATAGTTCATCTATAGTGATACAGCAAATACAAAATGAGGACTATATCAAAAGTCTATAGGAAAGGTACCTGATGAACTCAAGCTTAGGCAGAGACTGCCTTTTTTGTAAATTCTCAGTGACGGAGCACTGGAGTATCCAACAGTATGACATGAAAACCCAGTAATGAAACAGGAGAACAGCAGACCCCTTCAACATTTATTTTTTGTAGCAGTTGGTTAAGAGTCCTTGGAGGAAATGGATATTTTCCCTATGCTTATAAACCATGTATTTTTCTATTTATATGTGCCTTATCTCTCTCTGGATTTAGCAAGAGTTCAAGGACCAAGTCCCAGCTCTAGACAATGGAGGAGCTGAGAAACAGTAGAGGAAGCCCTTCCAGAACAACATTCTTCCTTAATTAACAAGCTTTTGACAAGTTGGTTCTACATCTTAAGGTCTACTGATAAAAAGCCTCAAAAAGCACTTGGAACAGTGTTGTCTTTCCTGGGGAAGAACTCTGAGACTACATATAAAAGTTTTTTTTTTTTGAAAAGCTTGCCATACACAACTACAATGTGCTAAGAAAGAACTGTACCAGGGAAAGCTGTGCAGCAGATAAAATCTGTAAAAACAATTATAAACAGTATACTCAGTAATAAGGTATGGTTTAAAGCAGCACACTCCATATATTCAGACTATAACATCTTGAGAGGAAACATAACACCTACAGAGGTTTTTTGCAGCATCAACAAATGAACTAAATGCACAAAATAAGCATAACTAGAGAGAAATTGTTAAAGCATGGTAAAAGTGCCTACCGAGGGAACTACAAGTACAATAATACATCAGATGGCTATAACCTGATCGACACTGGAAACAAAAACTATACAATGATTGAGCAACATACTGCAACAAAACCTAAAAAAAAATGAGAAAATCCTCAGACAAAATGATGAAAAAGCCTGGGGATAGTCCATTATCGAATAATCAGTACAGGAAGTCAGACTGCAGAGTATCTGTAGGTAAAAGGAAAGAGATAAGGCCTGGGAATGTTCCAAATGCAGATCTGACATGAATAACAGCTCAGTCCTTTTGATGGACCTGATCAATTAAGAGTCTTCAGTCACCTCTTGGTAGCTTGACTGACCTAATTCTACCTAAACTGAGAGATTCTGCCTACAAGAGGTGGGAAAAATGAGAGACACCTGGCAAGGTTGGTGCTGACAACATAATCAATACTTGTTATTTCCTTCTTGTGGATGAGACCTCCCCTACCTTGCTGCCTAATTCTGTTCCTGCAGACCAAGCCTGTTTCTTCTCATAAACCCTTTTTAATGGCCACTGGCAATGCAGTTATACTGAGAAAAAATAAGCGTTTAAGCATCTGCACAGTTTTTTATTTATTTGTTTTTTTTTTTATCTCACCAGGCATTATGTCATGCTTGGGCATATCAGTATTGGATGCTCCAGTAAGGAACCAGAAGAAAATTCCTTTTGTTTCCCTTTTTTAAAATGTCAATAATACACTCCAAATACTCCTTGTATAATGGACTTAAGGGAGCAGCAGTAGGAATAACAGATGCTTTTATGAAGAAAAAAAAAAAAAA
Organism: Protopterus annectens; assembly: GCF_019279795.1. Lineage (NCBI taxonomy): Eukaryota > Metazoa > Chordata > Ceratodontiformes > Protopteridae > Protopterus > Protopterus annectens. The sequence goes on along the minus strand of NC_056744.1, from coordinate 75,762,709 downwards.
ACTTGCAAGTTTCTAACTCTCTTTGCTAGTCTTCTCCATGAAAAGTGGCATAACACTAGCATTATAGGTTCATAGGTTCATACTAGGCTATCTGCCCTGGGGCAATTATAAGCCTAGCCCGATTCTGTATGGCTTACGCCACCCCTTCATTTGAGTATACTGTGCCCTTTTTAAGGTTTAGTTTACTGTGCCTCTGTCTAATAGTGACACGGGAGTAATCCCTGGGACAAACCTACGATCCCCCATCCACTTATCGAGATTCTTCTTGAAGAGATTCAGTGAGGTGCTCTGCCTCACATGAACTGGAATTCTATTCCAGAGCGAAGGGAGCCTCTGGGTTATGAACCTGTCCCTCCAGCAAGTTCTATTTATTTCTGTGCTGAGGTTCAAGTCCCTCGAGCGTGTGGCTCTAAGGGATTTAGATTTACTGAGGTGGAACATGTCCATTAATTCTGGATTTGACATAGCTTTGTATGTCAGGCATAGATCGCCTCGAAGTAGGCGGTATGCAACTGAGTAGAGCTGGAGTTTTTTTAACCGAGCAGCATATGTCATCTGTTTGAGACCCTTGATCCTCTTGGTGAGATACTTTTGGGGTCTTTCTAATTGCTGCAGGTGTCGGGTAAGGTACATCCCAAAAGGGGCATTGTATTTTATGATGGGCCTGATGAGGGATGAATAAAGGGGCATGATTACCTCTGTTGATCTAGATGTGAAACCCTTCGTGATGAGGTGGGCTTTGTAGAAGGTCTTTCTAACCACTTTGGCAATGTGGTTTTCAAAGGAGAGATTGCTATCAACTTGGGTCCCCAGGTCCCTAATAACTTTCTCTGTACTTAATGGGTTTCTGCCTATGTGGTAATTTGTGGGCACATTGTTTTTGCCAAAGGGTATGACTATACATTTTTTGGCATTTAGCTTTAAACCATGGCACTGGCACCAGTTATCTGTCTCTGTGAGACCTTTTTGAAGGATGTTTGTGTCAGTTGGAGAGTTGATTATGGCGCCCAGTTTGCAGTCATCTGCGAACTTGGTGAGCCATAGTCCTCCCACGTTTGCCTGTACCTCGGAAAAGTATATACCGAACAAGAGTGGTCCCAGGACAGAACCCTGTGGGACGCCACTTGTGACCGGTTTTGAGTCTGACATGGCTCCAGCAACTCTCACTCTGTGGGTTGTCTTTGAGCCAGTTTGCGACCCATCTTGTGACATAGGGGTTTATATTTAAGCTGGATAGCTTATCTATGATGCCCGAGTGGGGTATTGTGTCAAATGCCTTTGCAAGGTCCAGATAGGCTTCATCTATGGCTTTGGTGACTGTTTCAAAGAAGTCAACCAGGTTCAAAAGGCAGGATCTGCCCTTGACAAAGCCGAACTGGGTAGGATCTAGTGTCTGTAGGTCTCCAATGTCTTTGTTTATGAGCTCCATGATGATCCTCTCCATAGCCTTGCAGACTAAGCTAGTCAGGCTTATAGGGCGATAGTTTCCAGGGTCCGTAGAGGCTCCACCTTTGTGGAGTGGGACCACTGTTGCTGTACGCCATTCTGTGGGCACATATCCTGTAGTGAGGCTGAGATTGTATAGCTGTTTTATTTGAGGGATTAGTTCCTCTTGTAGTTCATGTAGGATGCAACCTGGGACGCCATCTGGTCCCATGGAAGCAGTCTTATTTGCTTTGGAGAGGGCAGCCTTCACCTGAGCATCTGAGATGTTTGGGAGGCAGCCCTCTGCCGGGATAGATACTTGCTCTTTTGGGGGAGGGAGGGGGGGAGTTTGCACTGAACCTGTCTGCCAGGATATTGGCGATGTCTGTGGGTTCAGTGTATTTTTTGTCATTTAGAATCAACTCAGAAAAAGTCTGGGAGTTGCATCCCAGGTTTCTAACATAACTGAAAAAAGCCTTATGATTGTCTTTGGTGTCCTGTGCAATTTTTCTCTCGAAGCTGGCCTTGGAGGATTTTATGAGGGATCGTAATTTTTGCTAGTACTGATCAGAGATGCCTTCCTATTAGGGATTTTGCTCTATCATGTAGTAGCTTCCTCCTTCTGTTGTACAGTTTATTTATGGCAGGGGTCCACCAGACTGGATGCCTGCCTTTGGATGATTGGGTCTTGGTTTTGTTTGGGATAGCATGATCCATGCATTCCTGGAGATGTCCGTAGAATGCATTTATATAGGATTCTGCAGTTTGGGCTGTAGTTTCCACTGGCCCTGGGGCCTTGAAGGATTCCACTTCGGTTTTGAGAAGTGAGAAGTTCGCTTTTGAGAAGTTTTTCACTGTGGTTTTCTCGGCTGGGGGTGGGGTCGGGATGTAGACATCCAGTGAAATTAATTTATGGTCTGATCTTACCAATGAGGGATATACTTCTGGTGTGGAGCATAGAGTCCCCATGTTGGTAATGATCAGGTCTAGTATGTTGTCCCCTCTTGTGGGAGTGGTGACTAGTTGTTCCATAGCATTTGAGTTTATAATTTCCAGGAATCTTTGGGATAAGGTGCTGGGGCTTGAGCAGTGCTCCCAGTCAATGTTTGGGTAGTTGAAGTCGCCCAATATAATGGTGTTCAGAGAGATCTTCATGTTCTCTAATGTTTTCAGGAAAGCCGAATGGGATTCCTGACTTTGAGAGGGTGGTCTGTAGGATGCTATAAACTGAAAAGCAGCCTTGCCCACTGTTAGTTGCACATGGATGGTCTCCGATACTTTGTGCAATGCCACTAACCTGGAGGTGTGAATATCCTTGATAAATATGGAAACTCCCCCTCCTTTTGTGGTTCGGTCTGGGTTTTGGGGCCGAAAAGCATGATACGAGGTATAGCCTGGTAGTGCTGGGGTGCTCTCTGGAGCCTTGAACCAGGTTTCTGTCACTGCACAGATATCGATGTTCTCCATACTGAGGAGAGCTTCGAGTGCGTGCATCTTGAGGTTAAGACTTCTGGCATTTAGCAGCATTACCCTTAGTTTCTTGTTCCTTGTGCTGTCTATGGGGTTGGGTTTGACTTTTGAGCCTTGCCTAAAATGGCACTATGGGGGTGGCAAGAGCCTTTGCCAATATCCGAAAGCCCAGTGGTGACAAGGTGCAAGCCGTCCCTAGCGAAGCAACGTGGCTTGTCGAGCATGTCATCCCAGGCTGACAGACACTGGATCCCCTTTGAATGACACCAAAATTTTAGCCAATTGTTAAAATTGATCATTTTGTCTTTGTACTGTGGCATCATTCTAGGTGAGGGTAAGATGCTGCTCAAGGTCAGGGTCATACCAGCCTGGGCTACATGATCAGAGAGCTCCTCTATGTCTCTTTTCATGTAGTCCAGGGAGGTCGTCTCAGGTCATTCACACCAGCATGTACAATGACTGAGTCATATTTGTATTTGCTTTGGAGTGACCTGAGTGCTTGCGTTATGTGTCGGATCCTAGCACCCGACAGGCAGCTCACCGTGACCTTCTCTTTATTCAGCCTGGTGAGCGGACGTCAGTGTGTCTGACAATAGAGTCACCTATAACAAGAGTATCAGGTGTGTTATTCAGCCTTAAGGGCTGTGGCTGCTTGGCACACTGACTTTGTGGGTTATGTGTTGTGTGTGTTTTGTTTTGAGGTAGCGTTTGCTTGGATGTCTGCTTTGGAGGTCTCTGTTGCTTAGGTAGATTTTTATTTAGAGCCTCCGAGTATGTTTTTGTGTATTTATGTGTTTGGTTCCCTGATGTGGTGGGACTATGTGATACTGGAATTGTGTTGTGTGAGGTTACCTTCTCCTCCTGACTGGTTACACCAGTTTTGAGATGAGAGAGCCCAGCCTCCAGTTTGGCTAAATAGTTGCATCTCTCACATATATTTGAACCTGTTTGGAGGAGGAGAGGGTTGTCCGTGTACATGAGACAGTTGTAACATTGCCTCAAAATTCCCAGATTCACCAGCTGGACTGGAGAGGAAACCATTGACTGAGCTTTGGACATGCTAGAGTAACAGGGAAACTGAATTTAAGATGGACCAATAGAGGACAGGGTAATCGTAGAGAGTATAAGAGTAAGTAGTGCTTATGGTTTAAGCTGTATCTTGTCACCCATTTTCAAAACAAACATATCAGGTAACAACCATGTGGAGATACTGGACACTTGCAAGAGCAATTACTAAGATTCTTTGAATACACCACAATAAAAGATGGCATTTATGCCACAAACCTTTCACAGTAAATATGTAAATACATAAAGTAAACCAATCACTAGCGCTCAAGACCCAGGGCATGAGGAACAAGTAGGAACAAATACAACTGTGCAAGAACTTAGCTATAATGAATGCTCAATCAGATCATGCCAGCTCCATTATCTTAGAGGGATAAAGCCTTGACTGTAGGCCAAGTGACCTAAGTCTGATTAAGTCTGACTAATGGCTCTGGAGCTTTACCCAGCTTGCAGGAAGGATGATCATGCCCATACTAGGGGGAGTGTGGAACCAGTAGTAGGCTGTAGCAGTGCTTCATGGAAAAGAGGTGGGTCTGCAACCTTTGGGCATGTTTGTGGTCTGCCAGGCTACAGCTGGGCAGTGGCCTTCATTAAGTGAGTGTGCATTAGTGTAAGTTACGATACCGTGGCTCCCTACAGTGATAAAAGTCACATGTCACTCTATCCCAGGGTAGGAGTTAAGCAAATAAAAATGTCACTCTGAGGATCCTGACAAGAACACAAGTAATCCTCATGACTGCCTAAATGACACCAACGCAAGATCACATTCACCATAGTGGATTTGCGAAGAGCCCCCAACACTAGACAATAAATAGGATCAAGTCCACTTCTGAGAGATAACAGTCAGCAGGTAAACAGGCAAAAAGCATAACAAAAGAAAGAGTCAAATAGATCAGTTGTGCAGTAGTCTTAATTACTGAGACTTGGTCACAGGCATCCATGATCCTCTGATGCTCCCAGTATAAAGTATCCATCCTCTTACATCTTAAGAACTTTCTTTCCCCACAAATCCCCTTATAAGGAGTAGTAGAGCAAAGGGTGGACATGCATGAGAGGAAAAGGTAAAGTCCTTATCTGACCAGGAAGCAGAAAGAAAAAACAGCAGGCCTGTCTGGACTAGAGCAACACAAAGCCCTAGAAAAATGGGAAAGGAAGGTTTCATTAAGAATAGCCCACACCAGCCATGGATGTTTTTTATCCAATGTTAAATATACAAAGGGGAAAGTAAAAGAAAAGCAAACCAGAGGGATGGTGGGAAGGGATAGTGATGCAACAACAATCTGAGTAGCCATCTGGTTCCTACACAATTGTGCTACACTCTTTGTTTATACCACTGTTGCAATAATCTTTAATGGGACAATTCCCAGAGCTTCAAGATAAGGTGGTGGCCTTAGATGCATACTCTAAAAGATGGTCATAGCAAAACCATCAATAGCTCTTGTGCGATTCCAGATATTTTATCTTCTTTATTCCAGCAAAGTGTGCAATCTTATGATCTTTATCCTGTGAATGTAAAAGGAGATGAAAGGAATGGAAATGCATGGATCTAGTGTTTGAAATATAAAATATAACCTCTTGTATCTCCTGTACTAGCAAGTGCCATAGAATACAATTAGTCTCCTTCAAAGAAGCAGCTAACTAGAACTGTGAAAAGAAATTGAATATTAGCATCCAGACAATAAAGATAGGCAAGATCTCATGTACTGGGAATTTCTACCGTTTCTAGGCTGATGTAATTAAGTCCATGTTCTTCATGGGTAAACAAATAATTTAGTTGCTTTTGCTGTAGGAAAGCAAACCAAAATTAGCTGATGTAATGCTTGTAGAAAGTAAATGTACAAATATCTGAGACAGGTCCTTGTTCTTATTCTGACTGGTACACCTTGGTACATTTAAGAGCTACCTGTATCTCCCGGTGCATTTTATTTTTTGTATTCTATACTAAGAGATAGCTAAAATGCATAGTTAATTCACTACTCTGTCCACTACAACTAAATTATTTTGATATTCTGTCTTTCTTATTCTTCTGCATGTTTAATCTTTAAGTGCACTGTTTGACTTACTGCTTATTAACCTTTAAACCCTTGTTTTTTAGATATGTGGATTATCATCTGAGTAGATGGCTATCATTAACCACTGTAATTTAACAAGCTGTGGGTCCCATCTCCGCTTAGCTACATTTCCTGGGCTTACTATCACTGAAAATATTGTATATAATTTTATACTTGCCTAACTCAAGGTCAGCAGATAACTAGTGGTCTACGGCCACATGCAGTACTACCATGCCAGGAAAGAAAGCCAAAGGGAATTGGAGAATTCTGACAGCCTTCCCTCAGAATTTTGACAGAAAACTTCCATGAATGAGTTACCATGGATAAAAGACATCAGAAGACACTGGTGCACAAAGAAAGAGTGGTAAAAGTTAACAGCTACACAGTCCAGTCTGAGTGTGATTGTTGGAAGTCCATACTCAGGACATCAGTGCATATTCCCTTTATGCACTTGAGGCTAGGTTGCCTTTTGTGAACTGAGCTAGCATTTTCTTCTAACCTGCTGGGTACTAGTACTGTGACTAAAGAAACCACCCCTCTAGTATCAGCTTGAATATTTCTTCACAACTGGTTGCTGGTTGGCAGATCTAAGAATCAAACCATGTCTGTGACATCCAGCCCTCACAGCACTGCTATCAGTCTGCAACATTTTGGATTGCAGTTGGTGGGGATACAGAACGTGAACTTATTCAACCCTAAAAAAGCTTTGTTACCAAATGTTTATGTATACTGTCTCAGCCATAAAGTAAAATATACAGAAATTTGGTTGAAAGCAGCAGTTTAGTTTAGGAAAACATGGAAAAAAAAGCTTCTGATGACAGCCCAAAAATAGACTCTCAGCTGACAAAGGAGTGCAATGCAAAAGGAGTACAAAGCAAAAGGAATCAAGTTTGGTAATATGTCAAGAGGCAATGTCAGATTTGTGTGTTTCTGGTAGGGTGCCTGGCAAAGGTACCTGAATAGATTTCCCACCCAAGACGTTTAAGTGGAGTGAACTGCCCAGGGAAGTACTGCACTTGCTGACCATTGCAGGCTTGATTGTGGTTATGTCTGAGGCTATCCCTTCTTGCAAATAATGCTAGTCCTAGTTGATGTTTCTTGAGACCTTTGTTCTCTCCCCACCCCCTCCTCATCAGTGGACATTAAGTCTGACATGATGCAGACAAATGACAACCTGTTTAATCTGAGGAGGACCTCAAAGCCCAGCTGGAATTACAGAGACTGGTACTTGAAATGAGCTGTATGGAACTTGCAGCCAACAGAATGCAATTGTTGGAAGCAGAAGCTAAAGAGAAATAGAGCTAGCATGAATGAGATCATCCTTTACTAGAGCAAATGAGTCACTTAGAGGGAGAAGCCAAACTCTAGAAGCAAGATCAGTACGACACTTTTCCTCAGTATAAGGAGGTGAATTGTTCAGATCATTGGATAAGGATGTTTGAAGGTTTGCCATCAGCACCATGTTGAACAAGGTCAGTGGGTGAAGTCATAACTCCCTTGCTCACAGGTAAAGCATTGCACATTCTTTTTAAACTTATAAACAAGAAATGCACTGTGTGAGGACAAAACTGCACCGGACAACCGAGAACCTAATACCAGCTTTATTGAACGTATCCATTCCTCTGGAAATTCCCTTCTCTCTGATTTCTGATCCTTTCTAACCTCCGAAGGGGGGGAAATTCTAAAGGGTCAAAAATATCACGTGGTAAATCAGCCTGTCCCCTCTACATGGTCATCAATAATGTCATGCCTGTATTTATCATTATATAAATATCTCTCATTCTTGTAGTTAAAAATGATTCTTGGTTTTGGGTACTGAATACCCTGTTCATATTCAAATGTGTCCCTCAAAATCTTTCTTTTTTTCTTTTCTAAAATTCTCTCACATTTCATATCTATATCTTTTCTAAGATCTAAATATTTCTTTTTCTCTAAATCAACAGTAAATAAAAGGTCATTAGTAATCTTTCCATTAATAACATCAATTTGTTTCATTAAACATTCAATTTCATCTTCATTATTCTTAATAATACTTCTCAGGAGCTCAAAGCCCCATCCATCAAACATATTTAACAACTTGTCATGAAACTTTGTGCCTTCTTTTACATTGTTAGGGAATTTGTAAATACGTAAACCCTTTGGGACTATTTTAGCCTGAAGGCATTCTTTTAAATAAGCGTTATCAATATTTAAAATCTTATATTTGAACAATAAATCATTAAGTTGATGCAAATAGTCAGCATATGTGCATATATTATCATTGTCTGTAACAGAAATATCCTTAAATGCCACTTTGCGTTTAAGCCACTCGCTAAGAGTAACGTCATAATTCTGCAAACAGTCACCTTGGTTTCCTGGCGGTTTGCGACTACTTCCATAACCGTTGTGCTCCAAAACAGGACTATTGTCATGATTCAAAATGTTTGGAAAGTTATTAGCTCCACTAGGTCCTGTATTCGCAACCTCCACGATGTTCTGGTTTACCCCATGTCCATCTCCGCCGACTCCATTACTATCTCCACGCATGCGTAAAGCGTTCTGATTACCGGGAAGAATCCCATTGCTGTTCTGGCAAACAAGCGTATTACAAACAGGAGTCAGCAGAGCAACTAGCTGACTCAGCTGCCCAATAAGTGCCGAAAGTTGATCCCCCTGAGATGTAACAGGGCCTGAACGGACCGGGGAAAAACTGTCCTCTCTCTCCATAAAAAACTAATAAAATCAATAAACGAAGCGCAGTGCAAACAGAAAACCAATAAACGAGAAATGCATAATATTGCAAAACTGCACCGGACAACCGAGAACCTAATACCAGCTTTATTGAACATATCCATTCCTCTGGAAATTCCCTTCTCTCTGATTTCTGATCCTTTCTGACCTCCGAAGGGGGGGGAATTCTAAAGGGTCAAAAATATCATGTGGTAAATCAGCTTGTCCCTCTACATGGTCATCAATAATGTCATGCCTGTATTTATCATTATATAAATATCTCTCATTCTTGTAGTTAAAAATGATTCTTGGTTTTGGGTACTGAATACCCTGTTCATATTCAAATGTGTCCCTCAAAATCTTTCTTTTTTTCTTTTCTAAAATTCTCTCACATTTCATATCTATATCTTTTCTAAGATCTAAATATTTCTTTTTCTCTAAATCAACAGTAAATAAAAGGTCATTAGTAATCTTTCCATTAATAACATCAATTTGTTTCATTAAACATTCAATTTCATCTTCATTATTCTTAATAATACTTCTCAGGAGCTCAAAGCCCCATCCATCAAACATATTTAACAACTTGTCATGAAACTTTGTGCCTTCTTTTACATTGTTAGGGAATTTGTAAATACGTAAACCCTTTGGGACTATTTTAGCCTAAAGGAATTCTTTTAAATAAGCGTTATCAATATTTAAAATCTTATATTTGAACAATAAATCATTAAGTTGATGCAAATAGTCAGCATATGTGCATATATTATCATTGTCTGTAATAGAAATATCCTTAAACGCCACTTTGCGTTTAAGCCACTCGCTAAGAGTAACGTCATAATTCTGCAAACAGTTACCTTGGTTTCCTGGCGGTTTGCGACTACTTCCATAACCACTGTGCTCTAAAATGGGACTATTGTCATGATTCAAAATGTTTGGAAAGTTATTAGCTCCACTAGGTCCTGTATTCGCAACCTCCACAATGTTCTGGTTTACCCCATGTCCATCTCCGCCGACTCCATTACTATCTCCACGCATACGTAATGCGTTCTGATTACCCGGAATAATCCCATTGCTGTTCTGGCAAACAAGCGTATTACAAACAGGAGTCAGCAGAGCAACTAGCTGACTCAGCTGCCCAATAAGTGCCGAAAGTTGATCCCCCTGAGATGTAACAGGGCCCGAATGAACCGGGGAAAAACTGTCCTCTCTCTCCATAAAAAACTAATAAAATCAATAAACGAAGCACAGTGCAAACAGAAAACCAATAAACGAGAAATGTACTGTGTGAGGACAAAACTGCATCGGACAACTGAGAACCTAATACCAGCTTTATTGAACGTATCCATTCCTCTGGAAATTCCCTTCTCTCTGATTTCTGATCCTTTCTGACCTCCGAAGGGGGGGGAATTCTAAAGGGTCAAAAATATCATGTGGTAAATCAGCTTGTCCCTCTACATGGTCATCAGAATGCAATTGCTGGAAGCAGAAGCTAAAGAGAAATAGAGCTAGCATGAATGAGATCATCTTTTACTAGAGCAAATGAGTCACTTAGAGGGAGAAGCCAAACTCTAGAAGCAAGATCAGTACGAAACTTTTCCTCAGTATAAGGAGGTGAATTATTCAGATCATTGGATAAGGATGTTTGAAGGTTTGCCATCAGCACCATGTTGAACAAGGTCAGTGGGTGAAGTCATAACTCCCTTGCTCACAGGTAAAGCAGTGCACATACTTTTTAAACTTAATGATAAATTATATTAGAGTTAAAGAATGATTGCATGTTTTAAGTTAACTTCAGAAATGCACAAAAAAATGACAGCATAAAAGCAAGGCAGATGACAGTGTTACTAAATAAGCTGTAGAAATCCACACTTTAAAGGATGCTGAGTGGATGTAAAATCAGCACTTTTGAAATGCTTGCAGATCTTCTGGTCATAGAACAAGCCCTTGGTACTTTGCCAGAATACAGGATTTGGCTGGCAGACTGCAACTGTAACACTACCGAGGAGATGGAGACAAAATGGGGACCTCTAACCAGATAGTAGGATGCCCCTATATAGGAATGGGGTACATAGCACTACACAGAAAAAAGGGAAGACATGATTTCTGGTACATGCCCAGATTTTATGGTTAAATGTTTCAGATGTAACCAAATGGGGCATGTGTGGTCTTGCTGTCCACCAAAGAGGAGGGGATAACAGACGTCTCAAGAAACATCAAGCAGGGTAAGCATTATGAATAGCAGTGGGTTTTCTAGATACAATATCTGTATCTATCACAGAAGCATGTATTTCATCCTGATAGACAGGAGGGGGGGCTATTACAAAAGAGCCTCAGACATATCCATAGTTAAATGTTTGCAGTGACCAGACAAAAGCCATACTTGCCTGGGCAGTTCACTCCAGTTAAGGCCATGAGTGGGAAACCTGTTCAGGTACTTTTGGCCAGAGTTTATCTTAATTAGGGAGGAGGGCAATGAGCCAGCAGCATACCTCTCAATTGATTTTTGCCTCATACTTTTGGTCTATTTCTCATGAAATTCTATTTTTCTAGAAAATCACTGGCAAATCATTGAAGATTTAAGAAGAAAAATAATGACAGACAGTTGAGTTTCAGACTTCATTCCCTTCAGAAAATTCATACTAATGCAAAACCTGTTATTCTATCTACTTTCTAAGTTTGTAAGAGCAATATTTAAAATGTGTCCGTATTTTTGGGCCTTTGTCCAGATTTCTTGCTGTAAGAGGTTGAGAGGTATGGCCCAGCAGGTAACTGTGTTTGAGGACATCTCTGCTGATGTCCTAATAGGGAATGACTGACCTTGTCTGCATATTATTACACATAGCCAGGCATAGAGGCAACCACATGGGGAAGACAGTAAGGAAGAAACCAGCTGAGGCCCACATTTCCATTCAGGAGTGATAATATTGCTACTTCAGGGGGGTCAGTAGCAGTAAACCAGGGACCTGGCCACATCAGCTAAATGGTACTGGGCCTCCCTAACAGTTCAAATACTTGACAAAGAAATACTGTATGGGAAATGGATCCCTGAATGGGGGCTGGAGAGAGAAGACAAACTGGAAGTGCCCATGGCTACTGTCATAGCCGATGATATCCCCTTTGAAGGCTACATGAGTATAAAACTTACTAAAAGACAGCTTATGCAGAATTTTTATTGGCCAGGGATTGCAAAGGATGTAACAAAATACTGTAGGATATGTTAGCATTACCAAAAGGATGGCAACTCTGGAGAAAAAGGCAAATCTGCTCTGATTTCTTCACCTATTAATGAACCACTTTCAGAGGATGGTTACGTATATTGTGGGACTTCTCAGTACTCAAAGCTCCACAGGTAAGAAATATATCCTCCTGGCAGTGGTAGATTATGCCACTAGACACCTAGAGGCATTCAGAATCTTGTCCATTGAAGCACAGGTAGTTGCAAATGCTTTGCTAGGCATTTTCAGTAGATTGAGCTTCCTTTGGGAAACTCTGACAGAGGTGCCAACTTTATAAAAATGCCTGCATGCTTGTAGGCGCATTGTGCAGTAAAACATCTAAAGACTCTCTTTACCATCCACAAAAGGTCTTGTAGAGAGGATACATTTACAACAAAGATCATGGCAACATTATTTGTAGACCAGTTCAAGATGAAGTGTGACAACTATCTGTCCTATTTCTTTGCATACAGGGAGATGCCCCAGGAATCCATAGTTGTTTTATCCTTTGAGATGCTGTATGATTGGTGGCTAAACAGGCCCTGCATTTACACGATAAAAGTGAGGATAACTGTGAGTCCCACAAGGAGTCTCGTGTTGACTATATCTTAGCCTTCAAGAATAAATTAGGAGAAAAAACGCACAATTATATGTTTAAATTTCTTTGTTCTTGGGTCCTTCTGCCATGTTTTTGTCAGAATCAACTCCTGCTGTTCAGCAAAAAGCAATACAACCTTCAGACATAACTTCCAATAACCTACAGGAAGATATAAGACAAATGCATACAGGCCTGTTTAAAATAAACAAAACACTGATGGAGTATATCAACACAAACAACAAAAGGCTGGAAAAAAATAGAAGCTTTAAACAGATATTCAGATGAGATGATAAAGCTGCAAATATCAGCGTTTGAGATGAAGAAAAGGCTGGCTGAATATGTGACTGCTTAGGAAGAAATGTTTCAAAAAATAATAGAATTAGAGGACAGAGCATGTAGAGAAAACTTGAGATTTTTAGCTATACTAGAGGAGCTAGAAGGAACAGACTGTTTTAATTTTATGAAAACACAGATAAGCAACTGGAATGGTATTCCACACCAGTTGTTATTTGAAAGGGCACATTGTGTGTAAGATCCAAACCTGACTGTGAGAAAGCAACCTAGACCTTTAATAGTAAAGATGCAATCATGCTATCAGAAGGAGTTGATTCCAACAAAAATGAGGCAGAAGGACAAAGTACTAAAAGTGAGAGACAGCAGAGTGTTTGTGGGGAATGATTACTCATTGTACACCAGACAGAAGAGGAGCACATTTATTCCACTACTCAGGAAATGTTGAGATGCATTTGTGAGACTTAAACTGCTGCACCCAGCTGTCTTCAAGGTATTCTTCCCTGGAGGGACAAATCAGTTTTGATGAAGTACATGCTAAGGAGGAAATACAAAAGGTTGTCCAACAAAAAGTAAGCAGTGACACAGAAGGAGATTCTGCTTCTTACTCTTCTGGTAATAAAGACCACAGAGGGACTGTACCTGTGAAACCTTTTCAATTTGTTCAATGGAAAACACTGGAGAGAAGGAAGGGAGCATAAGAGTTGACTAGAAGAATTGAGAGTACATGACATGAATCAGACACAGGATTTTGGAGATGAATAGTAATAAAACCAGCAACTTAATATGAGGTTACAATGCAATAATTGTATTTGTGAAATACGACAGAACAAGAAAATCTGGAAATATTGGACTTTTACAGAATTTGTTGGACTTGTGGGGGACTCTAAAACATATGCCCTACTTCATGTCATTACTGTCTGGAAAAGTGCTTTGGGGAGAGGAAGAGGGGGAGAAACAACTGTAAACAAAGGTTTTTTTTCTTAAATAGTACTAATTTTGTGGCATGTGGTTTTCTTTACAAGCTATAACGTTTTTTCAATTATTTTTAAGTGCAATGGGGATTGTAAACAGGTGCTGCTGTTATTTTATCTTTTTTCTCCCTTCTCTCTTTCTTCTTCAGTTTTAAGAAATGTAAGCACTGCAATGTAAAAAAAAAGCCTAGTTAAAAAGCATGATAAAAGAAAAATGTATGTGCCTTTTCTCATTCTTGCATGGGGGAATGACTGGATTAAAGTTTTAAGAGAGAGCAAGTAAATAAAAAAGAACATTGAATATTATGAGTCCCTTTTCCTAGCAAATACATGTATGCTCAGTAACAATTCTGCAGCTTGTCTTCATGTTTCCATGGAAACAATCTGATAAAGTGAAACTGGCAGCCTGGTTCTCATGTGAGAAACTGGCTACAGTCTGGTGGAGGGTGATTGGCTGAAGAAAAAAAAAAGAAAGAAAAGAGATTGGCTAGGAGATAATGTTCTCTGAAACATTCAGGGGTTTTCCCAAGGTAGATAATGTTCTCTGAAAGCACTCAGTGCTTAACCAAGATAGTTAATGTTTTCTGAAAGATTTCAGGGGTTTTCCCATCTGGGAGAGTTATAAAGATAAGACAAAACCAATCAGCACTTAGTAGAAACACAGGTTGCATCATGTGTCTTAGCATGGATAACCTTTCTTTCAGGTTAACCCAAGCCTATGAGTGTGGCTGTCAGTTTGGGAATTTTTTCCTGTTAGGAAGATAAAACTTCAATATTTGAAGGTGTACATAGTTTTGTGTGTTAGTATTAAGTTAATAGGTTTTAGGGGGTGTATTTTTTTTGAGGGCTCTCAATAAAACAAAAAGTTTTATAAGCTGTGACATAGGCTGAAATGGATATGACAAGAAACAACTTATACAAATTCAACCTGCCAAACTGTGTATGCATGTAACACAAAAGCTAGAACTAGACATTTAACAATAAAGGTGATATACATAAAAGTTGGGAATAATAACTTTTTAATACAATGATGCTTTCTATAATGTCTTTAAATGTAAATGGCCTCACAGATAAATACAAAAAAGAAAGAGTACTGAACTATATTAAAATGTAGAGTGCAAATAACTATGTCACAGGAGACATACTTACAAAGAATTGAACATGTGAATTTGATAAAGAAAGGTTTTCAAGATGGTTATTCAGTGGAATATCTGGGACATAGGACAAAGGGAGTACTTATATTAATTGCAAGTGGAGCTCCAATAGTGATAGAAGAAGATAAAGAAAAGAGGATTACTTATATTAATTGCAAGTGGAGCTCCAATAGTGATAGAAGAAGATAATAATGGCAGGTGTGTAGTGATAAGGGGCTACTGCCAAGGGAGGAGGATTGCACTGGCATGTATTTACATTCCATAAAAAAAAATGCCATAATGGAGCTTAAGAAAATTCTGGGACAAATAATCAGTTTTCAGCAATGAATATTAAGTATAGGTGGGGACTGGAATTTGACTTGCAGCAGTGAAGTTTTGTTTGGCGGGCCCAGAAGGGAGAATATAACAAAGGAGAGTAGATGTTTGAAGAAATTTATGGAAAATATTTGACATGGAAGATGTGAATTCAGTAATAACAGTTCTGAGTGAATTTACATATCATTCCCAAGATATAAAAACTGGGCTAGGCTAGACAGAAATTGCATTTCACAGCAAAATGTGCATTTAATTGAAGGTCTTCTTGATACTCACCCAATAATTTATTTCAAATCATGTGCCAGTAATAGCTAAAGTAAAAGCACAGGGTAATGAAATGAAAATGAGACATTAACACTTTTTCCACATACCTGTTGAAAAGTGAGGAATTTAAGGAATGGGTAATGGAGATTATTCAAGAGCTGTTAGAGAGGATAGATGTTTCTTCTGACAATATACCTAGGGAGTGGGATAAAATTAAGGTGGAGTTTAAAAATAGGGTGGAAATAAAAGAAAGGGAGCTATGATTAAGAGGTAACAAGAACTATTTAGAGGGACTGACAAATGTTAAAGTATTGCAGAATAGGGGGAATTTCATAGAACAAGAAGAGGATCAACCGCAGAATGCTAGACACAAAATAAGGGATTACCTTGATAATATGCAAGAGTTTAAAAAGGTTGCTATTAAGCAACTGTTTTTTGATCATAACTCTAGAGCACAAAAACTTTTAGCACAATGACTCAGGCAACAGAAAGTAGAAAGGGCTGTCAGCAAACTTAGGCAGCCTGAAACAAGGAAGGTAACAAGAGATCCTGTAGAGGTATTAGAAATATTTAAGAAATCCTAAGAAAGTCTCTATAAAGCAGAGAAATATGAAAATCAAGAAAAGATACAAAAGGAAATGTTTATGGAAGAATTAAATATGCCAAGGTTAGAGTGAGATGAGGCTCAATTACTAACGTTTAGGATAGGAGGAGATTAGATACAAATTGTGATATATATAACCTTTCTACAGGAAAGTTCCCAAGAACAGATGGTATTCTTGTGGAAGTTTGGAAGCTAGGAGGAAAAAATTGATAGGGATCTGGAAGGTTTTGTTTAACATTATTTTAAAGGAGAAGTACCAGCATCCTGGAAGAAAGCAGTGGTAGTTGTAATACTAAAGAAGGTAAAGATCCATCAGATCCAGCTTCATACAGGCCCATTTCAATACTAAACCCTGATTATAAAGTGTTTGTGTCTATAATGGCTTAAATAATGGCAAAATTCTGCCAAAACTGATAGATATGGATCATTGTGGATGTGTGGCAGGGAGGTAAACATTTTACAACATTAACAGAATACTGATGATCCAGAGGGAAGCAGAATGTAAGAAAATACTATTGTTGTTGGTGAGTCTTAATGCAGAGAAAGCATCTGACAGAGTAAGCAGGGACTTTATGAGCGGGGGCAGTGAAAGCATTAGCAGTTCCTGAAAAAATATTATAAGTTTGATTAGAAGGATATATGAGGGATCAGAGGCAAAAAATAAAGTGGGTGGGGTCTTCTCTTATAATTTCTGCTTGAGAAGAGGAACCAGGCAGGAATGTCCTCTTTCCCCTTTATTATTTGCATTATATCTAGAACCATTAGCAAAGAAAATAAGGGACTCATAAATTCAAGGATATAATTGGTGTTCAGACAATTTAAGGGAGAGAGCTACTGCCTAATTTTAAACTTCCACAACCAACTGTTTGCACGCTTTCAAACCACTCCCTCTATATGCCCACATTCCTAACTTTTACTCTACAAGAAATATTTGCAACTTCACTTAGTTTTTCTTGTACAGCGTTGTAACTCAGTGCTCTTCTGCCATTAAAATATGTTGTATAACTACAGAATTCAGAATCTTTATTATTACTGATTATATTCAAAGTTTAGATTGAAACACAAATGGAAGGCCCAAGGAAACAAACTGCTGCAGATAAAATCCAAAACTTTAATCTAGAAACTTTTTGAAATAAAAACTTGTTTAAAACTATGACAGATAAGCGCTTTTGTTCACAAAAATACATGAACTTCATCATATAAACACTGCTGGAAGCATGCACACAAGTTGTAACTTTTGTGTTCAGTCACATGACTGCCAAGCCCCCAGAAAATGAAGCATCATCTTAAAGGAGCCACCACAAAGAAATTTGCAGAGTGTAGCACTGAATCAATTCAATTGACAAAAAAAAAAAGATAAAAAAAATTTAAGGGAGAGAGCCATTGGCTACTTTTACACTTCCACAACCAATGGTTGCATGCTTTGAAACCACTCCATCCATACGCCCACAATCCTAACTTTTATTCTACAAAAAATATTTGTAACTTCAATTAGTTTTTTTGTGTGCAACTTTGTAACTCAGCGCTCATCTGCCATTAAAATATGTTGTATAACTACGGAATCCATATTATTATTATTATTATTACTGATTACATTCAAAGTTTCCTTAGGCACTAAACTTTTTAGATATGCCACATCTGACTATTTTTATTACTTGGAAAACAATATGCTTCCTAGAACAATGGAGTTTTTCTGTGGCTTCACCATCTTGACTCTTCTTTAATTTTAGTTGCAGACTTAAAGACTAGGATTAAGGAGCTCATGGGGATGGCCCAGGAGCAGCTGGCATAGGCACAGACAGCAGCAAAAACTCTGGTAAGACAGGAAAGATAGACCGTATTTATTCACCACTGGGAGAAAAGATGAGTGATGTCAACTACATGGTTGAGGTTTCAGGTAGGAGGCAGAAGCACAAACTCCACCATGTTCATATGACAGAACACTGTCATGATAAAGGCATCAAAATATTCAGTATCTGCAGATAAAAATCAGATTAGGAGCAAGAGATGGAACTTCTCGGGGAGAAGCTGTCCAATTTTACAGAAATTTGAGGATATGTTTACTTATAAGCATGGTATTGAGAGGAGATGCAGGACATGTTGGAACTAACAGCAATCTAGGAATCTAAAAGGCACTGGATTTTAACAGAGGTATTGCTGACAAAGATGGCTACACCAAGTTGTAAGTGAACTACAGGAAACTGAGCAGTCTCACAGAGCAAAATGCATACCCACGTAAGACAAAGCCTTAGAACAACTGGGTGGGGCTATGAATCTTCTATTGACTTCACCAAGGCTTACTGGCAAGTAACCTTTCTACCTGTAGCCAGGGAGTGGTCAGCACTTATTAATTTTTTTGGGGTTGTATGAATTTACAATATTAATGATCTCTGAGATTGAAAATTCCCCAGCAACTTGCTAAAGGCTGTTAGATTGCATCTTATCAGGAGCAGGAGATTATGTCCTTGATTACTTGGATGGCACAGCCATCTATAACCAGTCCTGTGCAGTATATGTGCAACATGCCAGGGACGTATCTGGCAGACTACAAAGGGCATATCTGAGTATGAAATAACATGTCTGAGGTGGGTATGGCAGAAGCTTTTTACCTTGGTCATACAGTGGGTGGTGGAAAGATTAGGCCAGAACCTGCCAAGACTGAAGCTATTTGGACATGGCCCACCACAACATCAAGAAACAGCTAAGAACATTCTTAGGGATAGTAGGTTGCTATAGGAAATTTGTTCCCTGTTATACTACAACAGCTAATCCCCTTAAAGGCCTTACCAGAAAACAAACCAATAAGGCTGTCTGGACTTCAGTCTGTAGAAAGGCATTTTGGAATTTCAAAGAAGCCTCGTGAATCACCCAGTCATAATTACAGTTAAAAATTCATTAAACAGAGACACCAGCTGTGAGGTGGGGGCTGCACTTTGCCAGGTTTCCTCAATACACAACATTCTGTACGTGAGCAGCAGACTTCAACCAAGAAAGGAAATGTAGCCATAGCACTATCTATGGGTATAGTCTGGGCTTTGCAAAGGTTATAACCCAATCTGAAGACCAAAAAGCTTACTATGGTTACAAACAATCCTTTAAAATGGCTATATACAGCAAATAAGCAGAATGGAAAACTTTGGAATTTAGCCTTGCAGTCCTATAACATGATTTTTCAACACAGACATGGCAATGCAAATGCAGTCTGTCTAGAAAAGGAATGGGGTAATTGTACCAAGATACTGTACCCTTGTCTCAGACTTAATCTTTTGAAGGATATCTGCTGAAGACTTGTGGTTATTATGGGAGAAAACTGTGATTCTTGGCTTAGGAAAACTGATATTTTTTTTTCTTTATTTCCTACATTTAACACATTTTGTCTGTAAAATCTGTGCAGCTTGTTTTCTCTTGTTAGTGAAAAAAATTAAAGGAAGGGGAAATACATGAATCTAGTAGGAAAGGAGGTTGAACAGGCTGAAAACCAGACAACATGGATCTATTGTTATCAAGTACATAACTTTGTATCCAGTGTTATCTATTTTCATCTGATTCAACCAAGGAACAGATTCCCAAGCTATTTTTCCTGGGTGGTATCAAGGAAGGACATTCCTGAGAACAGTGGAACAAAAGGAAGAGCATGATTAGGACTGTATATGCAGTCTGCAATGAGATACAAAAGTGTGAACTGTTGACCAAGTAGCTGCAGCACAAATGTCATCAGTGGGTAGTCTACTATTAAAGGTAGTTGACATGGCCATTGTCCTTGTGGAATGAGCTTTAGGTTTAGATTGTAGGGACAAGCCCCTTTTTATTGTAGACATAAGAAATGCAGTCTGATTACCAGCTGCTTTACCTAATTTAGGTTTTGAGAAAGCAACAAACATTTGATTAGATTTTCTGAATTGCTTGATCATATGAAGATGGAACCTAAGTTGACGACAAATGTCCAGCATATGTAAAACGTATTTACCTTTGTTTGAAAATTTGGGGAAAAAGACTAGTAGATTTATTGACTGATATAAATTAGTCTTAGATGCCATCTTAGGAAGGATGTATTAGTTCTCAAAGAAACTGTCTTTATGGTATACCAGATAGGGAGACTTGCAGGAAAGTGCTTACAGCTCTGAAATCCAACTGGCTGATATAAGAGCCACCAGAAAAATCATTTTCCAAAACAGGTATTTTAAAGCAACTAATGTTATTAGTTCAAAAGGGGGTTGTGTTTTTGCCTGAACCATGACAGTAATATCCCAGGGAGGTACTGGATATCTGATAGCTGGTCGCAGGAGAAAAGTTCCTTTCAAAATGGCTTTAGAGACTCTTAAGAATATTATAGAATTGTCATTCTGTCCTATGTGGAAATTTGAGATTCTGGCCATTTGCACTTTGGCAGTGGAATAACTAGAGCTGCTGTGGAAAAGTTCAGACAAGAATTCTAATATTTATTTTATTTTACATTTGTTGACCGGGAAAGTCTGACTGGACAAAGATACATCTTCAGAGGAGGCCTGGGGAGAAAAGCTCCAAAAAAATCCTTACATTCAAGAAATAGTCTATATCTAAATGGTTATAATCATGTCATAATCATACAAAATGATTAAAAGCTCCCAAAAACTTGCATTCGAGAAATATTCAATATCCAAATAACAGCTATAATCATCTCATAATCATACAGTAGTGTGCAAAATACGCAGTTATAGATATCAAGTAACAATAAATAATGAACAATGTGCATGAATTATTCAGCATATCATAGATAGCTGTATATAGATTTTTTTTTTTGAGGGAACAGTGAAGTTTGCCTAAGGTGATGGTAGGAATTATATATTTTGTAACGTAATTATGTTGGGATATAAACTTTTCTGGGCAAAAAATTAAGCTATGGAACCTAATTTAAATTATTGTGCCAGATTGGGGGCAGAAATTAACCTGAGGAGTAGCAGGAATGAATAGGAGCAGAAAGGGTTCTAAACATTTTGACATCGTCCAAATGGAAAATCCCTTCCGTTTGCTATGGTAGATCATCTTAGTGGAGTGTTTCGGTGAGGCTGATATGATCTGAGTAACCAAAGTTGGGAGCTTGGCATCGCTGGGTAAGGTTAGCACTGGAAGAACCCAGCTGTTAACTTCATGGATCTCTGGTCTGGAGGAGGCAATCCAGATGGGTGTGTTAATGGGTTTGAATACTGATCAAACATCCGTGGTGGATGTACTGGTAGAGACCACAGGAGGAGAAGCCACATTTGTCAAGGCCAGAAGGGAACCATAAGGACCAATCTGGTCTTGCACATTCTTGTCTTCTGGATGGATTTGCTCATTTAGGGCAATGGAGGAAAGGCATAGTGAAGACCTGGGAGCCAGTTATGGACTAGAACAATCCAAAGTGATTGTCCCTTGGAGGGATCAGGGCAAAGTAACTGTATTTGTTGTTTAGGTAGGATCACAGAGTCCTACCTAAACAACAAATCACAGAAAGGTTGGCCCCAGATTGAGGGACCACTCATAAGGCATTAAGATAGTTTTACCCAGTATATATCCACAAGTACAGTGGTCATCCCTGGTATATACATTGCTATCAGAAAGTGATGAGAAGATGTCTCCCATAGACAAGCTCTCATGGCCTCTAGACTTAGGGGATAGGAGCATACTCCTGCCTGTTTGTTGATGTACCAGACTACCAACATTTTATCCAACTATACAAAAATCACAACTTTGAGGAGGACATCCTTGAATGGCTACAATGCTAAGAGGAATGCCCTCATCACCAAGATACAGATGTGAGCTTTAACCTCTGTGTGTGACCACATACCTTGGACCACCCTCCCTTTGAAATACCCCCCACCTTAGAAGGGAGAAAGGGAGACTTCCATGGTTACTACAGCCACAGGTGGATCCATTTGGAATGGATGTCCTTCTGTCACTAAAGGAGAATTTATCCACCACAGATTTGTTGTCTGCGGATTAAAGTGATAAAAATGTTTCTATGAGAGGATGAACATTTTGAGACCATTGCACAGCTAGAGTCCATTGATGTACTTAGGCTTAAGGAACCATTAGGATTGCAGAAACCATTAGGTCTAAAAGATGATGAATCAGTCTTGTTGGAGAAGGGTGATGGAGTACCTGCACAGCTGTGAGGCACAAGGAGAGCACTCTGGAGTAAGAAAGTCTGGTGCTTGTAGCATTAAATCCAGGTGACATCTGATAAATTCTATTGGTTGTGTAGGGGTAAAATGATTTGGTAGGATGATTCATATCCCTAGATCTTTCATTAGATGGAGCAAAAGGTCCAGATGATTCAATAACAGATCATTGGAGGTAGTGGTTAGGAGCCAATCATTGAGATATGGGAAAACGTGGATCCCTAGCAAGTAAATATGCACTGCTACCACTGCCATTATCTTGCTAAACACCCTGGGGGTTGTGGTGAGACTGAAAGGTGTAGCTCTGAATTGATTATTGGCTCTCAGCCAGAAATGGAGGAATGTCCTTGAACACTTCTCTATCTTTACATGAGTGTATGCATCCTGGAGATCTCTGGAGAATATCCACTCATCCTTCCTCAGTAGAGGCAAAATGGACTGAATTGTGACCATTCAGAATTTTTTCTGTTTTACAAATTGGTTTAAATGGCTCAGTATCAAAATGGATCTGATGTCTCTTTTTTATTTTCTTGGGTACTAAAAAGAAACTCAAACAGACTCCGGACTCTAACCAGTCTTTGGGGACTGGCTTAATGACTCTTAGCTGATTGGAAACTTCTGCTATAAGTTCCCACTGACTGGGTGAAACATCAGGAACCTTTTTTTAATGGATAAAGAGAAAAGGGAAATTATGTACAGCACCCAAGAATCTGTCATATTTTGCCAGGCTTCTGGGTGTGTGGATAAACATCCTGCCTCCAGGAGTAATCCTTCAGGGCCAATAACAGGGCTTCTAGGTGAAGGGACCATGAAAGCTGTGGTTCTGCTGTTCACCTATGCCTCTTCAGTAACATCTACTGTAGTTACCTCCTACTGTCACTAGAAGGTTTATTCCCAGGGATGTCATAAGAACTCTGACTTGCAGAACCACATTTTCTTTCCAGCCCTTTGATTCCTAGATAAAGTTCTCTGTGGGGTGGAGAAAGATTCACACTACAGAAAGTTTTACTATCTGGCTGACTCCTGGTTAGTTTCTTTTACCTTGGGTCCAAATAGAGTGGAGCCATCAAAGGGGAAATTGACAAAGGATGTATTTAATCATTCCACAAAATCAGAAAGATACATCCAGGCATGCCGATGCATGTTGATGCTGGTACCTGCCACCCTAGCCATGCCATCAGCTGCACTGGAATGCAGATGCATGGCTACATTAGAAGTAGATTGCAGAGTAGAAAGCTGAGAGTCAATAGTCTTCTAACATCTGCAGGCAGGTTACCCGAGAGACCTGAAGAGCTCTTTGGATAGGTCTCTCTGAAATCTAGTAACAAGGGATAAATAATATAGCACTCTCGTGTGAATGTCACTGAAGCATACATTCATTTCCTAAACCAGTCTGTAGCATGAGTCTCCCTGTTAGGTGGATGGACCAAGGAACTTTACTCTGACAAATCCTTTTTAATGGCTGCCGCTATCACCATATTATCCCACCAGTGGACCTTTACTCCAAAGTTTCCTTTCTTTTGATGCTGCCAATATCCTGCCAGGTTTTCTGGTGATTGGTTCCACACTGGGTCCTTCTATGCCCATTGAGCTATGAAGTCAACTGGTAGTACCACCCAGGATGATGTTGAACTGGAACCAAAAACTTCCAGGAGCACAGACTCGTCGGGGGAAGGATTCTTAGTGGACCATCCTCCTTCTCTGTTTAAACAATTCAAAGAACTTACCAAAGGTGATGTCTTTAGAGAGAGATCTAGGTGAAGCTCCACCTTCATCCAAGTCCATGTCTTCAGCAAAAGACTCCACGGAGGAGTTTATGTGCTTCTACTTGCACATCTGTCTCTTATGAACTGGTTCCAGTTGGAGATGAGAAGGTTCCGAATTAGGAGGTAATATAGAATGCAGCCTCAGAAACTGTGATACACTTTCCCTGTTAGACAGAGTGATGAGAAGTAGAAGCAGAATCCTGCTGGGGATTGGATGGAACTGATCTGGATGGAAGCGCCTTTTCCCTCAGCACTGATAGGACCCACTCAAAAGCATTGAAGAACAAAGCTACCATCAGCTCTGTAGGCTTCCTCCTATCCACAGACAGAACAGATATCTTGGAACCAATGGGTCATCTCTCCGAAATGTACCTCAATTCTGAGCTATCAAGTGCCAAGGATCCAGATGATTCCAATAACTTCAGTGTCAACCAATCCCCTTGAATCCAGGCACCAAAGCTTCAGCTCTGAGTTTCTTCCAGATCCAAATAAATCAGAGTCAAATACTAAGGATTGCCACAGGCAAGTTGGATCTGAAATGCAGACCGAGACCAGAAAAAGAAGGGGAGGGCCAGCTGGGCCAAGACTTGGCATGCTCCCAGGGGACAGCACAAAGAAAGAACCCCAACTGGATTTGCATTCTAAGAAACTTCCACATCATCCTATCAATGTCTTGTTCAGTTAGGCCTCTGGATGACTGGGTAGAAGAAGCAACCAGAGATGGTCTCAAATACCTCCACTCCTGGAGTATCAGGGAGTGTAATCTCAGGCTAACCAGATCCTGACAGAAATGTCACAGAGGCAGTGATGAATGGACCAAAAAAACTGAGAAATCAGACCAGCAGGGATTTTTTGCATCCAGCCTGGCCATCGCAGTCTGATCCTGGGAACACTTCCTTGACTTCTCAGTGTCCGCTTTATCTGACTCAGACTTGCCTTTAACCTTCTTTAACTTACTCATTTTCCTTATCCTTTTCTTTTTGCTTGTTTTTGGGGTCTGGCCTAATCTTGTTTGCTGGCAGGAGAAGTAGCAGCTGAGGAGGTAGAAGCATTAGAAACTGAAGACCTAGTCGGTGGACAGAAGAGGCCCTTAACTATAAGCCCCTCTCTCTTAATCTGGATTCCCCTGGAACTAAAGGCATTATAAGGTTGATATTGGGTATCAAGGTGGGCACCCAAACAATACACACACAAGCTATGGAGATCCTGGAGAGGAAGTATGCCTCCACAGTCAAAACACTTTTTAAATCCCTGGCTGAAATTCTTACTTTAGAGATTATGACCAGCTAGAAAGACAAAAATTTGCTAATAATAAATGCTATCAAAAGCAAACAGTACTTTTGATATTGCTATAAAATATACTCAAAACACTATACTATGGACTGAATCTACAATATAGAAAAAACACACAAATGTAACAATTATAGAAACTACTACGTATCAGCCTAATAATTTTAACTGCCTAGGTTTACCAACAAGTTAATCTTATCAAAAGTACACATCCAAACCAAACTGTCTAAACTATACTGGAGAGAGAAATCTCTCATTAGGGACAGGAGAGAAGGGGAGAGATCATTCAAAGGATATATCTTTGTGAAGAGCCCTTGTATAATGCTTCCAAAGTCTTCAAGCAACAAATGAGATCTGCGGTACTAAGGTGGAGCAGAGGAATATATGGGTAGGGTAGTAGAGGAGTCAGAGTGGAATGAAAAAGCTTCTGGTTTGATACCAAGTTTGGATTCAATCAGATCCAACAACCCATGGTTGAATCAGAGAATAATAGACAATATCTTCAAGGAACAGTCCAGTTCTTTCCCTTCCCTGTGAGTTCTCTAATCAAAATTCAGTCTCTTCCTTTAAACAGACAGGTCTCCAGACAATGAAGATTCAGTTACTGCTTGCAAGCAGTTTAAGGCTTTTGATAAATCCTGAACCAGGCTGAAATCATATTTACATACAGCCTGGTGATTAGGTAGACAAATACCCCCTCATCTTTAGACCAGATGTGAGGCTGTGGGTGGCAGTGAAATATTTTACAGTTTAGGTCTACTTAAAGAGAATCCCCACTTTGGAATTACTGGCATGTCACAGGCTGCACCACCCTCTTGATATCAAAACAAATCAAGTTTCATGTCCCCTTTCAGAAACAGAGCAGGCTTTTATCACATGAGCACATGCCTGGGCATTTGTGAAAGGTACTACTCATGCATTAATTCAGCCAGACGTGCAATTGTACACATGATGACTGCCCCCAAAGTTATATCAACAGCCTCCAGAAAGTAGATGCTTAGGTCAGGGGAACTGGCAAAAAAGCATCTCAAGGAAACCCTAACACCAAGTTGGGATGTTGGATACTTGCTCAATTTTCACTTAATATGAAGGATGCCAGAAAAAAATAGGCTGACCCTATGGATGTCATAGCAGACCAGGTGAAGAACTTGTGCCTCTTTAGATCAAGGTAAAGCTGCAGGTATCACTCCATATATTAAAAAATATTTTAGTTGTATCTCTGATATATAGCACCTCCACAACATTGTGTTCAGGACCCATGTACCCCCCCCCCCAAAAAAAAAGTTGTGGTAGTTTTTGGGAAAGCTGTTTACCCCAGATGCACCTGTCCCTTTTGTACCCCCACATATATGGCTGATACTCCCCTTCCTCATAATACAATCAATAGGCAAAGGAAGATAGGTTCCCCTAAAGGGCACTTATCTGGCTAAAGAAATATGCTCAACAGCACTTCCAAGATGGCTGCACATTGAGTAACAGCTTAATTTTAGATTTCCCAGTGTGAAAACTGAAATCACAAAACAGAGAAAGTAGACTCAAATTTTGGGGTAAGATTCAACAATTGGCAAGTAAGTGTACTGAGTGAATGCCAGCAAAAAAAGAAATTCAGAGAACTTGAAAGAAAATCAAACACAAAAGGTGAGGAAAAAACACTGAGTGGGAAGAATTCTGCAGCTGTTCATCAAAAAGCAGTGCATGCTCCAGCTATGGTGCAACACATGACTTCCAGTAACCTAGACAAAAAATAAGTCAAGTGTACTCAGAGCTTATTAAAATAAATAAAACACCAATGAAGTATATGAACTCAAAAGGTTCGAAAAATGAAAAAAAAAACGTTAAACAGATTTTCAGATGAGGTGATAAAACTGCAAAATCAGAGGTCAAAATGAAAAGGCTGGCTGAATATGAAACTGCCAAAGAGATGTTTCAAAAAATAACAGAGGATCTGCTGTACCTGAGAAGCTGGAAGGAACAGACTGTATTAATTTAATGAAAGCACAAATAAGCAATTGGACTGGTATTCCAAAGCAGTTGTTGTTAACTGAAAGGGCACATTGTGTGTATGCTCTAAACTTGGCCATGAGAAAGCAACCTAGACCTTTAATAGTAAAGATGTAATACTACCAGTCAGAAGGACAAAGTACTAAAAGTTGGAGAAAGTAGAGTGTTTGTGGAAAATGATTACTTATTGTACATCAAGCAGAACAGGAGTAAATTTATTCCACTAATCATGGAATGTCAAGAGTCAGGCATGAGATTCAAACTGCTGTACCCAGTCATCTTCAAAATAGTCTTTCTTGAAGGGACAAAAATCATTATTTGATGCAGAGCACGTTAAGGAGGAAATACAAATGTTTGTCCAGCAAAGTGAGCTGTGAAACAGAAGGATATTCTGCTTCTTGCTCTTCTGGCAATAAAGACCACAGAAAGCCTGAGCAAGTGAAACCTTTTCCACTGTTTCAACTTAAAGTGCTTGAAAGACAAAAAAAAGCACAATAGTTGACTAGAAGAATGGATAGTATACTGGAAATGAAGCAGATACTGGAAGTAGGAGATGGAGATAAACAGGAATACAACCAGCAACTCAGAAATTGACAAATTAATGTGGGATTACAAAGCATTAATTATATTCATGAAACAAGACAGAACAAGAAAACCTGGAAATATTGGACCTTTTTGACTGTTAAACTTGTAGGGGACTCTAAAACATATGCCCTATTACATGTCATTAATGTTTGGAAGAACACTTGGGAGAGATGAAATG
The DNA here is from genome assembly GCF_019279795.1 of Protopterus annectens. NCBI lineage: Eukaryota > Metazoa > Chordata > Ceratodontiformes > Protopteridae > Protopterus > Protopterus annectens. The sequence goes on along the minus strand of NC_056744.1, from coordinate 75,734,617 downwards.
GAAGGACACAGCTAACTACAAGAAAACACAACTTTGTTCTTAACAGTAGTATTTTATAGGGCATGATATAATCTGGAGGCTATAAAGTTTTCTCAGTTATTTTCAAGTGTGATGGGAACACTAAAGTAAACAGCTGCCTGTTTTTTTCCCTTCATTTCTCTTTCTCCTTGTTCACTTTTAAGAAATGTAGGCACTGAAATGTAAAAACAAAGAAGAAAAGTCTGGTCAAAAGAGCATGATACATGAAAAAATTATGTGCTTTTTCTCATTCTTGCATAGGGGAATGACTGGATTAAGGATCTTGGTTTGATCTAATAACGCATTTTAAGAGAAAGCAAATACATAAAAAGAATGTTGAATATAATAAAGTCTTCCTTTACAAACAAACAAATAAATAAATAAATGTTTGTAGAAGTAACTCTGCCTGTGGTTCTCATGTCTCCATGGAGACAATCTGATAAAGAGCAATAAAAACACAATACTTATTTCTTTCAATGGCTACATGCTAAAATTTTCTGAAAGCATTCAAGTGTTTTCTCAGTATGGGACAGCAATAAAGATAAGACAAATCCAGACAGCACTTAGTAGAAGCTTAAGCTGTACCATGTGCCTTAGCATGAATAACCTTCCTTTAGGTTAACACAGTATGTGGCTATCAGTTAGTGACAATTGTTCCTATTAGAAGGGTAAAACTTTAATATTTGAAGATATACATAGTTTTGTGTGTTAATATTAAGTTAATAGGTTTAGAGATGTATTTGATTTTTTGTTTGAGGGGTTTCAATAAAATTAAAAGTTGTGTAAGATGTGACATAGGCTCAAATGGATATGACAAGAAACAACTGTATAAAAGATCAACCTGCCAAACATTAATGTATGCATGTAACACACAACCTGGAGCTAGAGACTTAAAAAAGCTGTTACACATAAAAGGTGGGAATAATAACTTTTTAATATAATGATGCTTTCTATATTATCTTTAAATGTTAATGGTCTCACAGATATATACAAAAAAAGAGTATTGAACAATATTAAAACATGTAAGGTGCAAACAGCTATGCTACAGGAGACACATTTGGAAAGAACTGAATATGTGAATTTGATAAAGAAAGGTTTTCAGATGGTTATTCAGTGAAATACCCGGGACAAAGGAAAATGAGTACTTATTAATTGCAGGAGGAACTCCAGTAGTGATAGAAGAGAACAGCAAAGATAATCGTAGACTTGTTGCGCAAAGGGGCTACTGGCAAGGCAGGAGGAGGATTACACTGGCATGCATTTATATTCACTTAAAAGTGCTATAATGGAGCTTAAGAAAATTTGGGGAGAAATACTTAGCTTTCAGCAGGGAATATTACGGTTGGGACTAGAATTTGATTTGCAGCAGTGAAGATGTGTCTCGGAGGCCCAGAATGGAAATGGTAAATATAACAAAGGAAGGTATATTTTTGAAGAAATTTATGAAAATATTTGGCACAGAAGATGTGAATTCAGTAGTAGAAGTTTGTGAATTTACCTATTATTCCACAAGATATAAACACTGAGCTATGCTAGACAGAACTTACATTTCGTAGGAACATCTGCATTTAATTGAAAGTTTTGATATGCATCCAATAACTATTCCAGATCATGCACCAATAATAACTAAAATAAAAAAAAATCAGGGTAATAAAATAAAAATAAGACACTGGTATTTCCCACCTATCTGTTGAAAAGAGAGAAATTTAAGGAATTTGTAGTAGAAATTTTGTGGGAGTTATTAGAGAAGATAGAAATTTCTTCTGAAAATATAGCTACAGTGTGGGATAAAACTAAAGTGGGGTTTAAAAATAGGGTGGAAATAAGAGAGGGATATGGTTAAGAAGTAAATAGATTTTTTTAGAGGGAGTGGCAAATGTTAAAGTATTGCAGAATATGGGGAATCTCACAGAACAAGAAGAGAAGTAATTGCAGAATGCTAAACAGAAAATAAGGGATCACCTTGATGCAATGCATGAGTTTAGAAAGACTGCTGTTAAACAAATGTTTTTTGATAATACCTCCAGAGCACAAAAACGTTTAGCACAGACTCAAAGAACAGAAAGTAGAAAGGGTTATTGCTAAGCTTAGGAAGCCTATAACAAGGAAGATAACAAGAGATCCTGCAGAGCTACTACAAATATTTCAGACATTTTAGGAAAGTCTGTATAAAGCAGAGACATATAGAAATCAGGAAAAGCTACAAATGGAAATGTTTATGGAAAAATTAAATATGCCAAGATTAGAGGCAAATGAGGTGCATTTACTAACAGTTAGGGCAGAAGGAGATGAGATAATAATGGTGATATATATAACCAATCCACAGGAAAGTCCCCAGGAACAGATGGTATTCCTGTGGAAGTTTGGAAGCTAGGAGGGGAAAAACTGATAAAGATCTGGAAGGTTTTCTTTAACAGTATTTTTAGAGGAGGAGAAGCACCAACATCCTATAAAAAATGATGGTGGCTGTAATACTTAAAGAGGATAATGACACATCAGATCCAGCTTCATACAGGCTCATTTCAATCCTAAACCATGATTATAAAGAGTTTATGTCTATAATGGCCAAAAGAATGGCAACGGTGATGCCAAAATTGATATATATGGATCAGTCTGGTTTTGTGGAGGACTGGCAAACATTTGACAGTATTAACAGAAAGTACAGTTGGGTAAAATCTTACCATGATGGTGGATGTCCTTCTCTTCACTGTTGCAGTATTCATTAGACTTGGGATCCCCTGCCAATGACAGCCCAACATCCAGGCAGTATACCAAGGCCTTTAGGTTGCTTTAAGGTATGCCATACATCATATGTATGCTCCTTGCGTTGTATATGGCATAAAGGTGACGTCTGGATGTATGATCCTCAGACTCCAATAGGAATGCTAGTGCAAGGGGAAAAAAAGTTAATCAGTACATCCAAAAGAGAAATGGACCAGGGGGTGGAGGGAGGGACTGAATACTGCAACAGTGAAGAGAAGGACATCTACCGTAATGATGAGAATTTACTTAACTGTACTATGTCCTTTCATTTCACTGTTACAGTAATCATTATGCTAGGGAAAGTGCCAAAGCCCAGGAAGCAGAGAGGGAGATGGAAGGACCAGCAGAGCTCCCTAGGAAGCTATGAAGGAAGGATGGCCCCAGCAAAACCAGCTCTAGCTATAATTTTTAGTGCTTGGTAAATATATGCACAGAAATCTAGGTAGCTGCCTCAGCAATAGATTTAGTATCCAAACCCTGGAAAAAAGCACCAGAAGAAGCCACAGCTCTAGTATAATGAGCCTTAACAAAAGAAGGAAGGCTCCTACCATGAAGGAATAATAAAAAGAAATGGCTTCAGAAATCCAAGACAAAAGAAGTTATGTACTCACCATAACGTTCCATCTGTATTTTTCATTTTTTCATCTCACCTCACAGATGGGTCACAGATTCAATCTGGCTACTACAAGCTCATGGCAACCTAAGAAGCTCTTGGACACTCCTCTTACCCACAATGCATTTCTCCCTGTTCCCTCAGATCTTGTTTGCCATTATGCACACTGGCAATAAGCCCTAGAATAAAAAGTAGAGTGAAAGATGCTTGAAGAGGCCAGTTCTGCAGAGACAATGATAAAAACACATGTCCTGATTGTAAAAACTTCTCATTCAACCAGGGCTGGGAGCTGGAGGGAGGGAATGTGAGGAGAGATGAAAAAATCGACAATACGGCTAGAACGTTATGGTGAGTGCATAACTTCTTTACCTGATATTGTCATTTTTTTCATCTCCTCCTCGCAGATGGGACAGGGTCACCAGCTTCCTATATCCAGGGTGAACTCAGGGGAGAATGTTCCTCAGTACCATCAAACCAAAGGAGGCGCTTCCCTGGGAGACCATATCCAACTTATAGTGGGAGATAAAGGTATGACGGTTATACCATGTACCTGCTACACAAATGTCATCCATGAAAGCATTAGTTTGAAAAACAGCAGATGAGGTCAAGGCCCCAGTGGAGTAAGCTCGAATGGGCTTAGGAAGATTAATACCTTCCTTTTGAGGTGTAAACGAAGGAAATGCAATCAGAAAACCATCCTGATAAGGTAACCTTGAAGATTAATGAGCCTTTCTTAGGGCCTGCAAAGCAATGAATAACTGGTTTGTCTTGCGAAACTCTTCAGTTCTATGAAGGTAGAATTGCAACTGTCTACGTGCATCTAACAAGTGTAGAACATCCTCACTCTTGCTGCTAAAGTTAGGAAAGAAAACAAGCAAATGAACAGATTGGGTGATATTGGTTTGAAAAATAACTTTGGAGAGAAAGAAGGGGTGGGTACACAGTGAGACTCTGTCTTTGTGAAAACCGCATAAGGAGAATGTGAGCACAAGGCCTGGATCTCTGAAATTCTCCTTGCTGATGTGATTGCTACTAGGACAGTTTTCTAAGAAAGAAACTTAATATCACAGGTGGCTGTGTGTTCAAAGGCAATTGTACAACAGAACATAGTACTAAATTGAGGTCCCGGTGGGAGAAGGATCCCTGAGAGATGGTTTTAACAACAGGGTCCCTTTTAAGAAGTCTTTGCAAAGTTTATGGGAAATTAGGAACGAATTATCCTCTCCAACATAGAAAACAGAAATAGCTGCTAAATGATCTTTGACTGTAGAGGCACACCTCCTTGTCATTAAAAAGGTGAGCCAGAAAATCCAAGACAAAGTGAACAAGGCTGTAATAGGATCTGCATTATCCTGTTTAGCCCAAATTACAAATCTCTTCCATTTACTTTTGTACAGTTTTTGGGCAGACAATTTATGAGAAGACAATAAAATATGTTTGCCTGACGAGGAGAGCATAGGTTGTCTGGCAATTAATAGAACTGAAGAAACCAAGCAGTTGCCTTAAGATTGTGGAGGTTGGAATGAATCATTCCTGTTGGGTGTGTGACAGCAGCATTGGAAAGCTTTTCAGAATCCAGGGCTTCTTCTGATGATGAGGCCAAAGAAAGGGAAACCAAATTTGATGAGGCCTGAACAGGGCAATGAGGATTACTGTTTTCTTCAACCTGCTTGCTTTCTGAATGAACTTGGAGATCAGGGGAAGTGGGGGAAAGGCATAAAGTAGACTGGGGAGTTAATCATGCATGAGACCATCCCTTGGGGACTCCCCCCTGTGGGGGGACCAAGGCAAAGTAGTTGCTGCAGTTGTTGCTCAGGGGAAAAGCAAAAAGGTCGCTGCAAGACTGGTCCCATCTGCGAAAAATGTCCTCCATTACCTTTCGGATGAGGGTCCACTCATGAGGCATGATAATGGACCTGCTCAATTTGTCTGCTATTACTTTGGATTTCCCCAGAATATGCATTGCTATGAGAAAACAGTTGGAGGAGATCACCCATTGCCACACTCTGAGAAACTCTCAACATAGACGGTAAGATCTGGTTTCATCTTGTTTATTTATGTATCAGACCACTGACATGTTGTCTGATTGAATTGCAACTGTTCCCAGAGGGAGAGAAGCTTGAAATTCTTGCAATGTGAGGAGCACAGCTCTCATCTCCAGGACATTGATGTGCAGACTCATGGCGTCTGCAGACCAGGTCCCTTGGACGGTCCTCCCTCTGCAGATAATGTCCCCTCACCCTATCTGGGAGGCATCCGTGATCACAGTGGCCTGCGGTTGTAGGGGAACAAAGGATCAGCCTTGAACAACTGGTCTGAGTGCATCCACCTTAAAAGGGTTCTTTTGCATGCGTTGGTTATCAGAATCTGGTGGGACATGGACTGATTAAGAATCGACCATTGGACATCCAGAAGCCACCATAGAACTCACATGTGGAATCTGGCCAATCATACTAGTGCTACTGCTGCAGCCATTGATCCTAACGCTTGAAGAACGTAACACGCGGCTGCCTTCTGATTTTGAAGTAACCTGTTTATTTGTCATCTGATCATTAATACTCTTGATGTTAGAAGTTTGGCAATCATCTGAGTAGTGCCCAAAACTACTCCAATGAACTCCAAGGTCTGTACCGGTTCCATATTTGATTTTTGGTAGTTTATTGCAATACCAAATTGTGCACAAAGCTGAAGAACTGAGTCTGATCAGGCAAAGTAACTGTATTTGTTGTTTAGGTAGGATGCAAAGAGATCACAGAAACGTTGGCCCCAGATGAGAGACCGGTTGTAAGGCATTAAGATAGTTTTACTCAATTTGTCCACATGTACATTAGACATCCCTAGTATATACATTGCTATTAGAAAGTGGTGAGAAGACATCTCACACAGAGAAGCTCTCATGGCCTCTAGACTTAAGGGATAATAATATGGTCCTTCCTGTTTGCTGATACACCAGACTACTACCAACATTTTATCTGACTGTACAAAAATCACAACTTTGAGGAGGACATCCTGGAATGGTTACAATGCTAAGAGGAATGCCCTCATCACCAAGATACTGATGTGAGGCTTGACCTCTGTGTGTGACCAAGTACCTTGGACCACCCTCCCTTTGAAATGCCCCTCACCTTAGGAGGGAGGCTTCTATGGTTACTACAGTCACAGGTGGATCCATTTCGAATGGATGGCCTTCTGTCACTAAAGGAGAATTTATCCACCTGTAGATTTGTTGTCTGCAGACTCAAGGGATACAAATTTTTGTATGAGCAGATTAACATTTTGAAACCACTGCACAGCTAGAGTCCATTGAAGTACTCAGGTTTGTGAAACCATTAGGATTGCAGAAACCATTAGATCTAAAAGATGAAGAATCAGTCTTGTTGGAGAAGGGTGATGGAGTACCTGCACAGCTGTGAGGCACAGGGAGAACGCTCAGGAGTAAGGAAGTCTGGTGCTTGTAGCATTGAATCCAGGTGACATCTGATAAATTTTATTCATAGGATCATAGGTGTTTACTAGGCTGGTGGCCCTGGGGCCCTTACAAGCCTAGCCAAGAGTTTATCCCCAAAAAAGAAACCTCAGTCAGCACCTGTTGTCCCTGTCATTGAGGGACAAATGTGGAACCCCTGGGACAAATTTGTGGTTTACCATCCACTCATCAAGGTTGCACTTGAAGAGGGTCAGCGAGGTAATCTGTTTGACATGTATGGGAAGTCTATTCCAGAGACAGGACAGCCTCTGGGAAACAAACCTGTCTCTCCAGCAGGTTTTGATGATGTTGCATATTAGATTTAGGCCTATTGAGCGGGTAATGTGCGAGGAGTTAGACTTACAGATATGGAGCATCTCTAGTAGGGCAGGGTCCGATATTGCCTTGTAGGCAAGACACAGACCACCTCTGAGCAATCTGTATGATACAGAGTAAAGTGATCATGATTTGAGCTTATCCACATAGGACAGGTATTGGAGGCCATGGATTCTCTTTGTGAGGTATTTGTGTGGCCTTTCCAGTTGGTGCAGGTGTTTGGTGAGGTATATATCAAACGGGGCGTTATACTCAATTATGGGTCTAATGAGAGAGGAATACAGAGAGGTAATAAACTCCTTTTTTTCTGGATGCAATCCATTTACTTATGAGATGAATCAAGTAAAAGGCTTTTCTGACCACTGCCACCACATGATGGTCGAATGTGAGATTGTTGTTAACCTGAGTACCCAGGTTTCTCACCACAGGTTTTGTGCTTAGGGAGTTGCCGTTGATGTGGTAATCAGTTGGGGCCATGTTTTTGCTGAATGGTATGATAATACATTTTTTTGCGTTTAACTTAAGGCCATGACTTTGGCACCAGTTATTTGTAGCTATGAGACCCTCTTGCAGTATGCATTCCCTCCAGTACAAGTCTTTTGAGTGTGTACCTTTAACTCCTAGTGCTTGTGGCCTAAGCTTTTTAAAATGAAGTTATCACCTTACAATTCTAATAAATACTCATTGACAGAGGTCAAATATCAGTACAATTCTGTTTGCCATCATGTATGCTTCAAGATAAAATATTCTGATACCTTGTATGTAGCGTGGTTTTGGAATTATTAATGCAAGTATGAACAAGTAATATTTGATGCCTAGAGGAGCAGTAGGGGGTAACTGCAGATGCACCTGGAGGCGTCACTCGGATGTAATGAGTTTTAATGTCATTTGGGGAGTCAATGACAGCAACCAACCTACAGTCATCTGCAAACTTGGTCAGCCACAGGCCCTTTGTCTTTGCCTGGACCTCTGAAAAGTAGATGCCAAACAGTAGAGGTCCCAGGACAGAACCCTGGGGAGCACCACTATTGACAGGTCTGGTGTGGGATGTGGTGGTACCTATTTTGACCTTGTGGGTCCTATCGGTGAGCCAGTTGGCCACCCATCTGACAAGATAGGGATTAACACCGAGTTGTGTTAGCTTTTCGATGATGCTCGAGTTGGGTATTGTTTCTAAGGACTTGACCAGGTCAAGGTAAGCTGTGTGTACTGAATTTCCCTCATCCAGGGCCTTGGTGGCAGTCTCAAAGAAGTCAACTAGGATCAATAGGCAAGATCTGCCCTGACGAATCCAAACTGGGTGGGGTCGTGTGTTTGGAGATTGCCTTTGTCTTTAAGAGATCCATTATAATATGCTCCATGGCTATACAGATCAGACTTGTCAAGCTAATGGGGAGATAGTTTCCTGGGTCAGTAGTGGCACCACCTTTGTTTAAGGGATGACAATGGCGGTTCTCCACTCTGTTGGAATGAAGCCTGTAATTAGGCTGTGGTTGAATAGGGTGCTCAAAGGCGAAGCTAGTTCTTGCTGGAGATGGTGCAGAATACAGCCTGGGATATTATCAGGTCCCATGGAAGCTGTGTTCTTTGTCTTGGATAGGGCCTTTAACACTTGATCTATGGAGATGTGAGGTGTGGGAGAAGTATTGGGGATGCTGACTGGGCCTTTGGGGGTGATAAGAGGGTGAAGTTTGCACTGAAACTATCAGCCAGCAGGTTGGCTAAGTTGGCAGGATCAGTGTAAGTGGTACCATTAAGTACTAATTCAGAACAAACTTGGGCTTTGCCATGGAGGTTAATAACATAACTGAAGAAAAACTTGTGGTTTCCCTTTGTTTCAGAGGCTAGTTTCAACTCATAATTGGCTTTGGAGTTTTTCACTAGTGATCTAATTTGCTTGTTGAGGCAGAGGAGGGAGATTTTCCGATTTGGGATTTGTTCCTTTTTATCCTTGGACAACAGTTTCTTCCTTTTATTGTAAAGCCTGTTGATAGAGGATGTCCACCAGACAGGTTTCTGTTTCCTTTAGGAGCAGGTTTTAGTTCTGTTGGGTATGGCTGAGTCCATGCAGTTGTACAGGTGCTTGTATACTGCACTGGCATACTGTTCAGCATAGCTGTCTGCATCCTCTGAGGGGGGCGGTGGTGTGAAGCCACTAATACCCTCCCTTAGGAGGGTGTAGTCAGCTTTTGAGAAGTTTTTTAACCTGATTATGGCTGGGGAGGGATTGGGTGGGATAGAAACTTCAAATGAGACAGACTGATGATCTGATCTCACCAGGGAAGAACATACTATGGGAGTGGTGCAGCAGTCACCCATGTTGGTGAAAACCAAGTCCAGTATGTTATCTCCCCTTGTGGGGAATGAGACCAGCTGGTCTAGTGCATTAGAATTGATGAAGTCAAGGAATCATTGGGTGAGTGCATTAGTACAAGAATAGTTCACCCAGTCTATGGTGGGATAGTTGAAGTCACCAAGGATCAGGATGTTAGGGGGTACCTTGATGGAGTCAAGTAGGTCCAGGTAGGATGAGTGGGTGTCCTGAGACATGGAGGGCTATAACTTGGATGGGTGTCTTGCCAACTGTCAGCTGCACCTGCAGTAATTCCAGTGCATCATGCAGGTAAACCAGTCTGGAGGTGTGCCTGTCTTTAATGAAGATAGAGACTCCACCACTCTTAGTCTTTTTGACCTCATTTTGGGGTTGGAAAGTGTGGAATGAGGTATAGCCTGGTAAGGCAGAAGTGCTCTCTGCAGCCCTGAACCAAGTTTCTATGACTCCACAGACATCAGCATCTTCCAGTGTGAAGCTGTGAATTGATGATCGACTCCCAGCCAGAAACGGAGGAATGTCCTTGAACACTTCTCTGTCTCTACATTCCACTTATGCTGTGCTGGTGATGCCATAAGAAGGCTGAAGCATGCATGTCCACAGCTAGTGAGGTCTGACTTTATTGGCCTGAACTTGTCCATAAAGTGACTTAAAAAGAAAAATGTCATGGACATTCAGAATTCCTATATAGCTGAAACACCTGATGTCCTTAAAGGGTTATTTGCATATATCCCTGTCTTTACATGACAGTATGCATCCTGGTGATCTGTGAACATCCAATTATACTTCCTCAGTAGAGACAAAATGGACTGAATTGTGACCATTCAGAATTTTCTCTGTTTTACAAATTGGTTTAAATGACTCAAGCTCAAACTGGATCTGACATCCCCTTTTTTCATTGGGTACTAAAAAGAACCTCAAATAGATGCCGGACTCTAACCAGTCTTCGGGGACTGGCTGGATGACTCTTACCAGATTGGAAACTTCTGCTGCAAAAGTTCCCACTGACTACGTGAAACATCAGTAACCTTTTTGTAATAGATACAGGGAAAAGGGAAATTATGTGTAGCACCCAAAAATCTGTCATATTTTGCCAGGTTTCTGGATGTGTGGATAGACATCCTGCCTCCAAGAGCAACCTCCTGGAGCAATAACAGGGCTTCCAGCTGAAAGGACCATGAAAGCTCTGGTTGTGCGGTCCACCTCTGCCTCTTGAGTAGCATCCATTGCAGTTACCTCCTACTCTGCCATGAGAAGGTCTATTCCTAGGGCTGTCATAAGAACTGTTGATGTGCAGAGCTACATTTTCTTTCCAGCCCTTTGATTCCGAGATAAAATTCTCTGTTGGGTGAAGAAAGATTCACACTACAGAAAGTTTTACTATCTTGCTGACTCATGGTTAGTTTCTTTTACCTTGGTTCCAAACAGAGTGGAGCCATCAAAGGGGAATTGACAAAGGATGTCTTAAATCATTCCACAAAATCAGAAAGATGCATCCAGGCATGCCGATGCATGTTGATGCTGGTACCTGCTACCCTAGCCATGCCATCAGCTGCATTGGAATGCAGATGCATGGCTACATTAGAAGTAGACTGCAGAGTAGAAAGCTGAGAGTCAATAGTCTTCTGAGTATCTACAGGCAGGTTACCTGAGAGACCCGGAGAGCTCTTTGGTTAGGTCTCTCTGAAATCTAGTAACAAGGAATAAATAATATAGCACTCTATGCGCGAAAGTCACTGAAGCATACATTCATTTCCTAAAACAGTCCATAGCATGAGTTAGGTGGATGGACCAAGGAACTTTACTCTGACAAATCCTTTTTAATGGCTGCCGCTATCGCCATAGTATCCCACCAGTGGACCTTTACTCCAATGCTTCCTTTCTTTTGGTGCTGCCAATATCCTGCCAGGTTTTCTGGGGATTGGTTACACACTGGGGTCTTTCTATGCCCACTGAACCATGAGATCAGATGGTCGTACCACCTAGGATGATGCTGAACTGGAACCAAATGCTTCCAGGAACACAGATACATCAGGTGAAGTATTCTTAGTGGACCATCCCCATTCTCTGCTTCAACAATCCAAGGAACTCATCAAAGGTGATGTCTTCAGAGAGAGAATTAGGGGAGCCTTCACCTTCATCCAAGCCCGTGTCTTCAGCAAAAGACTGTAGAGAGGAGTCTATGTGCTTCTACTTGCACATCTGTCTCTTATGAACTGGTTCTTGTGGAAGACTAGAAGGTTCTGAATCAGACTAGGAGCTAATATAGAATACAGAAACTGTGACAGACTGTTCCTGTTAGGGTGATGAGAAGTAGAAGCAGAATCCTGCTAGGGATTAGATAGAACTGATCTGGATGGATGCGCCTTTTCCCTCAGCATCAATAGAATCCTCTCAAAAGCCTTGAAGAACAAAGCTGCCATCATCTCTGTAGGCTCCCTCCTATCCACTGACAGAACAGATATTTTGGAACCAATGGGTCTTCTCCCCGAAACTGATCTCAGATCTGAGCTATCATGTGCCAAGGATATAAGAGGGAGAGATGGTTCTGACATCTTCAGTGTCAACCAATCCCCTTGAACCCAGGCACCAAAGCTTCAGCTCTGAATCTTTTCCAGATCCAAACAAATCAGAGTCAAATACTAAGGGTCTGAGTCAAAGTAACTCAGACTCTCATCTCCAGCAAAGATGCCCCAAGGAAAGTTGGATCCGAAATGCAGACCAAGACTGGAAAAAGAAGGGGAGGGGCAGCTGGTCCATGACTCAGCATGCTCCCAGGTGTCAGCACAAAGAAAGAACACCAACTGGATTTGCATTCTAAGAAACTTCCACATCATCCTATCAACATCTTGTTCAGTTAGGCCTCTGGATGACTGGGTAGAAGAAGCAACCAAAGGTAGTCTCAAATATCTCCACTCCTGGAGTATCAGGGAGTGTAATCTCAGACTGACCAGATCCTGAGAGAAATGGGACAGAGGCAGTGAGGGATGGACCAAAAAAATTGTCAATTTAGACTGCTGGGGATTTTTGGGATCCAGCCTAGCCATCGCAGTCTGATCCTGGGAACACTTCCTTGACTTCTCAGTGTCCGCTTTGTCTGACTCAGACTTGCCTTTAACCTTTTCTTTAACTTACTCATTTTTGTTATCCTTTTCTTTTTGCTTGTTTTTGGGGTCTGGCCTAATCTTGTTTGCTAGCAGGAGAAGTAGCAGCTGAAGAGGTAGAAGCATTAGAAACTGAAGCCCTTACCTGGGGAGGGACCCTTAACTATAAGCTATTCTCTCCTAGTCTGGATTGCCCTGGAACTAAAGGAGGCATAAGGCTGACATTGGGTATCAAGGTGGGCACCCAAACAATACACACACACAAGCTATGGGGATCCTGGGGAGAGAATATGTCTCCACAGTAAGAACACTTTTTAAATCCCTGGCTGACATTCTTACTTCAGAGATTATGACTAACTAGAAAGACAATAATTCGCTAACAATAAATGCTATCAAAAGCAAACACTACTCTAGATATTGCTATAAAATTTGCTCAAAACACTATACTATGTACTACATTTACAAAATAGAAAAAACACACACTAATGTAACAATTATAGGAACTACTATGCATCAACCTAATGATTCTAACTGGCTAGGTTTATTAACTAGTAAATCCTATCAAAAGTACACATCCAAACCAAACTGTCTAGACTATACTGGTGAGATAATCTCTCATTAGGGACAGGAGAAAAGGGGAGATATCACTCAAAGGATATATCTTTGTGAAGAGCCCTTGTATAATGCTTTCAGTCTTCAAGCAACAAATTAAATATGAGGTACTAAGGTGGAGCAGAGGGATATATGGGTAGGGTAGTAGAGGAGTCAGAGTGGAACCAAAAATCTTCTGGATCGATACCAAGTTCGGATTCAATCAGATCAGACAATCCATGGTTGAATCAAACAAAAATTGACAATATCTTCTAGGAACAGTCCAGTTCTTTCCCCTCCCTTTCCCGTGAGTTCTCTAATCAAAATGCACCCTTTTCCTTTAAACTGAGAGGTCTCCAGATAATGAAGATTCAGTTTCAGTTACTGCCTGCAGGCAGTTTAAGGCTTTTGATAAATCCTGAACTAGACTGAAATCATATTTACATACAGTCTAATGATTAGGTAGACAAATCACCTGACATCTGGAGACCAGCTGTCAGTTAGGCTGTGCGTGGCAGTGAAATATTTCGCCATTTAGATCTTCTTAAAGGAAATGCCCACTTTGGTGGTGCTGGCTTTCAGTAGATAGTCACTTCTCCATGTCACACAGCCGCATTTAATTGTGGTCAAAAAAACAAATCAAGTTTCATGTCCCTCTTCAGAAACAAGAGCAGCTCACATGAACAAGAGCTCATGCCTAGGCATTGAAAGAAAGGTACTACATTTACATTAATCTAGACAGATGTGTACCACATGATGGCTGCCCCCCCCAAAGGAATTTCACATCAGCAAAAAAGTAGATGCTCAGTTCAGTGTGTGTGTGTGTGTGTGTGGGGGGGGGGGGGGGGGGCTGGCAAAAAAAAGGCACCTCAAGAGAACACCTCACACTAAGTTGGGATGTTGGATACTTGATTAATTTTCTCTTAATATGGGAGATGTCAGGAAAAAATAGGGTGACCCTATAGATCTCATAACAAACCAGGTGAAGAACTTGTGCCTCTTTAGATTGAGGTAAAGCTGCAGGGAACACTCCATACATTAAAAAATATTTTAGTTGTATCCCTGATATATATAGCACCTCCACAACATTGTGTTCTGGACCCATCCACTCCCCCCAAAAAAGCAGTTTTGGTAGTTTTTGGGAAAGCTGCCTGCCACAGATACACATGTCCTTTTTTGCATCCCCACACATATGGCTGATACTCCCCTTCCTCATATTATAATCACTAGGCAATGGAAAGAATAGTTGTGTAAAATCTTACCATAGATGTCCTTCTCTTCCATGTTGCAGTATTCTTACTGTGGGAGAATACCACAGCTTAGAAAGGAGGAAGGGTGGAGGTAGAGGTAGCAGATTCCAGAAATCCCTGAAGGATTGCTCTTGCGAAACCTGCACTGGCCCTGGAGATATGGTCCAATGTGTAATGTTTGGTAAAGGTATGTATAGAGGATCAGGTGGTTGCCTCAAGAATAGAGGCTGTGTCTAGGCCCTTAAAGAAGGCCCTGGAGGAGGCAACTGCCCTACTAGAGTGTGTCCTGACCCCCTGATGAAAGTCCTTTCCATGGTAGGAGTAGCAGAAGCAAATAGTTTTCCCTGATCCAACAGGAGATAGTTGGGAAACTGCCTTGCCCAGGGCTCTGAGATGAAATGATACAAAAAGTTGATTACATTTTCTAATGGTTTTAGTTTTGTCCAAGTAAAACCGTAACTGCCTGTGAACATTCAGGGAATGTAGTATTCTCTCACTGTCATTCTGACCAGAGGGAAAGAAGGTGGGAAAGTGAATGGACTGATTTAATGATAGCACATTGACCACTTTGGGCATGAAGGAGGAGTTGGTGTGCAGGTTCACCCTCTTGTTGTGGAAGATAGTGTAGGGAGGGCATGCCACGAGTGTCTGTAACTCTGATACCCTATGGCTATCAGCAAGACTGCTTTCCATGTGCACATCTGCAGGGTTGCAGAACTGGCTGGATCAAATGGGCCCAGTGTAAGCTTTTCCAGGGCATAGTTAAGGTCCCAAGGTGGTGGAGTAGGCTTCCTCAGTGGTCTAATGTGTAAGACCCCTTTCAAGAACAGTTTAACGTCTAACCTGGAGAGTAATGGAGGGTCCAAGGGTAAGCAGGCAGAGATAGCAGATAGGTGCACTTTCACTGAAGAGTATGAAAGGCCTGCCTTGATATGCTCACACACATAGGCTAAGACTAGAGGAACATCCACTTGAAAGGGGTCCCTATGTCTTTGGAGACACTATTTGGAGAATCTTTCCCCATTTCATTTTGAAACATAGGATCTCCTTGTGTTAGGTTTCCTGGCCTCCTACAGGATAGAAAGCATGCCCTTGTTGTTGCAGTGTCTGAAGGATACTAAAGGTTTATCACCCAGAAAGATAGGTACAGCATCTCCAGGTGTGGGTGGATGAGAGTTCCCTTCTGTTGTGTGAGTAGGTTCACCTTGTGGGGTAACCTGGGGTGATTGCCCTTGGCGAGGGATAGTAGTAGGAGGAACCAATGCTCCCTTGGCCAAGAGGGAGTCACCAGCAAGATTTTTGGCATGCCTGTCCTGATTTTCAGGAGGACCTTCTGAATGAGAGGAACGGGAGGAAAGGCATACAGAAACCATCCCTTCCATGAGATGGTGAAGGTGTCCACTCTCCAAGCTAGTGGGGAGTGGTCCTTACAACAAACTTTTCTCAATTGTCTGTTCTGGGGGGAGGCAAATAAATCTATTTGTGGTGTGCCCCACCAGTGGACAATGTCTAAAAAAACTTCTCTGTGCAACATCCACTTGTGATATAGAGAGAATGACCTGCTGAGTGCATCCACTTGTTGGTTGTCCTGGGATGGGATATAAACTGCATGCAGAGATAAGTTGTTCTGTGAGGCAAATTCCCAAACCTGCATTGCCAGCCTGCAGAGGAGGTAAGACGTGGTCCCCCGCCCCCGTTTGTTGATATACCACATAACAGTGGTGTTTGTCTGTGAAGATTTGCAAGGGGCCTGGCTGAAGGAGAGGGAGAAAGGCCTTCAGGGCTAAGTAAACTATAGTCATTTCCCTTACGCTGATGTGTTTTTTCAGGAGTGGTGCCTGCCAGAGTGCTTGCACCTTGAGGCTCTTCATGGTACCCTCCCAGCCCATATCTGAGGCATCTGTGTGCATATGTTGAGCTGGTGTGGAGGTTAACAGAAGTAAGGCCGGATTCAGTTGTATCTGTTGAATCCACCGCTTTAGTTCTGTTATAAGGCAGGACAAGAAGGGTATTTGGAAGTCTAGAGGGTGGCTGTGTTGGGACCACACGTTCTTTAGATACCACTGTAGCTTCCTCATGTGCATCCTGGCTAGTGGTAGTATAAGTATTGTGGCCGCCATAAGGCCCAGAAGTCACATGAATTGTCTGGCTGACAGTTAGTCAACCTGAAGAAGGCCCTGGAAGTGGTTGATCAGGGAAGCCACTTTGTCCTGAGGAAGGAAGACCTTCATCAGGTCTGTGCAAATCCTGCATCTCAGGAAGACTTTGTCCTGCTCTGGGGAAAGGGATAATTTGTCAAGGTTGAGTGTGAACCCCAGCCCTTGTAACAGGGACATGGAGAACTGCAGATGGTTTTGGAGGGTGTCTTTCTTTTCTGCAAGAATAAGAATATCATCCAGGTATTGAGAATGAGAAGACAGCCCAGCAAAATTTAAGTACTTCCTGTGGTTTAGATGCATGAGGATGTCCAAAGTGGCCTTGAACGCTTTGGGTGGCAATAGTGGAAGTAGGGTTTGGAGGGACAGCATTCTGAAGGAAGGGTCTTTCAGAAAGAGGTTCAGAAAAGATAAATCCAGGACTGGCGTCCATGGGCCATCCTTTTTTGGTACTAGGAATAGCCTGAAGTAGAAACCTTTTCCCTTTTTGGCCTGGTGGGACGGGTTCTATGGTTCCCTGAGCCAATAGGTTCCAGATAATGGGAGGAATTAGGTGAAGTTGGTTCTTGGGTGGGAAGGGGATGCCCTGTGGTGTGGGTCATTCCTGCCAAAATAGCAAATATCCTTTTTCCACTATTGTCAGAACCCAGCAGTCTGAGGTAATTTCTTTCCAAATGGCCAGACAGTGAGAGAGGTGGGATGAAAGGGGGAGGTGGATGAGGCAGTCACGCATTGTTGGTATTGCTTCTGTCCTAAAAGGACTGCCTGTGTGTAGGCTAAGGCAAGGCAGCCCTAAAAGAGGATTGCCTCCTAGTTCCTTCCCTATGCCTGGAAGATGAAGGGGTGGTAGAAGAGGGGGCTCTTCTGACATAGGAGGTCTTAGCAGGGTAATTTCTATAGAATTTTGGTAATGGAGAAACCAGTAGGTGTTTAATATCTTGTAGTTCTTTGCTCTTCTCTTGTAAGTTCTTAAACAGCTCTGCAGACTGTTTACCAAACAGAAGGTTCTGATCTAGCGGGACATCAAGGATTTTGGATTTAAAGTCTTCAGGCAATGACTGGAGCCTAAGCCATGAATATCTGTGAAGCACAGATGCAGATGCAGCAGATCTGGCAGAGGCCTCTGTTGCATCTTAACTGCATCTAATAGAGTGCCTGGCCACTTGGGATGCCAAGGACAATTTTGATGCTACTTCTGTCTTGTTAGAAGAACTGGGCAAGGTGGACAGTACTCATAGCTTGGACTACCAAATCCAAGGGATATTTAGCCATATGGGTTTGGTAATTAATTGCCCTGAAGGACAGGATGGAACAAGTATAGATCTTCTTGCCCAGCCTATCAATAATCTTGCTATCCTTGTCTGAAGGTAGAAGTGACAAGGACGGAATCAACCTAGATTGTTTGTCTAGGACCACAGCTATCACAACAGGGTCCGCCAAGAAGGGGGGTTACTAGAAATTTGTGATCATCAGGCACTTTGTAGAAATGATCAGGTCTCTTTGGAGCAGGTGGTTGAGAGTCAGGTTTTTTTGAGACTGATGGAAATGCATCATGGTATGCAGGGATCCCTGGAAGGATGGCTGATGTGGAGGGACACTCAACCTGCAGCAGCTCCAAATACCTTTTTTGAGTTTTTGTGATTTGGGCAGTATCCTAGTTAAAGTATTATTTAATTTTTGTAATGGTCTTCCCAAATGTAATGTCCTATGGAGGAGAGTCTCCCTCTATGGAATCCCCATCTGGGGAATAGTATTCCAATGGAGAGGCTATTTAGGATGTGTAAGTAATAGACTCATCGGAGGAAGAGGTAAAGGCCTCTTCTTCTTCCTGAGAAATGGAAGGAAGGATTAAACTATCTGAGGCAGGTCTTGGGCTAAGCACTGGAATAGTGGGAGATGAGGAGGCTGAGGGTCTGCATCAAAGACTGTGTAAACGATTGCCAGTCAGGTAGTCGCTCAGAAGTAGATAAATGCTTGTTTTTTTGTCTTCTTTTTAAAGAAGTAGCTTTGAGAGAGACAGTAGGCCTAGATTTCGGGACCTGACCTAAAGAAGGAGACTTGGATTCCTGAATTCCGGTGGGGCCTGGCTCCCTCTTGATTTCGGTAATAACCGGCATCTGAGTAACCTCGGAGGACATGCCAGCCGGTACTTTGGAAGGGACTTCCATGAGGGAAGGCACCAAAGTAGACAGCTCTAGTGGACATCCCTCAACCCCTATATCGGCAGTTGGCAGGGTCTGATGATAGAGGGGCAGAGGTAGTAGGCCATGAAACCTTGGCCTTTCTTCTCAGTGGCTCCACCTGGGCAGCTGATTCTGGATCCATCCTTAATGCTAACTTTTTATGTCTCTGATTTTCCAAATATAGATTGAGGGCAGCCAGATGGCTTCTAAGTGTTTTGGGCATGAAAAATTGGCAGATGGCGCAGGAGGTATGATCATGTTCCCAGCCTAAGTAAAAAATTCAATGGTCATGGGTGTCCTTATGTGGAAATTGACATCCGCATTGGCACTTACCCTTCTTAGCAGACATCAGCTAAGAACAAACAAGCAAACCAAAGTCATGCAAGTAATAAAATAAGAATTCCTCCAATGGGGTACTTAGCTTTAGGCTTCATGAAGGAGAGGAGTAATGTGATCGATCTGACGTTTGACTGTGGCAGAATAGTTCTGAGGTCTGTGTGTGCAGACATCATGTTTAAGGTCCCTGGTTTATGGCCCTAAGCGTGATGTTCCATGCACCAACAGAAACGAGGTTTAAGCTTTTGTATAGCAGCCGATGCTCGGGTCACCTGAGGCGGAAGTTCCCACAATAAGAATACTGCAACATGAGAATAGGACATGAAAGGTTCCCCTAAAGGGCACTTATCTGGCTCAAAACAAATATGCTCAATGGCACTTCCTTGGTGGCTGCACATTGAGTAACAGCTTAATTTCAGTTCTCCCAGTGTGAAAACAGAAACTCAGAAGACAGAGAAAGTAAACTCAAATTTTGGGGTAAGATTTAGTAACTAGCTAGTAAGTGCACTGCCTGAATGCCAGCAAAAAAGAAATTCAGAGGACCTGAAAGAAAACCAATCACAAAATGTAAGGAAAAACACTGACTAGGAAAAATTCTGCAGCTGTTCAGCAAAAAGCAGTGCAAGTTCCAGCTATGGTGCAAGAGATGAGTTCCAGTAACCCAGAGGAAAAAATAAGTCAAATGTACTCAGAGCTTATTAAAATAATTGAAATACTAATGAAGTATATCAACTAAAAAGGCTGGAAAAATGGAAAAAAATCTTTAAACAGATATTCAGATGAGGTGATAAAACTGCAAAAATCAGAGGTCAAAATGAAAAGGCTGGGTGAATATGAGACCGCCAAAGAGGTGCTTCAAAAAATAATAGAGGACACAGCGCATAGGTAAAACTGGAGATTTTCTGCTGTACCTGAGAAGCTCGAAGGAGCAGAGTGTATTAATTTTATGAAAGCACAAATAAGCAACTGGACTGGTATTCCACAGCAGGAGTTGTTAAGTGAAAGGGCATATTGTGTGTATGCTCCAAACTTGGCCATGAAAATGCAACCTAGAATTTTACTATAATGCAATACTACCAGCAGATGGACTTGATTTTGACAAAACTGTGGCAGAAGGACAAAATGCTAAAAGTGAGAGAAAGTAGAGTGTTTCTGGAAAATGATTACTTATCCTACATCAGGCAAAACAGGAGTAAATTTATTCCACTAATCAAGGAATGTCAAAAATCAGGCAAGAGATTCAAACTGCTGTACCCAGCTATCTTCAGAATATTCTTTCTTGAAAGGACAAAATCATCCTTTGATGCAGAACACGCTAAGGAGGAAATACAAAAGGTTGTCCAACAAAAAGTGAGCTGTGAAACAGAAGGAGATTCTGCTGCTTGCTCTTCTGGTAATAAAGACCACAGAGAGCCTGTGCAAGTGAAACCTTTTCTACTGTTTCAACAGAAAATGCTTGAGAGACAGAAAAAAAGCACAAGAGTTGACTAGAAGAACTGATAGTATGCTGGAAATTAAGCAGAGACTGGATGTGGGAGATGGAGATAAACAGGAATAAAACCAGGAACTCAGAAATTGATAAATAAATGTGGGATTACAAAGCATTGTGAAACATGACTGAACAAGAAAACCTGGAAATATTGGACTTTTTTGACTTTGTTAAACTTGTAGGGGACTCTAAAGCATATGCCCTATTTCATGTCATTAATGTTTAGAAGAACACTTAGGAGAGAGGAAGTGGAAGGACACAGTTAACGGTAAATAAAACAAAATTTTGTTCTTAACAGTAGTATTTTATAGGGGGTCGATATTAGATTATCGAAGTTTCAGAACTTCGAACACCATATGATCGAAGTACTGAAACTTCAAAAATCTAAAAAAAAAAAAAAAAAAGTAAACTAACAGTGTTTAAACAGGGGGGCAAGCCCCCACCCCCCTGCTACTTAAATATACCAACTCCGAGATCACGCTACAGCATAGGAAAGGGAAATCTTCCCTTTCCGCACCATACTCCATTAAAGTGCGATCTCTGAGTTGCTATATTTAAGTAGCAGGGGTGTGGGGGTGTAGGGGGGCTTGCCAGGCAGTTACTTTTTTTTTTTTTTTTTTTTTTTTTAGATTTTCAAAGTTTCAGTACTTCGATCATATGGTGTCGACCATATGGTGTTCGAAGTTCTGACACTTCAATAATCTAATATAGACCTTTAATAGGGAATGATACAATCTGGATGCTATAAAGTTTTCTAGGTTATTTTCAAGTGTGATGGGAACACTAAAGTAAACACCTGCCCATTTTTTTCCAGGACCTCTCCGGTTCCGAGAAAATGGAAGAACTCAGAGCCAAGGCCTGATCCGAAGAAGTTGTTCTCAGATACAACCTAAAGGGCACCTGGAGCATCAGATCAGAAGCTCTGAAACTTGCTCCAAAGTGGAAGGAGGATCTAGAGGGGGAGTAACAGACTCAAGAATCCCCAGAGCCAAGTGGGTTGGGGCCAAAGGTGATTTAGTTATACCCTGCACCCACAAAAATCTTCTGCACCAAACGCTCCATGTCATCCTCAATAAGGCTCTTGGTAAAATGAGAAGAAGAGCTGAGGAGGATTTTAGCCTAAATAAAAAGGGGGATGGAACTCTGAAAGTTACAGGGTTATAGTTTGTAGAATATCTGGTCTGAGTAAGAGACATCACAGGCTTAAAGGCACTCTTTCTTGGAGCCGATACCAATGGATCCAGACCATCTTTATCAGATGACACCACAGCTGAAGATATCAGATCTGATGGCCCTTATCATCTGATATAATAGACAGGGAAGAAGCAGGACTAGAATGAGCTAATTTTGATTTAGAAGGCAGCTTAACTGGATAAGCAGAAATGGCCTCTTCAAAGGCAGAGGGAAGCATCCCTTTCAAGATTAGTTTGTTTCTTCTTTCAACCAATGCAAGATGGTTGAAAGAATTACAAATAGAGCAGTTCTCCTGCAGGTGTAGAGGACCTAGGCAATACACGCATAGGTCATGGAAATCACTGAGTGGGATTTTATGCTCACATTTGGAGCATTTTTTTAAAAACCAGCAGGTTTATCATGTTTTTCTGAAATGACAAGAAGATGAAGAGAGAGAAAGTTAGAAGAAAGACATTTTTTTTTTTTGAAGAAAAAATTAGGGGACGGGTAAAACTACTAACAATAGTAGTTAAGACCAGTGGCAGCTCGTGACTTCAAATCAAAGGGGGGCTGCAGGAGACAGCTGAATAGGTGGGGTCAATGGGAAGGGGTGCAGCCAACTAGAAAGGGGAGGAGCTATGCTCAAAACCACAAAAACTAAATATACTGCCCTGGGTGCCAAACTGTCATTATGAGAGTCCAATCAAGACAAAATGAAGTGTAGAAGAATAAAAATATTGCAATGGACTGACTGTATGACAGCTTAATATCTAGATGGAAACAAAAAAGGTTGTGAGGCATGAACAAATAAATTACTTTTTTTTAAATACATTAATGGAATGCCAGTCAAAATCAAGTATAAGAAAAACAAGCAGCACTCAACTCAAACCACTTCTTGCACTGCAGTTCTAATTATAATTTATATTCAGCTTTATTAAAGTACCAAGTAACATGCTGAAAGTAGAAATCTCTGATGTCCCCACTTGTAAAAATGTTCCTTATCCAAAAAAAGACCTGCTGCCTGACATCTACTTGTTTCATGGGGAAAACATGATCAAAGTAAAAAATGAAAAGCAAACAAGAAATAAGCTTAAGATACATTGCTTAAAAGGATTACTATACAGGTTATGGACCACACGATTGGCATTCTGTTTATGGGTAAAGCCTGCAGAGATGACTGGAAGTCTCCAAGTGTAATGAGACTCTTAAAATAATGTAATCCTGTCCTTTATTACAAATACTGGCATATGCATTTCAATATCCAAGGCTTATACATTATCTAGTTAAGTATTCTCTACATGGCAACAGAAAGGCTTTCACTGTTGGCAATTCTTTAACAGTATGCTTATTAAAGCTTACTTGCATCTTGCAATCACAGCCAAGCTTACCTGATGGTCATTAAAGTATTGCTACTTAAGCACAGAGCAACAGACACTTTGAGTAATAAGCATAAATCAGCAGTACAAAAAATATGACAGAAACCAGACCATTCTGTAAAAATCAAGGACAGATAAAAAGCCACTCTAGTACTTGTGCCTACCTTGGAAGGGGGGGATACTCTGCACATTTACACTGCATAACTACTCCTTGCCTTGCTTCGACACATCCAGAGTCACTACATGGGGGAGTGGGGTGCAACAAGTATGTCACAGTTTGAAATGTCTCTGGCTGACTTGTGATGGCCCTGACACATTTGTCATACCTCTCAACCTCAGAGCAAGAAATCTGGACAAAGCCATACAAAGAAATGGGACAAAGGCCCAAAAATAAGGACAATTTTTAAAATATTGCTCTTAGAAACTTAGAAAGATAATAGAGGTCTTGTATTAGTATGAGTTTTCTGAATGGTATGAAATCTGAAACTCAAATGTCTGTCATTATTTTCTAACTTCAGTCTTTACTGATTTGTCACTAATTTGCCAAAAAAACACAATTTTATGAAAAATGGACCAAAAATGTGATGCAAAAATATAAAATAGCAACACAATACAGCTGGGAACCTGTCAAAGAAGGGACCCTTTAAGAAAAAAATCTACATGCATTTCTGAAATAAAAGTAATCTAACTGATTATTACAGTTATTTCGTAATTATAAACCCTCCATATTTTCTTCCAAAATTGCTATTTGGTGGAGGGATCATTAGGGGAAGAGCAACATTTTGAGCCAAAATCAGGGACAGTTGAGAGGTTTGGCTATGCCTAATTCTATAAAGCAATTATTTGCATGTACCTCTCAACCTGTTAATGCAATAAATCTGGACAAGGCCAAATATATTGGGGGAACATATAAACAGTACTAAAAATTGCTCTTGTATAAACTGAGACAGTTGATAGAACAGGTCTTACTTTAGCATGCATTTTTCTGAAGGTTCTGAAGTCTGAAACTCAGTGCGTCATTATTTAGTGACTTAATTCCTAAATGATTTGCCAGAAAACCACAAATTTTATGAGGAACAAACCAAAAATAAGAAGCAAAAAATCTATTCATTCTTTGAAAATCTGGACAGTTGGCAGGTATGGTTCAGCTGGGACTGCCTAAGTTTGCCGCCCTTCCCCCTTAAAAAAACATGGTCGAATGGAGCCTCCCCCTGCAGCCATTCCAATGATCCATTACTTGGCTATTTCACTCCATTTACCATAAACACTAATGTGCATACTGATTTACTTCTATGATGATTTGAACTTCATTTGAAAGTTTTATTTTGCATTTTACAACACAAACACTAAGACATCTGCTAAACAAACTTGGCATTAAAATGTCTCTGCCATTGAAACTCACATTCATTGAAACAACATTGAAACCCACATTCAAAGAAAATACATTTTACCCGTGGCAGATAAAGATTAATTCTGGGCTGTTTTCAAATCATAGGCCCCTTGCATATGAAACATACATGTGCTCTTTGATACACCTTCCTATTGCTTTGAACATTTTTCCAGTAAACAATGAAACAAAACGCATGCAGCAATGACAAAACTGCCCAATTCAGAACATTTCCATCATAAAAGTCTACTCAAACTTCTACAGTCCACTATTATCAGTAAATATGCACAATTCTACAGTCCACCATTATCAGTAAATATGCACAATCTCTGAAGTAGTAAAAAAGTCATCTAAATAATTCCACGTTAAATAAATCTGTAATGAAGAGGTTGCTGCTAGCAATCACCTTTATATTTCATGGTTTCATCGAAAAATAAAGTGTCTGATGCCCCTCAGGAATAAATTGCCTAAATTACATTAAAAATAAGCTAGTAATAGCAATAGGAAATGGATGGCAAACTGATAACAAGCTCATAGTTAGTATCTTAACTTTCAGTACGGCAGCATTCACCCCTTATGGGAGTAGAACCAACAACCTTCTGCATCAAAAGCAAGTACACAACCTGTTGTGCTATTAACAATGTGAGCTGACTTAGCATAATCAGCACTAAACTTCTCTTCCCCTGCAGCTCTCAGCTCCTTGTAAAATCTACTCAATACTCAACTGTATCTCAACTTCGCAGCACAAGAAATCTGGAAAAAGCCAAATTTATTGGGGTGGGTCAAAAAGGCAAAAACCAGGGACACATTAAACATTGCTTGTATAATCTTGGAAAGCTGCTAGAATAAAATGCTGTGTTACCACCATACATTTTACTGCCAAGGTCCCTGTGCAAAAGAGTCAGAACAACATACCACTATGCCAAATCACCTGCTTTGTGAAAGAAAAATGCTGTGTTACCACCATACATTTTACTGCCAAGGTCCCTGTGCAAAACAGTCAGAGCAACATACCACTACACCAAATCAGCTGCTTTGTGAAAGAGAGGAAGACTGAAACTTAAATGGCTATCATTTAATGAATTCAGTTCTCACCATAGCTGTCAACCACTTAGCACAAAACACCTGGACAAACCCAGTAATGAGGGAATACAGCCCTCAAACATATTCAGTGAATTCAGTTCTTGCCATAGCTGTCAACCTTAGCACAAAAAACCTGGACAAAGCCAATAACAGGGTAATACAGTCCCAAAAATAAGGACAAATTTCAAATAGTCATCTTATAAACTTAGAAAATTGCTATAATAAAAGGTTGTTACTATATATTTATTGCTAGAATAAAAAGTTGTTTTATTATGTATTTTCTGAAGAATATGAAGTCTGAAATTCAAATGCCTGTCAATTTTACTTCTGACGGAACAACAATTTTCAGCAGAGGCCCAGGTAGAAATACTGTAGGCACATGTCTTTGTAAAATGGCAGGACACCAGAGCAAATCCACACAAACACAGGGATAAGATGCAGACTCCACACAGAAGGCACCCCAGCCAAGAATCAAACCAGAAAACCTATAGCTGTGAGGCAACAATACTGCCACTGCATGACTGCACCATCAAATACGTAAGGAATTAAACATTCAGAAACCTGAAGTCTGAAATTCAAATGCCTGTCAATTTTATTTAACATTTGTTAATCAGGACAGTCTGACTTGGAACAAAAAAACAATTTTCAGCAGAGGCCCAGGAAAATATAATGCAGACATGTCTTTGTAACATGGGAGGACACAAAAGCAAACCCACACAAACACAGGGAGAAGATACAGACCCCATAAAGAAGGCACCCCAGCCAAGAATCAAAACACACACACACACACACACACACACACACACACACACACACACACACACACACACACACACACACACATACACACACTTGTAGCAAACCATACATCCAAATCCCTATCCACACACTTACCTGTAGTAGATCTTGTAGCAAACCACTCCAAATCCCTGTCCGCAAACCACCATAAATCCAAATCCCTAAGCTACGAAAACCCACGCAAATACAGACCCCGCCCGTCGCAAAAACTTCCCCCGATGAGACCCCTGCCCATCGCGAGATCTTCCCCTGACGAGACTGCAGCAAACTCCACACTGCTGACGTCGCAGTCCGACCCCGACGCGTTTTCCCAGTCAGTTCCAGGACAGTCTATGCAGTTTAAAACTGCATAGACTTCTGGGAGCTCTGTTCTTCAT
Organism: Protopterus annectens; assembly: GCF_019279795.1. NCBI lineage: Eukaryota > Metazoa > Chordata > Ceratodontiformes > Protopteridae > Protopterus > Protopterus annectens. Next base: position 75,707,786 of record NC_056744.1, on the reverse strand, counting down.
GTTTCCCAGTCCGGATTGCTGCTGAGACACTCTTCGCATGCTCCAGACTGTCTCAGCAGCAGTCCGGACTAGTGCGCATGCGTGAAAGTCCGCGATTTTTTTAATTTTTTTTTATCTTTTCATTTTCTTTTTATTTTATTACTTTTTTTTTATTTATTTTACAGTTGAGGGGGCTGCAGTCCAATAGCACGGGCCGCCCCTGGTTAAAACTACCTACAAAGGTAAGAGATGAGGGAAAAACATACTAAGAAAATGACAGTTACAGGGGAGAGAGAGAGATAAGTAACCTAATAAAAAGTGGTTACTAAGTTTTCTAACAAGGGGAGAAAGAGGTCAATGGTAAGGTACTGAAGGTTGAGAAAGAATTGGAAAAAGGCAATAATTAAAGAAATATGACCTGAGTATCCAAGACCTCTAGGAAGGATCACATCTTTTGCAAAGCAGCAAACAAGATCTGAAGGAACAGGGAGAGATGTGTTATGGGTAAGGGGAGTGTCCAAGAGCTTCTTTGGCCGCCATGAGCTTGGTAGTGGCCGAGTCAGATCCAAGGATTGGATCCATGACCCATCTGTGAGGAAGAAATGAAACAATTGACAATATCAGATAAATAGTTTGCTTGGATACAGCCAATCATAAGGACTTAGGATGAAAGGAAACAAACCGCTGATCAGATTTACAAACAATCTTAGTCGTATCCAAATGAAATCTTAATTGTCTATGCACATCTAACATGTGCAGCACCTTTTCACTGGCAGATTGTGGAGAAGGGAAAAATTGGGCAAATGAATTGACTGATTGAGACAGAACTCTTTCACCACCTTGGGCATACAAGAGAGATTAGTTCAAAGGGACAACCTGTTCTTATGAAATACCAAAAAAGGAGGACAAGCTATAAGGGGTTGAAGCTCAGAAACCCCTCTGGCTGAAGTAAGTGTTAACAGAAGTACAGTCTTTCAAGAGCAATGTTGCAAGGAAGCTGAGGCAGCAGGCTGAAAAGGATCCTGGGTCAATTTTTCTAAAAAGATCCCAAGGAGGGGGGACAGGCTTCCTGGGAGGCCTAATATGAAGGATGCCTTTAAGGAATTGTTTAGCTTTACATTTAGAAGCTAAATGAGGTAATAAAATCAGACAATCAGAAATACCTAATAAGTGGGCCTTAACAGTAGAATAAGCCAGCCCAGCATTGAGCAATTCACACAAGTAAGAGAGAACCACAGAAAGTGGATCCAGGTTACAAGAAAGACACCAAACTGAAAACCTCTTCCATTTGGATAAGTAGGATTTTCTAGTAGTCTGTTTCCTGACCTACTCCAGGACCATCAGCATGTCCTCAGAAAAAAGGTGCCTATGTGAAATCAAAATCCTATCACCCAGTGTCAGTTGAAGACTAGACAGGTGGGGATGGATGAAAGATCCCTTATCTTGTGTGAGTAGGTCCACCCTGAGAGGTGACTTGTGATGATTACCCTTGGCTAAATGCAAAAGAGGGAACCAATGCTGTCTCAGCCAAAAGGGAGTCACCAGCAAGATTTTGGGAGAATACTGTTTTATTTTGAACAGGACTTTTGGAATGAGGGGAATGGGAGGCAAAGCATAAAAGAAACATCCCCTTCCAAGAAAAATAAAGGGTATCCACTTTCCAAACGAGAGGACCTGGGACTCCGGCACAAAATAGAGGAAGTTGTCTGTTCAGAGGGGAGGCAAAAAAATCCATTTGAAGAGTACCCCACTGGTGGACAATGTCCAGAAGCACATCCCTGTGAAGCATCCATTCCTGGGACTGAGTTATGGACCTGTTCAGAGAGTCTGCCAAAATGTTTTGACCTGAAGGAATGTACAGTGTGTGAAGAGTCACTTCGAACCAGATAGCTAGTTCCCACACTAAGAGTGCCAACTGGCAAAGATAACACCTTGTCTCCCCTTGTTAACATACCACATCACAGTGGTATTGTCTTGTAAACACCCCTAGAGGTCCTGGGAAGAAAAGAGGATGAAAGGTCTGAACAGCCAGCAGAAGAGCTCTCATCTCCTTGATGTTGATGTGGTCTTTCTGTTGAAAAGGCAACCAGACACCTTGCACCTTTAGGGAGTTGAAAGCTGCTCCCCATACAACATTTGAGGCATCTGTAATCAGCTCCTGAGAGGAAAGAGGTGAATGAAAAGGGCGCCCTGGATTGAGAGTCAACTGCTTAATCCACCACTGGAGTTCCTGCTTGAGACAAAGGAAAAGGGTAACTAAGAAATCGAGGGGATGAGAATGCTGAAACCAAACTGACCTTAGAAACCAATGAAGTTTTCTCATGTGGAGCTTAGGAATAGTGGAAGCCATGAATCCCAGAGATCTCAGAAATTCTGTTGCTGTTACAGAGGTCAAAGAAAGAAAGGACTGAAAAAGGAAATGAGAGTTAGGGCCTTGGAAGGAGGCAAGGATGCCAGAATAGGAAGTCTGGATGTTGCAGCCCAGAAAGACATGATCCTGAGGAGGAGTCAGAAAGGACTTTTTAAGATTTATATTGAACTCCAGGCTCTGCAGAAGGGAGATTGCAAAGTGAAGATTTTACAACAAGATCTCCACAGAGGATGTCTGAAACAGGTGGTTGTCCAAGTAGGGAAAAGACTTGGATCCCCCTTGGCCTGCAAAAAGCAATCAAAGAGGCGAGACAGTTAGTGAATATCCCTGGTGGAGAAGAAAAGGGAAAGGGCAACTCAGAGAACTGAAAATGCCAGGAAGCAACAAAGAAATGTAAAAAGTTCCTGAAAAGGGGATAAACTGGGATATGGAGATAAGCATCCCTAAGATCCAGCTACACCATGTAAGCCTGAGGAAGCAAAAGACGGAACAAAATCTGAAGGGACAACATTCAAAAGGGAGGTCTAAAATTCATCTCCAAGTACTCTTTTTCCTGGGTACTAGCAACATTCTGGAGTAAAACTCCTCCCCCTTTGGGAAACTGGAACTTCTTGAACAGTACCCTGAGTCAACAGATCCCGAATCATCCCTGGAAAAAGGACAGCTGTTCCTGAGGGGGCTGAGGAATTCCCATAAAAGGGGGAAGATTTCCAGAGCATGAAATACCCTTAGCAGACAATGGACAGAACCTAGGAATCCTGAATAATCTTTAACCAAATGGGGAGAGATAGAGAAAGACGAAGATAAAGAGGAATGTGGCTGGGAATAATAGAATAGTCCGACAGGACCTGCTTTATCAGGAAAAAGAGACTTCTGGTGCACAGAAGTCTGAGTAACTTTAAGCAGGAGGAGCCTTCTTCCTACCTTTCTTGCCCTTGGGAGGATGGTGAGATTGCCTATGAACAAAGGCTGGCTTATTGGGGTAATTTCTCGGAAACTTAGGTACAGGAGAAATAAAAACATGTTTAAGTTCCTGTAAAGCCTTGCCCTTATCCTGAAGGGACTTAAATCAGCAGCAGCTTCACCAAACAAGTGTTTATTATCCAGAGGAGCATCCAACAACTTTGCCTTAATATCATCAGGCAAAGGTTGAAGCTGAAGCCAAAAATATCTCCTCATCACAGACCCAAAGGCAGCAGCATCATAATTACACTTGATGGAATGTCAACCCACCTGGGAGGAAGTCCCTAACAAGAAAAGGGCAGATGTCTTCCCTTCAGAGCCTGGAAGATCAGAAAATTTCAGACAGGCCTGGGAAAGAAAAGCCAACATGTACCTGGACATATGGGTCTGATAACTGACAGCCCTAAAAGCTATAGTAGCAAAAAGTGTACCTTTTTCCCCAACCTCTCCATAGTTCTGCTATCTTTGTTAGAACACAATACGTTTGGAGAAGGAAGCAATTGAGATGGGTTGTCAGAAGCCACAGATACCACTGAATGGTCAGCAGAAGGGCACTTATAACATTTACAGTCCTCAGGCACCCTATAAAACCTATCAGGTTTCTTGAGAGCAGGAGGCTGAGAGTCAGGAGCCTTAGAAGCATTAGAAAAGGCATCCAGCAATGCAGACAGAACAGGAGGTACAGGAGAAGGCCTGGGAGAGTCCATCAACAGGAGCTCATAATACCTTTTCTACACTTCAGAAATATGAGCAGAATCCAATTAAAAAAAAAAAAACTTCATCATCCTAGAAATTGTGTCCCCAAAAGAAATTTCCTCAAAAGAAGTATCAGGACTAGTAAATTCCTCTTCCTCAGACTCATACTCTAAAGGAGAGGGAATTTGATAGGAATAGGCAAGGGATTTATCATCTGAATCCACCTCTTCCTCAAAGGAATCCTGTTCCTTGGATCTTTTAAGGACCAAAAAGGAGTTGGAACAAAAATACCCTAAGGAGGTTTTAAAGCCATCAAAGCATTAAACAACCCGAGTGAAACTTTGCCCTTCACTCTGTGGGTCCTTAGCAGCTGAAGCAATATGCTTAGTTTTCTGATTTTTCTTTAAAGGGATGTCTACCTTATGAAATGTAATGGGCTCTAACCCTGGATGGCATTCAATAATGGTAGTAGGGATCTCTTCTATGACTAAAATTTGAGGAACAACCCTAGGCCACTTTGGAAATAATCAGCCACAGTTCCCCCGAACGTCCAATGCGGACGTCTGCAAGGCCTCCAAGAACATGCTAAGGTCTGATCTCTGCCAGCCGCTAACACGGCCATGTCCTAAGAATCCAACAATGAAGCCAGATGAACCTCTGGGTTTTCACTTGGCTCAGGAGGGATGTGCAGTGGAGGCTGTACAGCAGGAGAATCTGGCCTAGATTTCTTGGCCGCCTTCTTGGACGACTGCCCCTTAGAGTGGGAATTTCCTTCCATAGTGTCTTTAGCTAAGAGCTTTAGATGTTGATTCTCTAGATACAGTGCTAAAGAAGAAAGCCTACTATGGAGGGTCTTGGGAAAAAGGCCTGACAGAATGAACTGAATGTATGGCCATGGGAAGCACCAAGGCAAAACAGGCATTGCTTGTGAAGGTCTTTATTAGGGAATCATTCCCCCACAATGGCATTTACCCTTCTTGGATGACATGAAATCCCTCAAGCAATAAAGAATAAAATAAAAGAGAAGATGCAAAACCTCCCAGTGGAGCACTTATGCGCAAAGGCTTGGTGAATCAGCAATGGAACAGGCATTCAGACCGACGATCAACAGAAGGCATTCAGACTGGCAGCTGAGTATGGTACAGCTGGATGTCACCTTTATGCCCTACACTATGCAAGGAGCATACATGAGATGTACAGTGTACCTTAAAGCAACATAAGGACTTTGGTATACAGGCTGGATGTCAGACCACTCTTGGCAGGGGATTCCAAGTGTAATGAATACTGAAACAGTGTAATGGAAGGACATCACTCATGATCCATAGGGAAGCAGAATGTAAGAAAATACCACTGTTGTTGGTGGGTCTTGATGGAGAGAAAGCATTTGACAGAGTAAGCTGGGAGTTTATGAGCAGAATAATGGAAGTATTTGCATTTCTTGATAAAATTATAATGTTGATCAGGAGGATATATGAGGAATTGGAGTAAAAAATTAAAGTGGATGGGCTCCTCCCTGATAATTTCTATTTGAGCAGAGGAACCAGGCAGGGGGGTGTCCTCTTTCCCTTTTCTTATTTGCATTATATTTAGAACCATTAGCAAACAAAATAAGGGACTCAAATTCAAGGATATGATTGGTATGGTACTCAAGAAAAGCTGGCTCTTTTGCCGACATTATTTTGGTGAGGCGGTAGCATTGTTGCCTCACAGCAAGAGGTTCTCTCATTCCATTCTTGGCTGGAGCACCTTCTGTGTGGAGTCTGCATGTCCTCCCCATGGGCATGTGGCGTTTGAAAGACATGCGTGAATGGGCATGCCTTCGTTGAAGGTTGGGCGTCGGGCTGGCACCTCAGCACCATAAAAATCAACTGCCAATCATTAGCGGACCGGAGTTCCGCTGTGGCGACCCCTAACCGGGAAAAGCCGAAAGAAAAACAACAATTTTATACCCAATAAAACCAGAAAAGGACATTTCAGTGTGGTAGAACATTTTGAAGCAGTTTCAATTTGTTGTTTTAGGATACAAAATGAATGAAGCTAAAGCAGAGGCAATAGCTGTAAATTATGTACCTAAATTGGTTCAGTAATATCCATATTTATGGGAGCATGATAAAATGAAGTACTTGGGAGTATGGATTAAGAAGGATTTTGGTGTGGCAGCTAAGCTGGCTCTGTTTGCAGATAATATTATTTTATACCAGACAAAACCAGAAAGAGACATTATAGCGTTGTGCAACATTTTGAGAAAGTTTCTAATCTTTTCAGGATACAAAATTAATGAAGCTAAAACAAAGGCAACAGTGGTAAATTAGGTACTACATATTAATTTGTTCAGCAATATCCATATTTATGGGGACATAATAAAATGAAGTATTTAAGAGTATGAATTAAAAATTATTCTTGTGTGGCAGCTAAGGATGCGCGAGAAGAGACTAAACAAAACATAATATAAAAACTGAGAAAATGGAAGATTTGTTATATGGATATGAATAGTAGCATACAAGCAGTTAAAATGATTTTTGCCCCATTAGTCTTACTATACACAGGTAGGCATATTTTATCAACCAGGCAGAAGTTGTGGATAGCAATTAATAAAGAGCTGAAGGACTTTATCTGGGAAGGAAAGATGGCAAGAGTCAAGTGGGATAAGCTGATTCTTCCAGTAGAACATGACATTTTGCAATTACCCAATTTGAAGGGGTATTTCAGAGCTACACAGTTAACGCTCCTATACATAGCACAAGCAGTAAACTATAATTCAAAGTGGAAAGGGATGATGATGAAATGGAGGAAGCTCAAGAAACAAGGAGAGACTGGGATTTTGGATGCAGATCCTTAAGGAGAACAATAATAATCATACATAATATTATATTCATAAAGTAGCAGAAAGTATTCTAAGAACTAAGCCAACACGGGAATGGAGAAAGGAATTTGGATAGGGATGACTGCAATTAGGGATACAGACAATAGGAAATGGGGGCTGAAAGTTATTCAAGAAAACTGGCAAAAGAACCAAGGTACTGGGAGCAAATAATTAGAGGGGGAAATATGATAGAAAGGGAGGAAGAGGCCAAGAATTCATTTGAACTGCAGGCTGGAGATTGTCCTGCCTATCAAGGATTGATATCAGAGTATAGACAAACAGAAAGAAATAGGGGTATCCTAAGGAAAGACCAGTGCTGGCAGAGTTTTTAGTAGAACCTAGAACAGATGCTGCAGTTCAAAAAGGAATAATTCATAGAGCATAAAATATTGCACGGTAATTATAAGAATCAATCAAAGGAGGTTAGAAAGGATTGGGAAATAAGACTGGATATGCAATTCACAAAGAAACAATGGGGAATATATGCATGTCCCCCAAATATGCAACAAAGTCTAGATTATTTAGGACCTTTGCTTGGAAGTGTTTACATAAGTATTTTTATACCCCAAGTAGACTCTGAAGAATTTTTCCTCAGGTAGACAGCAAATGTTGGAGTTGTGATGGGGGAAGAAAGAGGTAATTGGGAACATATTTTCTAGGAGTGTAATGAGTTGGCAGACTTTAAAGATACCCTGCAGAATACTCTGTGAGAGATACCGGGTGTGCAAACTGGTAAAAATAAGGAAATGATTTTTTGAGCTATGATACAAAAATCAGAATTGCCTAGATATAGCAAGGCCTTGCCAAGTCTAATTATAGTGGCTGCCAAGAAAGCAGTTACTAGGAAATGAAAATCAAATTCTAAATGAACTTTACTAGAAATAGTGAATATAGTAAGAGAGATAAAACAACTGAAATTGGGATCTTTCAAAAGGGGTAAGAGCAAATTACATATAAAAAATGGGAAGTGTGGGATCAATACATGCAGAAGAGGAACGAAGTTTAAAATAAGGCAGATTTGAATGAGTTACGTAATGTCTGACTGACAATGACTGGATAGATTATAAGTGATGTATAATGTTTGTAACTAAAATTATGTCAGTGTTGGCTCTCCATCAGTTAATCAAGCTTTCATAAACTCGGAATTCATATGGTCGAGACCATATGATTGGGTTTTTGAAAATTCAAAGTTTTGAATGGAGATCTCAGTACAGCAAGGATCAGGAAATGTATCCCTTTCTTCACTGTAGTGTGATCTTGGAGTTGGTATATATAATTTGCATGGGGTGTGGGGGCACACATAAACATAAAAAAGTAGATTTTTCTGTTTTTTATTTTGATGTTCGAGTTTTTGAAAACTCAGTCATGTGGTCTCATCTGTATGAATTTCAAGTTTCCAAAAACTCAATCATTTGACATAGATCTGGTTTGTGATGTATGATAAATAAATAAAGGGCAGCAAACACCCAGGTAAAAACGAACTTCAAAGATTTATTGAGTGAGCGCTTTCGGAAAACGGTTAGTACCTTTCCTTCTTCAGACAATTTTAAAAAACACATCACATCCTATTTAAAGGATTTCAAACAGGTTAATTAATTAATTAATTAATTGCCAAAATCAGCCATTCTTCATTAAATAATTTGTGAAGTCATGACAGCAAAAAATAAATAAATAAATCTTACTTTTAAGGTCAACAACAACAAACAGCTCATGTTGAAAAACAACCTTCTCTTAATAAGGGATATAAGTGTAATTAGAATCAACCATAACTAAATAATAAAAACCACTAACAGTTAATGTATTAAAAAAAGATACATACACCAAAATGCAGCAAATTGCAAATACATCTAAGCTAAAATGTGTGTAAATATGTATGAATAAATAAATCGCATAGCCAAAACCAAAATAACAACTAAGTAGGATTTCCATTTCACAAAGACAGAAACCTATCTCTTTAAGGCTAGGAGTTTAAGTAAACACTTAATAGAAACTGTCTCATTGAGACCTGGGGGAGTGTGTGAGGCTGTCCTAATTTGCCATTTTAATTCCTCCAATTCCAGGTTTAATTGCCAAGGGCCACCTCTTTCATCAACTCTAACCTGATGTAAAACAGAAAATTTAAAAGAATGCTCAGGGAAGTCAGTGACATGCCTAGCCAAAGCATTAGTGTGATCATTATTCCCTATGGCATAAAGATGTTCGTAAATGCGCTTTCTGAGCTTCCTTTCGGTTTTCCCAGTGTAGAATGAGTTACATTTCTGACAACAAGCACAGTAAATAACCCGCTCAGAGTCACATGAGTAAAACCTTTGGACTCTGTAACACACATCTCTTAATTCTACTTGCTTGTCCAAATTGAGAAATCTACATTGTTGGCATCTGCCACATTTGACCATACCTTTATTTCTAATGGAATCAGAGCTATTCGAATATTGCAAAAGCGACTTCAAGTTTTTACCTCGCCTAAAGGTAATGTTAGGTCTGTCACCTAAAGCTTTATGCAAAGTGGAATCCTCCTGAATCAATGCCCAATTTTTGTATAAAGTGTCTCTAATAAAAGAAACATCAATATTAAAAGTGCAAAAAAATCTTGTTGTTGAATCGTTATTGTTGTTTATATTATTGTTATCATTATTAACAACCCCCATTTAATCGTCAATGACGGTATCAAACCTATCTCTGCCTTGTGAAACTATAAGTGGCTTAAAATAACCCAATTGTCTTTTGTTAATGACCTCAAGAGAAAGAGTCGCCAGTAAAGAAGCGGGTAACCTCTCTTTAAAAACATACTTTCTAACAAACCACATTCTTCTAGAAAGTCTTTCTCATCAGAAATCATTCGGGATGCTCTAACCAGCTGTCCCTTTACAACTCCCTTCTTCTGGTGATAAGGATGGGAGCTAGTAAAATGAAGGAAGGAATTAGTGTAAGTTGGCTTCCTATAAATAGAACTCTTAAACCTTCCCTCAATGACATCTTTGCTCAACAAGATGTCCAAAAAACTGATGGTTTCCCTTTCAACAGTAAAGGTAAATTCCAAAAAGCTAGTGAGACTAGTGATGGAAGCAATAAAGTCTTGCACTTTATCAATTGGACCCTTCCATAACATAAACATGTCGTCCTGGTACCGAGTGTACTAGGCGACATTAGCTTTAAAGAGAGAATTTTGGAACAGCATGGAAGTTTCCCAATGAGCAAGGACGCAGTTAGCAAAACTGCCCCCGCATGGGGATCCCATAGCTATTCCAGATTTTTGCAAATAAAACTTCCCTTCAAACCAAAAAAAATTGTTTGAAAGGACCAGCTCCAACAATGTCTCAATAACATATATTATATTGTTTCCAAGCCCTCTTGCATGAAGAAATTCCCTTACCCATTCAACACCTAGAGCTTGGGGGATAACTGTATACAGGTCTCTTACGTCTGTGGTCAGAAATAAATAGTCCTCCTTAAAAGGGATGGTGTTTAACTCCCTTAAAAAAACCCACGAATCCTTACATATGTGGGGTTCATTTTCAACAAGTGGTTTCAGAATACTATCCACATATTTCGCACACCCATAGGTAATAGAGCCGCGGCCATCCACTATCGGTCTAAAAGGGGGTTCAACCAACTTTTTGTGGATCTTGGGTATCCCAAAAAAGGACGCGACCCTGGGTGCTGCCATAGTTAAGAAGTTGAACAGGTCCAGATCAATAGATTTTTCAATAAACAAATCATCTAGAACTCTTCTAATCTTGCTATGTGCAATGTTCAACTCATTAATGCTCACCAGTTGGTAGGAGGAACTATCTAGGTGAGTCAACATAGAAGTAACATAGGTGGAATGGTTCATGCAAACTAGGCCCCCTCCTTTATCTGGTTTCATCAGGCGTATACGACAATCTTTAAGAAGCTTAATAAAGTCCCATTCATGTTTCGAAATATTACCTAGTCTTTCGCGAGAACTAAGCTTTTTACTGGCCTTTTTGTTACAAAAGGTCCTAAAGTCAAGCTCACATATCTTCTCAAAGGAAACAATATTCGGATGCAAGGGTGGATTGAACACACTGGAAACTCTTAAAGGGTCTAAACAAGACAAATTTGAACCAAACAGTACATTAAAATTAATTTTCCTAACGAATAGTTTAAGGTCCATTATGGTAGTTACTAAATCCATATCCGTATCAGGAACAAAGGTCAAACCTAAGGGAAAAAAGTTAATAATGTCCTGAGGAAAAGTAATGTCAGAATAATTATACAAGAAGAAATCCCCTGCTGAATTGGTTACCACATCAGGAGCAAGGGATCTATACTCAACTACCTCCTCCATTGATTCCTTCTCTTCCGAGAACAACCCTGTTGGTTGGGCGCCTTCGGGTTGTTGGAGCCATTGTTCTGGCGTCTCTGAAAACCCCGAGGTTCCTGCTGATGAATATTAGCAGCTGAGTTGTTGAAATCGCCAGAAACATCTCTGCCTACCTCCTGGGCATTATGTTTCACATTGAACCTTGCCCCCCGGTTACTGTCAAACCCTTGCCCATTCCCCTGATTTCTAATGCGCTCGCTCCTCCTCAAATCTCGAGGTAAATTGGATTCGACTGTGTTAGAATCAAAAAATTCATTGTCAGTTACAGAACAATTAGGATTGGGAGCATTGGCAGCATTCTGTAAAAATACTAAAGGGGAAACGGGATAGGCGGTTCCAGAGTTGTATTGTTGTACATCCCTGGCAATTTTCTTCTGCTTAGCTCCAGCTAATTTCGAAATGGTAGCCTCAATGCATAGTGAACACCCTTAGATATTCATACTTATATCGTAAGAAATCAACATCAGAAGTGATATCTTTTTCAAGCATTTCAAGATCTGTTTTAAGTCCAACAATCTCAGTTTTGTAGTGGTTAATTAGCAGCCTAATAAAGTCAAACCCTTGCTTGTTGAACAAGGCAAGTAGCTCCAAGTGAAAGTCGGACTTATCAATAATCCCGACCTGTATAACACCATTGTCAGAGCCCTTTAGGCACAATTTCTTTAATAAGGCATTCTTCTAAATAACCAATTTCAAGCTGCAGCTTTCTGCAGCGAAATAACTTATTGTCAAAAAGATGAATAGTACCTGCTAAATTATGCTGTCCAGACGGTTGAGCTGAATTATTCGAAGGAGACCTTGTTTCAGAAAAAAAGTTCTCGTTTCTTAAAAAGGACATAAGCGTTGGTGGCCCTTCCGTGGTATTTACTCCGGTACCATTCGAGGTACCTGTGTGTGAAGTAGATGTCCCTGGTTGTGCATTTACCCTCTGGCCAGAATGAATGTTCTGAATAATTGGAAGATTCTCCCGGCCCAAAGGGGAAGCAACATGAGCGTGAGTAGTTATCAGCGGGGCTCCTGCACCCGCTGAACTTCCACTAGCAGACGGAATCAAATGGTGATCACTTCCTAATTTAGCGGAAGCCGTCAGACCATCCACTTTCTGCGTTAAACAGTCAACACGGCCCATTAAAACTTGCAAAAGGGCCATCAAATTCCCAGTGGCATTCACCTCTCCAGGTGAGTTGATAGAGTTCCCCACGTTGTCATTGGGGGAAAACAACGATACTTGAGTACCTTGCGTGTCAGCCTCTCTTGACATAATGAAGTAGTCATGAACAAAAAATGAACTAAAAAACAAATAAATAAATAAATAAAGGGCAGCAGACACCCAGGTAAAAACGAACTTCAAAGATTTATTGAGTGAGCGCATTCGGAAAACGGTTAGTACCTTTTCTTCTTCAGACAATTTTAAAAAACACATCACATCCTATTTAAAGGATTTCAAACAGGTTAATTAATTAATTAATTGCCAAAATCAGCCATTCTTCATTAAATAATTTGTGAAGTCATGACAGCAAAAAATAAATAAATAAACCTTACTTTTAAGGTCAACAACAACAAACAGCTCATGTTGAAAAACAACCTTCTCTTAATAAGGGATATAAGTGTAATTAGAATCAACCATAACTAAATAATAAAAACCACTAATAGTTAATGTATTAAAAAAATACATACACCAAAATGCAGCAAATTGCAAATACATCTAAGCTAAAATGTGTGTAAATATGTATGAATAAATAAATCAAATAACCAAAACCAAAATAACAACTAAGTAGGATTTCCATTTCACAAAGACAGAAACCTATCTCTTTAAGGCTAGGAGTTTAAGGAGGATTCCACTTTGCATAAAGCTTTAGGTGACAGACCTAATATTACCTTTAAGCGAGGTAAAAACCTGAAGTCACTTTTGCAATATTCGAATAGCTCTGATTCCATTAGAAATAAAGGTATGGTCAAATGTGGCAGATGCCAACAATGTAGATTTCTCAATTTGGACAAGCAAGTAGAATTAAGAGATGTGTGTTACAGAGTCCAAAGGTTTTACTCATGTGACTCTGAGCGGGTTATTTACTGTGCTTGTTGTCAGAAATGTAACTCATTCAACATTGGGAAAACCGAAAAGAAGCTCAGAAAGCGCATTTACGAACATCTTTATACCATAGGGAAGAATGATCACACTAATGCTTTGGCTAGGCATGTCACTGACTTCCCTGAGCATTCTTTCAAATTTTCTGTTTTACATCAGGTTAGAGTTGATGAAAGAGGTGGCCCTTGGCAATTAAACCTGGAATTGGAGGAATTAAAATGGCAAATTAGGACAGCCTCACACACTCCCCCAGGTCTCAATGAGACAGTTTCTATTAAGTGTTTACTTAAACTCCTAGCCTTAAAGAGATAGGTTTCTGTCTTTGTGAAATGGAAATCCTACTTAGTTGTTATTTTGGTTTTGGTTATGTGATTTATTTATTCATACATATTTACACACATTTTAGCTTAGATGTATTTGCAATTTGTTGCATTTTGGTGTATGTATCTTTTTTTAATACATTAACTATTAGTGGTTTTTATTATTTAGTTATGGTTGATTCTAATTACACTTATATCCCTTATTAAGAGAAGGTTGTTTTTCAACATGAGCTGTTTGTTGTTGTTGACCTTAAAAGTAAGGTTTATTTATTTATTTTTTGCTGTCATGACTTCACAAATTATTTAATGAAGAATGGCTGATTTTGGCAATTAATTAATTAATTAACCTGTTTGAAATCCTTTAAATAGGATGTGATGTGTTTTTTAAAATTGTCTGAAGAAGGAAAGGTACTAACCGTTTTCCGAAAGCACTCACTCAATAAATCTTTGAAGTTCGTTTTTACCTGGGTGTCTGCTGCCCTTTATTTATTTATTTATTTGTTTTTTAGTTCGTTTTTTGTTCGTGACTACTTTGTGATGTATAATGTTTGCAACACAATTATGTCAGTATGGTTTGATTCATTTACATAAATGTACGACTGCCTATGTCATCATGATAATTTAATAAAAAATGTTTCTTGTTTTAAAAAAGAAAAATATGCTGAATCACACCAGGAAAACAATCACTGTTCACAATGCTGAAAGCTCAAGGTGTATGCATCAAACTATGGCTAGGCAGGTAGGTGTAAAGCTGGCTTTACACTAGAAGTATCCTGATGTCTTAGGTGGAAGATGTTCATTATGCCTATGTGGAAGGTTTTGAACTCTAGAAGTCAGTTCAAACATTTGGAAATGCCTGCAGCTAAGTCAATAGGCAAAGAAAAAAAGGTACAACTACTGCAACAGTGACTTAAGCAAAGAACATCTACACAAATGTAGCAGACATAGCTCGTGTCTACAGTAAAAAGGAAAGAAACACAAGCACTACACAAGTTTGCTGTCTCTATAAGTGGACTCCAACAGCCAGGATTAGGCCACAGTTCGGACTTCCACTGTAGGATCAAGTTCCATTACTTGTTAAACAAAGCAGTTGCCCAGAGAAGACAGATCTGTGTGTTAATCTGACAACTCAAATACTTGTTCTAACACACTGCATGCACTTCAATATCATGGCAGTTTAGCTCTCCCCAATGTTTAAGGACTGCCTGTGCCACAATAAGGTTGACACCGTATCATTTCTACACTCTTTTCTGCTGTACACAGTCAGATTTATATGGATAACCTTAATCACTGTTCTGTTTCAAACTTGGTAATCTAAGTCTAGTTTCACCTACCTTACACCTAACTAAAAACAACCCTAATTTAAGGAGTTAAGCTTTCTGTGAATGAGCCCTTCAACAGAAACTCATATGCCTCCATTTCCAATCAGCATTGCACAACTTCCTCATGATCTACAAAGATTACCACTGCTTTGCGTAAGCATTGTAATGCAACACTTCTGTTCTGTCCATACCTTTTCTAAATATTGTTGACAAGCTGCCATACTCTCCAACTGCCTCCAGTGATAAATCTGTCCTCCTTGCATATTACCAACAAACTGTGTTTCCCATCCTGACGACCTCCTAAGGTGAAAGCACAGCATACGGGTGTTGGCAAACGTTTCTTTCTCAGATTGTCCAAAACACAAATAAAAGGTTATAAACAGAAACAATAAGATTTTCCTGCAGAGTCTCTGTCCACCCTGTAAAAGCAACTGAAGGGATTCTTATATTATGGGAACATTACACTTGAAAGTACAGTTTTGTACCTACCATAAATGTAGATGTTCGAGTGTACACCCTGCTGCAGTCATCACACACGGGTTATCCTGTCGTCAGGCGGTCCCGCAGTCGGCCGGAATTCCAAAGTCTTGGTCTGGCGTCGGTTGCTGTCGCTTCTTCCCTGACGTCAGTGCGCCAGGGGTACATATAATGCATCCGACGCCATTTTCTTCAGTTTTTCTTGCCCCAGATGTCAGGTGCCCCCAAAAAGGTGGCCAATAATTAGTACCAAATTAAGAAATTTTTGCACAAACACAACATCCCTCCAGCTAAAAGCAAATACATCAGGAAGGTATAGTAGAGATTTAGCCAGTTAGGTTAGGTCAGAGGGGATGGAGGGAGGGTAACCTGGACTGCAGCAGGGTGTACACTCGAACATCTACATTTATGGTAGGTACAAAACTGTACTATGTTCATTGTGTTACCCTGCTGCAGTCATCACACTTGGGTAGAATCCCAAAGCTAAGGATGGGTGGAGGAGTCATAAAGGGTTAGAGGGGACTAGAAGGCCCTGCAGAACTGCAGTGGTGAAGCCAGCTCTAGTCTTAGAGTAAAGTGGTAAGTGATAGTGTTTGGTAAAGGTGTGTACTGAACTCCAAGTTGCAGCTTCCAAAATCTCCTTGGTTGGAACCCCCCTGGGGAAGGCTGTAGATGTAGCTGTTGCCCTGGTAGAGTGGGGCCTAATGGTAGCAGGAACTGGTTTTCCATGATGGGTATAGCAAAATCGAATGCAATGCCCTATCCATTTGGAAATAAACCGTTTTGATATAGCCTTCCCTTGTGAGGCTGTAGCATAGGATACAAAGAGCTGGTCAGATTTTCTGAAAACCTTAGTTTTATCCAAGTAGTAATGAAGTTGCCTGTGAATGTCCAAGGAATGAGGAGTCTTTCTCCTTTGTTCTGTGGATTTGGGAAGAAGGTGGGTAAGTGGATGGTTTGATTTAAAGCCACACTGGAAACCACCTTAGGCATGAATGAAGGATTAGTTCGTAGAGAAACTCTGTCTTGATGGAAAATGAGGAAAGGTTCCACTGCCATTAGTGCCTGTAGCTCTGAGACTCTTCTGGCTGAAGTTATTGCTAGCAGCAGGGCAGTCTTCCATGATATAAACTGTAGATCTGCAGAGAAAGCTGGTTCAAAAGGAGGTAGCGTAAGTTTTTCCAGAACAAAATTGAGGTCCCATGTTGGTGTAGGTGCTCTCCTGGGGGGCCTAATGTTTTTTGCCCCTCTGAGGAACTGCCTTAGAAGTGGATGTGAAAATAAGGGTGGATCCGTGTTGTAGTGGGCTGAAATAGCTGATGTGTGGATTTTAATGGAAGAAAACGAAAGTCCTTTGTGCAGCATCTCAGTTAAATACTGTAGTATCTGAGGCATGTGAGGCTGAAGTGTATTTTGGCCTTTAGCTTGGTTCCAGGCGCAAAACCTTTTCCATTTGTCTGAGTAGGCCTTTCTGGTGCTGGGCCTCCTAACTTCCAGAATAACATCCATAACTGCTTGGGAAAGAAGAGCTGGCTGGATGCCTAGTTGATTTGCCATGCAGCCAGATTTAAGGTTTTGAGCTGGCTGTGTAGAATCTGATTGTTTTGTTGTGTGAGCAAATGGGCAATTTGTGGTAAAATCCAAGGTGGGCCCTGGGTCTTATTCCTTAATAGCGGGTACCAGTGCTGGCGTGGCCAGTCTGGGGCTATGAGTATCAGTCATGGTCTCTCCTTCTTGACTTTCAGAAGCACCTTTGTGAGAAGAGGCAATGGAGGGAAGGCATATACTGTCAGGTTTTTCCAACTGAATGAGAGTGCGTCCACTTTCCAAGCTTGATGGTGAAATGTCCTTGTAAAAAATGTTGTTAGCTGATAGTTTTGGGGGCTGGCAAACAGGTATATGTCTGGAAGGCCCCATTTTTGAGTTATCATTGCAAATACTTGAGGATCCAGTTTCCACTCGTGGAGATCCATGATGTTTCTGCTGAGGTCGTCTGCCAATGTGTTCTTTTTTCCTGGAAGGAATTGAGCTTGCAACTGAACTTGGTAAGCCAGTGCTGTGTTCCACAAGGTCATTGCTTGCCTGCATAGAGGGTAGGAGTGTGTACCCCCTTTCTTGTTTATGTACCACATTACTGTGGTGTTGTCCGTCCTTATTGTGAGTTGTCCTGGATGTAATAGGTTTTTGAAGGCTGTCAGAGCATTCTGTACAGCTAGCATCTCTTTTTGATTGATGTGCAGATTCCTTTGATCTGCAGTCCATATGCCTTGAACGCACTGTCCTGCCACGTGTGCCCCCCAGGCGTAGTCTGATGCATCTGTTGTCATAGTTTGCCTGGCTGGGGGCAAGGTGAAAGGCTGACCCTTGCTGAGGTGACATGCCTGTGACCACCATAGAAACTCCTGTTGTAGGCAGGGAATGAGAGATAACATTGTGTCCAAGCTATAGCTGTGTTGAGATTATACTCTTTTTAGGTATCACTGTAATTTCCTCATATGCAGCTTTGCAAATGGTATTAGTAGTATACAAGATGCCATGAAGCCCAAGGCCTGCAGAATTTTTCTTGCAGGGAGTTGTGTCTTTGTTGCCATTGTTTTGAAATATTGAGTCAGTTGTGGTTGTTTGTCTGGCGTCAGATAAGCCTTCTGGGCCATTGTATTCAAGCTGACACCCAGGAATGTCATATTTTGTAAGGGTACTAGTTTTGATTTCTTTTCATTTGCTGTGTACCCCAGGCAACTTAGAAGATGTTTTACAAAAGCCAGATGTTGTAAGAGGATGTCCTTGCTTTCTGCTTGGATGAGGCAGTCGTCCAGGTATGGGTATATTTGAATTCCTCTTTGTCTGCAGTATGCAATTACTGGTGCCAGGTATTTTGTGAAGACTCTGGGTGCAGTGGATAAGCCAAAGGGCAGTGCAGAGAATTGGTAATGGGTTGAACCTGCAATGAAATGGAGGTATCTTCTGCAACTTTGTCTGATAGGGACATGCAGGTATGCCTCCTTGAGGTCCAACGTTACTAGCCATGCTTTCTTGCCCAACATGGGAAGAAGCTGCTGCAGTGTTAGCATCTTGAATTTGGGTACTTGTAAGAAGGTGTTTAGAATTGAAAGGTCCAGAATTGGTCTCCAGGCATTGTCCTTTCTGGGGACTAGAAAGAGTCTTGAGTAAAATCCTTGGCCTTGCTCCCGTGTAGGTACCAGTTGAATGGCTCTCATGTCCATGAGAGCTGTAATTTGTTTTTGTGCCTCTGCCCATTGATTTTGTGGCAGGTTTGGCATTCCTCTTTTCATTGGCAAGGTGTGGAAATGGAATCTGTATCCTCATGAAATTATGTCTAGGACCCATTTGTCCTTTGTGACAATGTGCCAGTTGTCTGAAAAAAGTGTGAGTTTTCCTCCCAAGGGAGCTGCCAAGAGAGTGTTGCTTGGCCAGATGAGGTGTGAGTCATTGAGTTTGCCTTCTAGTAGTTTGGGGCCTGTCTTCTCCTCCCTTCTGTGTTGCAGTGCCCCATTGTCGAGGTTTGTATTGGGCTTGTGGTTGTCCTCTGCCTCTTGGACATCTGTATTTACCCCTCTGTGGTCTGTCAGTAGCTGGAAAGGACCAATTTTTTGTTGGCCAATTTCTGCTGAAGCGAGGTGGCTGTACCTGAAGAAAATCTTTGACTGTCTGCATAGATTTTGCCTTATCCTCCATTTTCTTTAAGACTTCTTCTGCTTTAACTCCAAAAAGAACATCCTGCTGTAAGGGAGCATCTAAAAGCTTTGCTTTAACATGATCAGACAGAGTTTGTTCCTTTAGCCAAGCATGCCTATGTATAACAGACCCAGTGACAGCTGCTCTACAGGAAGCCTCTAAAGAATCAAACCCACATTGTAATGTATGTTTGCCCACCTTCCAGTTGCATGCAACAGATCCTGCATTTCTTTTAAATCAGACTGTTGAGGGAGTGTGCTCATTTTTTGTTTTAACTGAGACATTAGAAATTGCTGATATTTTAGCATGTGAAATTGGCAATTTAGTGCTCTCATAGCTAGAGTGGCTGAGGTGTAAACCTTTTTCCCCCACCTGTCTAGTGCTCTGGAGTCCCTTTCAGAGGGTACAGGGATTTTTTGCCATAGAAGCCTTAGCCCCTTTGGGACCCTGGGAGATAGTCTCTGGATCAGCAACAGGGCTTTTATAAAGGAATTTGTGGTAGTCAGGCACTCTATAGTATCTGTCTGGTTTGGCTGGAGCAGGAGGCAGAGAATCTGGGTTCAAACTAGATTCTAAGTAAACATCATCCACAATGTCTAAAACTGGGGGGATGGCAAGTGGTCTGTGCTGGGGGAGTAAAAGAAACTCTCTGAGCCTTTTCTTGGAGTCAGAGTAGTCCTGACCTTCCCAGTGAAAATGTTCCCTCATAGTGTGTAAAGTTTCCCCAAAGGAGTAGTCTTCAGGAGGAGAAGCTGAGGGAATAGAATCCTCAGCATCAGAATCTTCATAAGGAGAAAAGGAGTAATCCTGGTCCTCAGAGGAGCCTGAGGAAATAGACACTTGATCAGAGGAGGCATAATCTTCCTCTTGTCTAGGCCTTTTGTCGGGTGGGGGTTGGGAACCCCTGATTAAAGAGATCAAATCTTCAGCCATTTTAAGCATCTGTTTCTTAGGCATGGGGCCTTGAACTGGAGACTGAAGTGCAGTCTTTTTTGGTTTAATAGGAGTCTTAAGCATAGGATACGTTTTTATGGTGAGCGTCATCGGTCTGAAGACACCTTCAGAAACCGAAGGTGTTTCTGCAGCACCGACATCTCTTTCTGCAGAGTCGTCAGTAGGGGCTAAACAAAATGGCTGCGTCGGCCTAGCACTCTCCGCCAAAGGCTCCAAAGCGGTCTCGGGTTCCAAGTCTGTGGTAGTCAAGGGCTGCGTCGGAGCCTCACTGAAGACCGGTGAACCGGAGACCTGTCCAGCTGAGGCCTCGGAGTCTGGCTTGGGTCTAGGCTGCCTGTCCTTATCCTTGCGTTTTTTGTGCACGCTGGTAGTCGGTTGCTCCGACGGCATTGTGTAGTTAAATTTTCTACCGAAGTAGTGAGTGTCATGCGAAATCAAAGTGTCTTTTTATAGTACGCTTATTAAACCTAGCACAAAAACGACAACCAGTGACGTCGTGGTCTGGGCCTAGGCAAGGTATGCAGTAAGAATGAAAATCCTTATGAGGTATTTGCTTCCCACAAGAAATACAATTGTTAACTTTTTCTGACATCGGTCTGGGGCAAGAAAAGTTTCCCCAACGGGGTACTTAGCTTTATTGAAGACTTCGGATCTGAAATTCGACTTCGAAAATCTCAGGAATCGGCCGACCGGCACTTGCAAACTGCTTCTGCTTTGGGCACCGCGCGGCAAGAATAACTGAAGAAAATGGCGTCGGATGCATTATATGTACCCCTGGCGCACTGACGTCAGGGAAGAAGTGACAGCAACTGACGCTGGACCAAGATTTTGGAATTCCGGCCAACTGCGGGACCGCCTGACGACAGGATAACCCAAGTGTGATGACTGCAGCAGGATAACATGATGAACATCATTGGGTTACTCTCTTCACTTACTTTCAATGTTTAATGCTATAGACTGATTGCTCTGTAACAGATTTACATATTTTGGTTTTAAGGGGAGCAGAATACATGAATTCCAAGTTTAACTGAATGCAGTTATCAGTGGTTGCATTCTTGATATCAGTGATTGACAATGTGCTCGACTGCTTTTTTTTCCTCCTTGGTGCAACTTCCAAAAACTCATATGGCAAATGGCAAAACCTCCAGCCATACTGGTGGGGTGCAACTATCCCCTACTTTAGCAACAGTGTCCAACTGGTTATTTGTTACATTACCAGCTTATTAGTTGTTCTAAGACACATTTTAGATGTTTTGCAGTCTACTTGCCTACATGTGATTCAATTACTTTTTATACAATGTTTTTTTAACTGATATCTATTTTGTTGTGCAACAAAATCAAAACTGATATTGTTTTAATTGATGAAGAATCATTGTCTCATGTCATCATTGGTTTCAGATGACTCATCCTGATATTTGCTGCAGTTTGTAGACAATTCCCTTTCAAGTTCTTATATGAACTAGCAGTGCTATGGAAAAGGTGGGATCCTACCTTAAGACTATATTCTTGCATGTATAGGAGGTCAATAATGCAATATCAGATGCTTTTTATATAGCTACACACGGTTAATGATACCACCATGATGGTTATCTATTCTCCCTTTTCCTTATGTACCTTATTTTTATATCTGTCTCAGCCAAATATCTGTTCTGTAGTCCTCACACATGCTGTTTTGAGGTTTCGACTATGCCTCTATCCTCCTCTTCTTGTCTTGGGGTACTAGAGCCCTGAGTAATTTGTTGTACTTTATTTGCAGTTGATTTGCATATCTTCGGTTTCATGGATGAGTTTGAGATGGAAACACTCAGCATGTTTTGGGGAAATGACCTACTTGTCTTGCAACTTGACAGTTTTAGAAGGGATGGAGAAAATCTCCCTCCAGCACACCAGAATTTTAACTTGCTGCTAAGCCAGTTCCATCACCAAGGCACAATATTTTCTAGCAACAGCATAGGACAATGTCATTTCCACTGTGACATCACCTTTGAACATACCAGACTGAAGGAAGATCTAGCCAACAGACTCAAATCCACCTCCCACTTCAACATACTGGAAATATGAATTCCAGTGACCTGACAATGCAAGTTATGTACTCACTGCTCACAGCAATAGCAGATCTGTAAGGCAATGGCCAATCTTTTGTAATCAGCAGGTTTTGCTCCACTAACCACCAGAGTGGGATAAGTCAGGTAAAGTCTAATTATGTCTGCCCATAATTAGATCATGACCTTGTGAATGTTGAAAAGTCTTATCTTTGGGTCTATGACCATGCTGGAAAACTAAGGGAACCTCACTGTTTTTAGCATTCACCTGTTGATGTATGCCACAAATGAAACATGGCACTGGCTTCATAACATTCTTCTTGTAGAACACTGCTGAAAGTGGATCAAATTCCCACAGCTGTAACAGTCCTGTCTTGTTTTTCCACATTCTCTAGGTGCTGCTTTGTCTAGAGGTTGATGCAGAGGATTAAGGAGACATTAACAATCTTTTTCCTGTGGTCCAGGAGTTGAAACCCTTGGTCTCCACTGCCTAAGAATGTAATTGTGAGCATGTCACTTAACCAGACAGTGCTTCTAGGCTGAGTGAAGAAGATACATGGAGAGCAGTACTCTACCACAGAAAGACAGAAGTTATGTACTTACTGTAATGTTCCATTTGTGTTGTCCATCTTCATTTATCCTTGACAAATGGGTTTGGTTCCAATATTGGAAATGACGTGGCTGTTACTACAGCCTGTGAGAACCAAAAACCCTCTAGCTTAAGTCCTACCCAGAATGCTCCTTTCCAAATTACCTCAAATCAAGTTTGCAGGTAAAAAGGGACAGATTATAATACTAATAACACCTTTATAGAGACCATATCTGGTGTTGTATGTGAAAAAAATGCATAACTAGGACCATAATTCATTCCAGCAAGAGGCCAGAATGGAAGGGAGATGAAGGGTGGGGAGTCAAGGATAAATGAAGATAGACAACACAGATGGAATGTTATGGTAAGTACATAAGTTCTTTATCTGTTGTTGCTAATCTTCATTTAATCCTTAACAAATGGGACAGAGTCCCCAGCTACCTTAGATCTTGGGAGGACTCATGGAAGGATATTCCTGAGCACCATAGAACCAAATGACACTCTTCCCCTAGAGACTAAATCCAATTTGTAATGAGTAATAAAGGTATGTGGGGTAGCCCATGCCGCTGCTGCACAAATATTGTCCATGGAAGCGTTGGAATGAAAAACTGCTGAAGTAGCTATGGCTCTAGTAGAATGTGCCTTAACAGGCCCAGTTAATTTGACTTTCCTCTCGTTATATATGAAGGATATACAATCCTTTAGCCATCTAGAAAGGTTAACCTTGGAGACTGGTGTACACATTCTGGTAGCTGAAAAAGAAACAAACCGTCAGATTTTCTTATGTCTTTTGTTCTATGAAGACAGAAGCACAATTGTCTGTGAACATCTAATGAATGCAAACAATATTCACCTTTGTTTGAAAAATTGGGAAAGAATACTGGTAAATTGATAGTCTGATTGATATTTGTTTATGACACCACTTTTAGTAAAAAGGAAGGGTTCATTCTCAAGAAAACTGTCTTTATGAAATATCAAATATGGTGGTTTGCAAGATAAGCTTGACTTTCTGAGATTCTTCTGACAGAAGAAATCACTACCAGAAAAATAGTTTTCTAAGATAAGAATATCAGAGGTTGCAGTTAGCAGCAGGATCAAATGGGGGGATGCGCTATCATTTGTAACACTAAGTTTAGGGCCCAAGGTGCAGATGGATCCTTACACAGTGGTTTTAACTTCAAGGTTCCTTTTAAGAATGCTTTGCAAAGTTTATGAGAAATTAATGTATATTTTTTGAACCCATTATGAAAATTTGAAATAGCCGCTAGTTGAACCCTGATAGTAGAAGAAGAGGCTCCAGCTTCAAAAAGCAAAGCTAAAAATTCTAAGACTTTGCCGATAGGAGCAAAAAAGGGGTCAATGTTATTTGAGCCCAGAAGGAAAATCTTTTCAATTTATTGTTGTAGAGTTTTCTGGTGGAAGGCTTATGGGAAGCTAAAAGAATCCTGTGAACTGGGGAAGAATGATGATTATGCCTGGCAATCAATGGAACTGGAGAAGCCATCTGTTAGCTTGAGGTTTTGAAGGTTTGGGTGAACTAATCTCTCTGGATGGGATAGGAGATCTAGATCTGGATCTGTGTCCAGACTCCACTGTCTTTGAATCAGATAAGGCCAAAGAAAGGGGTACCAAATCTGTTGAGGCCAGAAGGGGGCAATGAGGATTACCTTGTTCTTCAACCTGATCACTTTCTTTAGAAATTGAGGAATTAAAGGGATCGAGGGGAAGGCATACAAAAGCCCGGAGGGCCAATTGTGTAGGACAGTGTCCCTCAGAGACTCCCCAGGAGGGGGACCAGGGCAAAGTAGCTGCTGCACTTGTTGTTTAGGGGAGATGCAAATAGTTTGCAGCAAGGCTGGTCCCAGGGATGAAAAATCTTTTCAGCCATTTTGGGATTGAGACCACAAATGAGGCAGAAGAATGCATCTGCTGAATTTGTCTGCTATCACATTGGAACTCCCCGTAATATGCATTGCTATTAGAAAGTGGTTGGAAGAGATCACCCACTGCCAAACTCTGAGAACTTGTTGACAAATGGGGCAAGATTTGGTTCCTTCCTACTTGTTGATGTACCAAACTACCAACATATTGTCTGTTTGAATTGCAATCATTCCCAAGGAGAGAGCAGTTTGAAAGGCCTGCAACCCTAAAAGCACTGCTCTCTGCTCTAGAATGGTGATATGCAAGTTAGCTTCCATGGGAGACCAAGTGCCTTGGACAGTCTTGTCCAGATAATGGCCCCCCCACCCCATCTGGCAGGCATGTGTGGTCACTATGGCTTGGGGTTGACACGAGATAAAGGGGCTGCCCAAGAGAATTTCCTTGAATGAATCCACCAAGCTAGGTCTTTCTTGCAACAGTTGGTAATCAAGACCTGATCTGACACTGATTGCTGCATTATAGACCACTGAGATGGTAGAAGCCACTGTAGAATTCTATTGTGAACCCTTGTTAAGGGAACTAATGATATGGTCGCCGTCATTGAACCTAAGGCTTGAAGACTAGTCATACGGCTACTCTCTTGTTTCTGACAATGTTTTGCACCTGAGCCTTGATCTTTTGCAATCTTAGATAAGGTAGGAAGGCTATGCAAGTATTGGTATTTAGAACTGCTCCTATGAACTCTAATGTCTGAGTTGGAGTGCACTGTGATTTCTCGTGATTTACAGTAATCCCCCAGGTTGGTGCAGATCTGCAGAATGTAGTCTCTTGCTTGTTCTAGAAGATGCCTGGTGGAAGCAGCACTGAGTCAGTTGGCTAAGTACAGAAACACACAGAACTCTTGCAGTCTCAAGTGAGCAGCTACTACTGCCATGTATTTGGTGAACACCCAGGGGGGGGGGGCTGTGGTGAGACCAAAGGGCTGAAATGATAATGACTGGCCCTCAGCCAAAAGTGGAGAAATCTGCTGGAGCACCTGTCCATTTCTATGTGGTAATACACATCCTGGAGATCTATCAAGAACATCTAATCATCTTTCCCTAAAAATGGAAAAATAAACTGAACTGTGACCATCCGGAATTTTGTCTGGCAAACAGATTTGCTCAAATCACTTAGACCCAAAATTGGTCTCCAGTTCACTGTCTTTTTGGCACTAAAAAGAATCTTAAGTAAACTCTGGATTCTATTTGGTCTGGCGGGATCTCCTGAATGACTCTGTTTTTCTAGCAGTTTTTGTATTTCTAATACTCCTGGTTCCCACTGACTGGGTGGAACGTTGGGGATTTTCTTGCAATTGTGGTGAGTTAGAAGGAAGGGTATGGTGTAGCCTCTGATAATAGTCCTCTGCTCCCAAACACCCAAAGTTATCTGAACCTAGGCATGTTGCTGCAGGGATAAACACCCCCCCCCCCAACACTGCCTCCTGAGGAAGGCAATACAGCCTCCTTTCAGGAGCGCTGATAGGGTTTACCAGGAAAAGTATCCCTTGAACCCTGATTTTTGTGGGCCACCTCTGCCATGTGGATGGCATCTTCCATTAAAGCTCCCATCTCTGCTCCTGGGGGAGCCACTGCCACATGTATCCTGGAAAGGCCCTTGGGACTTTTTGAACAACATTTTCCCACTTCACTGTTTCCTTGAATAATACTGTTGAGGAGTAGAAAAATGTACGCCCACTGCAGAAAGGATCTTTCCATCCTTTTCACACCTAGACAACATTTCACAAACTTTAGGGTCAAAAAGGGACAATCCGTCAAAGGGGGCACTGACAAATGAAGACGAATGGCTCCGTAAATTCACACAAGCACATCCAGGCATGTCTCCTTATAGCTATGCCTGATCCTGCTGCTCTAGTTGCCCCTTCAGCTGCATTTGCTATGAGCCTCATGGACAAATTCAAAATTAACTCTAGGGTGGCCAACTGAGAAGCAACCTTATCTTGCACTTCATCAGAAACTGTTCCTACCAGAGTATCTGATAAATCCTTAATCAGACCCCTTTGGAGTATGGTGACATGCGCCATACAGTTCAAAGACCTTAATGCAAAGGTCGATGAAACATAAACCCACTTTCCAATCCTATCCATCACCTGAGACACACTATTGGGAGGATGGATAGTAGAACTTTCCTCTGCCAGTTCCTTTTTTGTAGCCACCACTACCATCATGGCATCTACCACCAATCCCTTTGCCCAAAACTGATGATCCTCGGGTGCAGTAAGACTTCTGTCTGGTCTCTTGGGGATGGGTTCAATGGTGTCAGGAGCCTTCTATGCCCATTGTGAGATCAACTTAATGAGCTCGTTAGTGGGCAGAGTAAACCAAGAGGTAGATGGTCGAGTGCCGAAGGCCTGCAGGTACAGTGATTCCTCAGAAGAGGGCTTTTGGGACATTCAGCCACCCCTCTGCTTAAGGATCTCAAGGATGCTTCCAAAGCAGAAGTCTTCCTGGGGTGACCGTGGGAAACCCTACCATTCAACGCAATCAGTAGGATGGATTCCTCTGGGGAATCAAAGTGTTTCCTCAGTGGGATGATCTGGGGAGGTGTCAGAAGAGGACAAAACATGTATAGGTGACTCCTGCAGTTTCGGCGCTCGCTGTCTAGGTGTTGGAATTGATTGTGGCTCTGGATAAGGGGAAGGGCCAGGAAACTGCTCCATCTGGGGTGGAGCCGACTGAATCCCCACAGTGGACAGATCCCTCTCTATGGCCTGGAAAGCTGGTCCCCCCCGAAGACAGAAGGGAGCCTGGAACTGAGAAAGACTGCCTCGGAACCATGGTCCCTCCACTCCAAAGAAACTGCTCCTGAGGCTGAAGCCAGGGTCAAGCTAACTCATGCCAAAGCCCTGAGGTGCAGGGATAGCTCAGAAAAAAATGGAATTGAGTTCTGACCCTCGGAACTGACAGCATAACCAGAAACCCGAGAGGTCTCTGGCTCCAAAAGGGCCAAAAAACGAAGGGTAGGAATCGGTACCAGAGAGAAAGACCTAGCCAGGACCAAAACAGTTGGCACCAGGAAAGTTAGAACCAGGATCTCCAAGTCCACAATGGAGGTTGGAGGAGGAAGACTAGTTGGAATCGAAGAAGTAGGGGCTCTAGCACCAGAAGGAGCTGGAATAGAGGACATAGCTGAAAATCCCCTTACTGCAAGGAGTTGATCTACCAATCTCAACACATCTGATTCAGTCAGGCTGTTGGTGGAATGAATAGATTAAGTAGAAATGTGTCAATGGATGGAGAGTATCTGGACCTAGGACGATCTAAGAATGAAAATTCAACATTAATGCCTGGATCAAATTTCCATGACCCATTCCAGCAATCCTTCCAAAATCAGGTGTAATTTACTGGCCAAATAGCCACAAAAGTATACCATTTGCTAAAGACAACATATCAGCCATAAAGATATGCTTCCAGTCCCATTCACTGACCAGGACTCACTACCAGCAGGATGGACAGCAGAGCTCTTAAGGTCTGGAAGCCTTTCTCATGACTGATGCAGAAAGAGCTGAGGTATCTAGTGAGCAACAGTTTAGATGGCTGAACATATGGTCCACTTTACTGGGAACTGTGGCCACAGTATCTGAACTCTCAATCTTGGTGGCAATGTCTGGAACAGAATGACTGGGATGAACCTGCAAACCTTCTGAAATCTAAAGGAGAAAGACTACCTTCTGACAGCCATCTTCCAAATCTGCTGCATGAGATGCAGATATTCTCTAAATTTTATGTCTTCAGATGGAGAAGAAAGGATGGCCTTCAGTTCCACATCAAGACCCTCCATTAGGGAGTCTAAAGGAAATTATGCTATGCTGTAGACAGGCTTTCCGGGGCTCTTAGCAGAAGTATGCACATTAAAAAAATTAAAGCACACTTTTGATGTGTCTGAAAGGGGAAGACTTCAAAAGGGTCAAGGAATCCTGGTCCTAACACTGGGATATGCTCCTGTGGAATGCAATACATGTACACTCCACATATAAATATAGCTGCAAATATCTATGCTGGAGAAGCAAAGTAGAAAATTAGCACTGCAAACATAAGTTCACATACTGAGGTCCACATTGTGCACAATTATACCAAAACACTCATACAGGCAACACAGATAATGGCTGAATCAGAGTCAAAAGGGATGATCCCTGGGCTTTGTTTTTAGTTCCTGTTACTGATCCATTGCCTTATTAGGAAGGAGGGAAGTTTCTTTGCTTACCAGTGGGAGTGGGAAGCACTGAGTGGCCTTTTTGTCCGATTTGGTGAAGTTTCAGCCAGAAACTAGTTGTCCATTGGTCATTTTGGGCCAATTCCTAGCTCCCTTCAGCCCCCTGCTATAAAACACGCTAAACGCACAGTAAGCGATTTTTAGAGTTGCCACTGTTGCACACAAGAGCAGCGGTTAAACAAGGTTAAACTATTCGCCATCTAAATTCCACTCTTCAAATTTTCCCTTAGAACTACCTTCCTCGAGCTGTACTGCTGATCTAACCAGCATATCCTATAACTGAAAAGTTCATCTCTACTTGATTCCCAAGTAGACTATTCTCTATCTGTAAAGCCTAGCACTTACTCCTACAGTACTTGCACCTTGATAAAGCACTCTTATTATAGATAGTACCCCACCAGCCTAAAACCCACTTCCCGGAGTCCTTTGAAAGTCTCTTTATCTACTACTTCTAGTATGTCGAGGATCAGTTGCTAGTGTCCTCTCCAGCTCAACTGGTGAACCTGGGAATATTGAGGCAATGTTACAATTGCCTCATGTACACAGACAATCCTCTCCTTCTCCCACAAAACACAAATACATGCTAGAGATGCAACTATACGGCCAAACTGGAGGCTGAGCTCTCTCAACATAGGACTGGCAAGACCAGACAGGAGGAGAAGGTAACCACACACAATACATACCCAGTCACACATGGTACCATCACAACTTCAAATCATACACATACTCACACAAAGACATACTCGGAGGCTCTGATCAAAAATTTACCAAAACAGCAGAGGCCACCAAAGCAGACACCCAAACAACTACCACCTCACGACCCAACACATGCAACACATAGACCACACAGTCAGAGTGTCAAACAGTCACAGCCCTTAAGGCCAAACAAAATGCCAGACACACTTGTCATTGGTGATTCCATAGTCAGACACACTGACGTCCCGCTCACCAGACTGAGTAAAGAGAAGGTCACAGTAAGCTGCCTGTCGGGCACTAGAATCCGCCACATAACGCAAGCACTCAGGTCTCTCAACAGCAGGTACAAGTACGACTCAGTCATTGTCCACGCTGGTGTCAACGACCTGAGACATACCTCCTTGGACTACATGAAAAGGGACATCGAGGAGCTCTCTGATTATGTAGCCCAGGCAGGTATGACCCTGACCTTGAGCAGTATCCTACCTTCACCTAGAATGATGCCACAATACAGTGATAAGATGATCAGCTTTAATAATTGGCTTAAATTCTGGTGTCATTCAAAGGGGGTCCAATGTCTGTCTGCCTGGGATGACATGCTGGACAAGCCACGCTGCTTTGCAAGGGACGGCTTGCACCTGTCACCCCTGGGCTTCCGGATATTGGCAAAGGCTCTTGCCACCCCCATATTGCCATTTTTAGGCAAGGCTCAAATTCTAAACCTACCACCCTAGAATACCAAAAAGGAAAAAAATCTAAGGGTAATGCTGCTCAATGCCAGAAGTCTCAATCTCAAGATGCACGCACTCGAGGCCCTTCTCAATATGGAGAACATCGATGTCTGTGCTGTGACAGAAACCTGGTTCAAGGCTCCTGAGAGCACCCCAGCACTAACAGGTTTCACCTCATATCATGCCCTGCCCCAAAATCCGGACAACACCAAGAAAGGAGGGGGTGTCCATATTCATAAAGGACACCCACACCTCAAGGTTGGTCATCAGAGACCATCCAGGTGCAATTAACCATACGCAAGACTGCTCTGCAATTTGTAGCATGTTACAGGCCACCCTCTCAAACTCAGGAACCTCATATGGCCTTCCTGAAAACATTGGATAAATGTATCTCCAAACACCATCATACTAGGTGACTTCAACTACCCTAATATAGACTGGGAACACTACTCAAGCCCGAACACTCTAAACCAAAGATTCCTGGAGTTCATAAACTCAAATGCCATGGAACAACTAGTCACCATCCCCACAAGAGGAGAAAACATACTTGATCTCATCATCACGAACATGGGATCAAAATGTTCAACACCAGTATACCCCTCACTGGTGAGATCAGATCATAAACTAATCTCGCTGGAGGTCCTCATCCCGCCCACCTGAAACAAAAAGACCACAGTGAAAAACTTCTCAGCCGATTTCACACTTCTAAAAACTAGTGTGGTCTCCTTTAAGGCCCCTGAGCCAGTGGTAAACATTACTCAAACCACTGAATCACTTACAAATGCCTTCTACCAGCACCTACAGGACTGCATGGATCAGGCAATCCCAAACAAAACTAAGACTCTCTTTACCAAAGGCAAGCGCCCAGTCTGGTGGACCCCAGCCATAAACAAGCTCTACAACAAAAGGAGGAAGCTACTACAAGATAGAGCAAAATCCTTGAAAGGTAAGACACCTTTGATCATTATAAGTAAAAACTAAGAGCTCTCATAAAATCATCCAAGGCAAATTTTGAGAGAAAAATCGCCAAGGACTCTAAAGACAATCATAAGGCCTTCTTTAGCTATGTTAGAAACCTAGGAGAAAACTCCCAGATATGCTCAGAATTAGTTCAAAATGATGTGAAAATTACTGAACCTACACACATTGCCAATATACTGGCTGACAGGTTCAGTGCAAACTCCCCAAAGGAGAGATATCTATTCCAGAGGATTGTAGCCCCAAACATCTCCAAGTGAGAACTGCCCTCACTAAGGCAAAACACAGCATCTATGGGACCGGATGGTGTCCCCGGCTGTGTGCTTCACGAACTCAAACGAGAATTAAACCCACAGTTAGGACAGCTGTTTAATCTTAGCCTCACCTCAGGATGTGGTCCCACTTCATAACCACAGACCCTGGAAATTACGCCCATTAGCTTGATAAGCCTTATCTGCAAAGCCATGGAGAGGATCATAATGGAACTCATAAATAAAGACATAGGGAACTTGCAGACTTTGGATCCAACCCAGTTTGGCTTTGTCAAAGGCAGATCCTGCCTCTTAAACTTGGTTGACTTTTTCGAGACAGTCACCAAGGCCATTGATGAGGGAAAGGCAGTCCATACAGCCTACCTCAACCTGGCAAAGGCCCAGGTATCATCGAAAAACTCATCAGCTTGAATGTAAACCCATACATCACAAGATGGGTTGCAAACTGGCTAAGTGACAGAACCCACAGGGTCAGAGTTGCTGGAGCCATGTCAGACTCAAAGCCTGTCACAAGTGGTGTCCCACAGGGCTCAGTCCTGGGTCCACTCTTGTTCAGCATCTACCTTTCTGAAGTACAAGCAAACACAGGAGGGGACAAAGTTTGCAGATGACTGCAAACTAAACACATCTGACACAGATATCCTCCAGAAGGGCCTCACAGAAATGGATAACTGGTACCAGAGCCATGGCCTGAAGTTAAACGCCAAAAATGCATAGTCATAAAACAAGGTTACCCCTAGCTACCATATAGGTGGCAATCCACTGAGCACAGAAAAAGTCATCAGGGATCTGGGGACCCAGGTTGACAGTAGCCTTCGCTTGACACTCATGTTGCTAAAGTAGTTAGGAAAACCTTCTATATCGCCCACCTGATCATGAAGGGATTCACATCTAGATCAAGGGAGGTCATCGTCCCCTGTACTCATCACTCATTAGACCTATGATTGAGTACAATGCCCGTTGAATGTATCTGACCAGACACCTGCTGCATCTTGAAAGGCCCCAAAAGTTCCTCACCAAAAGGATAAAGGGTCTCAAAATATGTCTTATGCTGCCCGACTGAAAGAACTCCAGCTCTATTCAGTCTCATACCGCTGCTCAGAGGTGACCTGTGCCTGACATATAAGGCCATGTCAAACCCAGATTTGATGAATATGCTTCACCTCAAAAAATCTAGATCCCTCAGAACCACAAGGGCGGGAGACTTAAACCTTGACACGGTTATAATTAGAACATGCTGGAGGGACAGATTCATCACCCAGAGACTCCCTATGCTGTGGAACAAAATCCCGGTACATGTGAGGCAGAGCACCTCTCTGGCCTTGTTCAAGAGGAATTTTGACCAATGGATGGGAGATTGCAGATATACCCCAGGGATTACTTCAGTGTCACTGCTTGACAGAGGCACAGCAAAATGATAGGCATAGTTTTTATTCTGGGCAGATAGCCTAGTATGAACCTATGAACCTATGAACCTAATAGGATCATCACTGGCATTAGCAAAACTACTACTAGAGGCTGAGCAACATGAGCCAACAATGGTATTGTCAGCAGAGCATCCTAATGACTGGAGCAGAAATAGGTGCTGGCAACAGCCTCATGGGCACTAGGAAAGTAGCTTTAGATGGAAAGGTAAATTCCGAATGTATCACATCAGATGGTGCACCAGACCACTGCGTTGAGCTTTTAAAATGGCTTCAGGCAGCTTCTTTCAATCACAGGGAGAACTGGCAAATGGTAAAGACCTTGATGTGACCAGGCTGATGTCCACTGCCTGTGTTTGTGCCACGAAGAACACAAGTGCAGTGAATTCAAGTATCAATACAAAAGGAATTTTATTAAGTTCCAAATACAGCAGATATTTCACAACTACAGTAAGAGAAGAATTTTTCTTTTTTTTGAATCCAAGGTATTGACAGCCAGAAGGATCCCCAGTGTCAGCATAAAAAAAAAAAAATAAGTAGATGCATTTCATGTTTCTCTTGACATTATGCAGCTTAAATTCTAAGAAAAGAATTTAAAAGGTGTTATCAGTCTCATTTAGGCAGATTAATGAATGAGCCAGTAAGCTTGCAGAACAGCCTGTCAGGAGATGCTTTACAAACACATGCTATGATTTTACAAGATTTTGGGCAGAGACTAAGCAGCAAAGTAGAAGACTAACAATATGGAAAAAGTAATTCATCATGAGTCAAGGTAAAAAAAAAAACATTAATGGAATGAGCTAGTAATCAAACTACAGAAACAGATTCTTTTGTGAAAAAAAATCCAAAAAGGTGATCAAGCAGTTTTCTTCTGAAGCAAACTTAAAACAGAACAAAGAAAACTCTGAGCTGTGCTGATAAAGACAGCTTATTTATTTTTATTTATTTTATTTTACATTTGTTAACCGGGGGTGTCTGACTGAGCCGAAAATGCCCTTTTTCAGCAGAAGCCCGGGGAGAAAAGCTCCACAAAGAAAAATTACAGACACATTTAGTTATTTAGACATGATCAGTATACACACAAATAACAAGAGACATGTTTTTACAGTGGTATGCGACACATAAACAGTTACAGTGGAGAGAACAAACAAAAAAATATTAATTTTAAAAATAAAGGCAATTAATAAATTTGTGGTGCACAGCTGAAATTTGGAACATAGGTAGAATACATACATAGTACACAGCTACAGTACATACATTGTAGATTAGCCAGTGTTTGTGAGTAAGACTGAAAACTATTATCAAGTGCTCTAGATTTAGTATGTATATGTTATCCGCTTTCACTAGCCTGGGGAGCAATCATGGCACTGCCAACTTTGCTTGAGATGTTGCCTGATGAGGTCTTTAAAGAAGGCTTTGGATGATGTGTTTTGAATGCTAGTAGGGACAGAGTTCCATTTTTTAGCCACTGAACTACTATAGTGCATCTCCAAAGCTATTGTAGCTGTTGGTGACTTCTAGTAGTAGTTTGCTTGATGATCTAAGAGGCCTTTTGGCTGAGTGATGATGTACTAGGTTTTTGAGGGCAGGACACTTATTGGGGAGGTAATAGATAGAATGACAGAGGCAGAGCTGATTGTAGGTTAGGAGGTTGGGCAGTTCAAGCCAGTGGAGCTGTCTCAAAGCAGTACAGTGGTGAGTTCTATATGAGCAATTTGCAGCAAAGCGGGCAATTCTGTTATAGCAGGCTTCCATTTTGCTTAGTTCAGTTTTGTTGAGATTAGTCAGAATGGGAGCTGCATAGAGTAGGGTGGATAGAAGTTGGGAGTGAGCAATGGCTGATCTTGTGTTGTTGGTAAGAAATGGTTTGATACGGTAGAGTGACCCCAGTTTGGCATGTACTTTTTTAATAGTCAAGTTGAGATGACTATCAAATTTTAGGTGGGGGTCTATGGTTATTCCCAATAGCTTAGCCTGTGCCACTGGAGCAATTGGAGTAGCATTTGCAGAGTAGATAGTGAATTGACTGTTAGTGTTTTTGTTAGAACTGGTTATAATCATAAGCTGAGTTTTCTTTGGATTGAGGATAAGTTGGGCTTTGGTAAGGTAGTTTTCAATGTCAGAGAATGCTAGCTGAGTTGTTTGCAGGAGGGTGGGAATGTTTTGTGTAGCACAGATTAAGGTAGTGTCATCTGCATACTGAATTATAGATGCATGCTGTGTGGAGGTATGGAGGTCATTTGTGAAGACTGTGAATAGTAGTGGTCCTAAGATAGAACCCTGTGGGACTCCTATAGTTATGGGCAGTTGAGGAGAGAGAGAATTTTCCCATTTCACAGCTTGGTACCTGTCAGTTAAGTAGCTTTGGAACCAGGTAAGAGTGGAATTTGATAGATGATATTGGTTTAGTTTGTTTAGCAGGATGTGCTTATGTCTTTATTGTCCAATATAATAGTATACAGCAGCTTTTTATGCACCATTCCCTCTTCCTGGCTCAAGCTCTATCATGCAACCTTGATCAAATGAACCACTTTAATTCTCATTCATTCTGACTTTAGCCTTATCAAAGCCTTACTAGACAGTTATTCTGGATTATTGGACAGTCATCACTTCAAACAGCTATCAATGCATGCATTGGGCATCTTTTTATTAAAGTGGTTGGTTCTATGCAATACAACGTAGTTGTCTGATGATACACCCTAGAAAGCACAAGTGGGACACAATCACCTGTGAGCTGGTCATTCATAGAGGCTCAGCAGTCATGTCCCTCAAGTGCAATTATGGGGATGAAGAGTATACCATACATGTGATTCCCCACCCATTTACTAACTTGCAACTGCTAAAGGCCCTCTAGCAACCATCAGAGTAGCTGCTTCTAAAATGTCCTTAGTGGCCACCCCTTTAAAAGGCAAAAAAATGTAGAAGTAGCCCTAGTGGAATGTGATCTAACAGTCTGATGGCTCTTCCCCCACAGTGGCTGTAGCAAAACAAAAATAGTGGGGGGTCCATTTGGAAATTAAGAAACTGGTCTTCTTTCAGACTTACTGCAAAGGACAAAAAAAGCTAGTCAGGTTTTCTGACATTTTTGTTCTGTCCAGGTAATGCAGCTGTCTATGCACATCTAGTGAATGGATGATTATTACCTGCTTATTTTGAGGGTTAGGAATGAAGGCATGTAGGTGGATGGTATGGTTCAAAGAGATCTCTGTAACCACTTTAGGTATAAAGGATGGGTTGGTCCTAAACGTGTCATGGTGGAATATGATGAAAGGTTCTACACACAAGAACAAGACCTGAAGCTCTGATACTTTTCCAGCTGAAGTAATAGCTAGCAAAAAAGCTGGCTTCCAGGTCAGAAACCTGATGTCTGCAAAGACAGCTGGCTTAAAGGGGGGAGGGTCTCCAAAATGAATGATATTCACAGAGGGATAGGAGGTTTTCTTGGGGTCTAATGTGAAATAACCCCTCTTCAAGAACTACTTCATGAGGAGGTGGGAAAAGAGGGCAAACAGGCTGAAATTACTGAAACATGAATTTTAGTACAAGAATGAGAATGCCCTTTGTGGAAAAGTTCTGTTAAGAAGGGGAGGATCAGAGGAACCTAAGAATAGGCAGGGTTATGTTCCTTTTGTCTGCATCATATAATAAATCTTTTCCACTTGGCAGAGTAAGATTTTCTAGTAATAGGTCTCCTGATTTCTCCTAGAATGTCCAAGACCAGTATGTCAAGGGCTGTCCTCATTCTGGAAGTCGACATATCATCCAAGCTGTCAATTTGTGTGTGTTCAGGTTGGGGTGTACAATAGTGCCCTTATTCTGTGTCAACAGGTCCACTGGATGGGGCAGCAGCCATTTTTCCTTCTTGCAGAGACTGAGCATTAGAGGATACCAGTGCGGCCTTGGCTAGTCTGGGGCTACTGGAATGATCCTTGGCCCTTCCTCCCTTATCTTCAGTAATACCCTGGGGAGATTGTGGGAGCAGGCTTGGGCCCACCAGGCAAACTCTTTCCTGAGAAAAGGGAGAAGCTTCACCTTGAAATTGACAGATTGAGAATGCTGGCACCACACACATGAGGTACCACTGCAGCTTCCTCATGTGGTGTCTGGCAAAGAGGATCATGAGGATGCAACAGGCCATGTAACACAAGGCTCTAAGGAAATCCCTGGCAGTGAGGTGGCTCCTGTGAGATGATCTTGGAAATACTGTGTTAGAGGGGTTACGTCCTCTGGAGGAAAGGAAGCTCTTTGGAGAGGAATACAACAAAGCCCCCAGAAACACAATCCTGTTTACTTGGATGGTCTTTTAGATATTGATGGTGAACCCCTGGTTGGCTAGAATTTCTTAGGTGTACAATAAATCTGATCTGTTTTTTTCTAGATTTGTTGCTGGAATGAGGCAGTCATCTAAGTATAGATAAATCTGAATGTCATTTGACCTACAGAAGGCTGTCACTGGGACCAAGCATTTTGCGAATACCCTGGGTGCAGTAGACAAGCCAAAGGGCAAAGCGCCAAAAGTACAGTTATGTAAAATCTTACCATAAGGGTAGATGTCCTTCTCATCACTGTTGCAGCATTCATAACATTAGGGATCCACTGCCTAGGGCAGCCCAACATCCAGCCAGTATACCAAAGCCTTAGTTTGCTTTAAGGTATGCCATATGTCACATATGCTCCTCACATGGCGTAGGACATAAAGGTGAGGTTCAGACATACCACCCTCGGAAATGAAAGTATCAGTGGGAATGCCAGTCCAAGAAAAAACAAGAGGTAACCAGTACATTCAGAAGACAGATGGAACAAGGGAAGGAGGGAGGGAATGAATACTGTAACAGTGAAGAGAAGGACATCTACCGTTATGGTAAAAATGTTACATAAATGTACTATGTCCTTCCACATTTCACTGTTGCAGTATTCATAACATTAGAGAGAGTGCCAAAGCTCAGGAAGAAACTTTGGAGGAGGACGGACCAGCAGAACCCTCTAGGAAGCCATGAAGGATGGTCCCAGCATAACCAGCTCTAGCTCTGGAGATTCCATCCAACTTGTAGTCCAGGTAGCTGCCTCAAGAATAGAGCTAGTATCCAAACCCTTGAAAAAAGCACCAGAAGAAACCATAGCATTAGTAGAATGAGCCTTAACAGAAGAAGGAAGGCTCTTACCATGAAAATAATAACAAAAAAAGATAGCTTTTGAGATCCAAGATGAAATAGTTTGCTTGGATGCAGCTAATCTCAAGGACCTGGGATAAAAGGAAACAAAAAGCTGATCAGATTTACAAACAGTCTTAGTCTTATGCAAATAAAATTTGAGTTGTCAATGCACCTTCCCACTGGCAGATTGTGGAGAAGGGAAAAAAAGTGGGCAAATGAACAGATTGATTAAGGGACAACTCATTCACCACCTTGTGCATAAAAGAAGGATTAGTATGCAAGAACACCCTGTCCTTATGAAACACCAAAAAAAGGAGGACACTATATTAGGGCTTGAAGGTCAGACAACCTGTCTGGCAAAAATAAGGGCTAACAAAAAAAGTCTTCCAAGAGGAATGCTGAAAAGCTGAAGCCGGAGGTTCAAAAGGAGCCAGAAACAATTTCTCCAAAACAAAATTAAGATCCCAGGGAGGAGGACCAGGCTTCCTGGGAGGCCTAATATGAAGGACACCTTTAAGAAATTGTTTAACGTCAATTCTAGAAGCTAAAGGAGGAGATAAAGGCAGATGAACAGGGACAGCTGATAAGTTGGCCTCAACAGAAGAATAAGCCAAATCAGCATTCAGCAATTCACACAGGCAAGAAAAAAACAAAGGAATATCCACAGAATGTGGCTGCAGATTACAAGAAAGACACCAAACAGAAAACCACTTCCATTTAGGTAAGTAGGATTTCCTAGTATTGGGTTTCCTGGCCTCCTGCAGGACCCTAAGTGTGTCCTCAGAAAAAAGGTGTCTACGTGGAATCAAAATCCTATCACTCACAGAGTCGGCTGAAGAGTGGATAGGTGGGGATGGATGAGAGATCCCTTGTCTTGGGTGAGTAGGTCTACCCTGAGAGGTAAGTTGTGATGATTGCCCTTGGCTAAATGCAGAAGAGGAGGAAACCAATGATGTCATGGCCAAAAGGGAGTTACCAATAATATTTTGGGGGTACCAAAAATGACTGAAATCATGAAGGAATATCACAAACTTCTAACCACACAAATAAAATTCCTATGACAGAAAACACTGGCTGTTAGATACAACATAAAATTGAGACTTTAACAAATAGTTAAGCGCTTTGTTTCCACTACAATTGTTAATGGAACTTTATCAGAACTAAAATGCAGACCAAAATACACTGTTTAAATAGCATTTAAAATCACATGATGAATACAATAAAAATAATTAAATTAGTTAACAATATAATTGAACATCAATTAGCTAAATTTCTTAAATTAAGAACAGAGGAAATAGATACAGAATCTTTTAAACCGGGGTATGTTGTAGCATCAAGCCTGATCTGCCAACTTAGTTCACTTTTGGCTAGATGTTCATCCATAACATAACCCCAGGAATCCAAACTGACCTGTTCTAATACGACAAAATAAAACTTAGGTGTAACATTATTTTAACATGCCTACATAATGCATTTGTCATCTTTCCATTTCTTATACTCACTAAATGTTCATAAATTCTGTTCCATAATTTTCTAATCATGCCCACATAAAATGCAGGACAAAATTCACAACAGGCCAAATAAACAACCCGTGCTGAGTCACATGAATAATGGCCCCATATTTGTAATGGCTTACTATTCACAACAACAGTGTCACCCATCTTAATATATGTACAGTAATTATAATGACCACATTTGAACATTCCACATTTTCTATGTTGAAGGGCTAACTCTGGATCATGTTCAAATGATTTCTTAAAAGACAAATCTTTATGGTATACTATACAGGGCCCCCCCCCCAACTTGTCCAGTATGGTCATATCAGTCTTAAAAATGTTCCAACAACAGTTTAAAACTTCAGCTATGACACTGCTGTCAACTAAAAAAGTTGTGACAAACAATTTGGCACTGATAAAACCATTATACCCATTATTAAAACTGGCATCCCTGGAATTAAAAACACTGGTTTCCACATTTCCCATCAACATCTTTGACAAAACTAGATGGTACACTCCATTTATTCTCTTATTAAACACTTCATCCTTTATATCCTGGAGCACAGACACTAGATACCCTCTATGCCTGAACATGT
The DNA here is from genome assembly GCF_019279795.1 of Protopterus annectens. Lineage (NCBI taxonomy): Eukaryota > Metazoa > Chordata > Ceratodontiformes > Protopteridae > Protopterus > Protopterus annectens. The sequence goes on along the minus strand of NC_056744.1, from coordinate 75,667,578 downwards.
CTATAACTACTTCACTTTCTGTAAAAAATACTGCATCCTCTGTAACAATGCGAGCTAAATGAACCATTTGTTTTTTCACAATAGTTTTTTTCTGACAATATGGATGCCAACTACTATAATGTAAATAATTGTTAGAAAAAGAACTTTTTTAAATATGGTGGACATGTAACAGGCATCTATTAAATTTTTGTCAATAATATATCAAGATGTGAAATCTGATCAAAGTCAAATTTAAATGTAAACTTTAAAAAAGGATGTAGTTTCATTTATGTACTCAAAAAATTCCTGAAGCTTGGATTGAGTGTAATTCCATAAAATAAAGATATAATCCAAATATCTAGTATATAAAAGCCAGGAATTTTTAAAATACACTATTAAATACATATTCATGCTCCCAAAATGCCATAACGAGGTTGGCAAATGAGGGGACAAAAGCTGCACCCATTGCCACATCTGTATTTGTTGATAGTATGTATTATCAAAGACTATAAAATCTTAAGGACAATATCCAGCAAGATAGCCACCATGTTAATTTTATCTTGCTGTAGTTCCCCCATCAAAAATAGCTGATTTTCTAACCATTGAAGACATTCCCCATGGGGAATAACCAAAAATAAATAAATCACATTGATGGTAACAAATAACACCTCAGGACTAAACTTAACCTTAGTGAGTTGTTTTAAAAAATTCCAAGAATCCTTACTAATATAAGGTAGTTTACCAACAAAACCATTCAATATCTTATCAAGAAATTTGGCAATGGGGTGGCCAAGATGTGCACTGACTAGCAGCAGTTTCTCCTAGGTCTGCCACTTTTTCCATTTCCGACAGGGTTTAAACTTCAAAAAACAATCCTATTGGACTTATATCTTCATATTTTGGTTACTTTAAACCTATTCTTGGATTGTTTAAAAAAAAATACAAATCTTTATTGAAATTTTCCTGTCAAAAACCTTCTGACAATATATTCTAGCATCTCTGCCTGAAGGATGAGTTACTCTAAGAACAGCTTTATGGACTCTTCACTTAAGAAAGAACTTTTATCTTTGACAACAAACATACAAGATATGTCATTGAAACTGGACAAAATGGATACACAAATAAATGTGTTTGAGCAGAAATGTTCAAAACAGATGGAATTTATTCATAAATAACTACAACTACAGAAATCTCAGATCTCTGACATAGAATAATCTCTTGATGTGGATGGAAGATTAGAAGAGGGAGACAATAATATTGAATTTCTTTTGAAGCAGAACACTATTCTTCAGAATAAACTAGAGAACCCAGAAAATAGGTCACGAAGAAAAAACATACAGATATTTGGTTTACCAGACAACATTGAAGGGAACAATATGGTGAGTTTCTTAACTTCATGGTTACCAACTATTTTAAACCTTTCTGAAGCCCTTTCATTCGGAATTGAAAGGTCACATAGATCTCTTATTTCATCTCCAAATAAGAATACTTCTAGATTTGTAATAGTGAGATTTATATCAACACAAGATAAAGAATTAGTGTTGAAAACTGCATGGTCCAAGTCCCCTATAAAAATAAAAGGCAGCATTGTACATTTCGATAACGATTATTCAAGTGCAGTTATATCTAAAAGAGAACTTTTTCAACCCATTATTAAGGAGTTAAAAAAGAATCAGATAAAGGTGCACTTCTTTTCTGCTAGACTAAAATTATTCCTCACTGAAGGCATTAAAACATTTGATTACCTTGACTCTGCTGTATCATTCAGAAAAACAAATAAATTAATAGACAAAATAGAAGATATGGAATGGTCAAACATTTCCCTGAAAAGAGTTGCAGAGAATAACAGCTGGAAATCTTCTGAAAAAAAAGAAGAAACTGAAAGATAAATAACTGTTTTTTTCTTGTCTCTTTCTATTTTGTTATTTAATAATATGTAATTTTGCCCCTATTTTCTATTGTACTATTTCTGGATTCTGGAAATATGTTTTATTTAGTCAGAGAAAGTTTCAATTCAAAATGACAAAATGATTCTGTTTCATTCACTGACATGGGAATTGAATTTATTCGTGCATTTGTAGTTTGTGGGAGTGGTTTTGATTAGATCTCTAAAGCAATGACCTGAATATAGCTCAATAGTATTTTATTTGCTTTGTTAGGACTTACTGATAGTGGTGTTCTTTTAGTCATATCTTATTTAGTAGTCTGTCCTGTTATTTTAATCAATATGGTCAAATAACTAGCACAGTGAAGTTTTTTCCCCAATTGTAATGCTTGCAGCATGTATTAGAGGGATTCAGTGTCTGTATAGTGATTTTCAGAACTCGTGAGCAGTTTCTGCTTCTGGTAACTAATTTTTTACACTAGTTCGAGTGATTCCCGCTGAAAACGAATGTTTACACTTTAAAAAGGTTGGTCTTGAGCCTTGTATATACTTCCAAAGCTGTTTCAAGCTCTGCGATCACAATACCAACAGTTAGAAGCAAGAAACACAAACTTGACCTCTTCAGACAGGAACAGTATAGAATGTTCAAATGTAAGCAATGGAACATTATCCTGAATGGCAAATTAACTTTCAAAAGAAAATGTGAAGAGAAGAAAGACTTTTGCTATATTTATTGCGATTTCTATAAAATGCAGCAAGCCTTTTGTCAATGGGAAATGGATCTTTCAGTGGGAACAGTTCACTCAAAAGGACTGCTGCTAAACTATATTGTAAACAGCTTCTTTACACCAAACAAGTTAAGAAGTCTATAAACAGTATTTTCTTACTGGTTGTAATGCAAAAAGTTGATAAGCAGTGATCTTATCTTTTAGTATAAGATTATTTTTACAGTATGTAAGATCTGTTTACTTCAAACATTAATTCTTTCATTAAGGATAGAAATGTGGAAGGCTGCACTTTCTCTTTTAATAGGTTCATAGGTTCATACTAGGCTATCTGCCCGAGGCATTTAATAAGCCTGGCCCATAGTTTATTGGCTAAAACACCCCTTTAGTATGGGGAACTAACTATGTTATTTATTTGTGCCTGCTGAGTTGATGTGGTAGAATAGGGGTATCTCCCATATCTATATCTCCGATCTCTCATCCATTGGTCAAGATTGAACAAGAGCATAGGGTGGCTCTGCCTCACATATACTGGGATTTTTCCACAGCATAGGAGTTACTATCCTGGGATGATGAGTCATCCTCCTAGCCAGCACTTACAGCTACAGCATTCAGTTCTTTAGTTATACCTTTTGATTTGAGTTCTACTTTCATAATAAGTATATTGCTGGTGGATTAGTAATCTGAAGAACAATTGGAACAACAAGATATAAGATATATTTTTTGTCTCTTCCTTTCTCTTTTTCCCTAACCTATTATCGCCATAAAATGAAAACAAATTACTGATGCTTTTAGGTACATGATAAGCAATGAATATACAGTATAATAGTACTGTAGTTTGCTATAAATGTGATGTGTATTTCAAAGGGTGAGCTTATTTAAAAGTTTGTCTTCTCTTTAAATGGTTAGCCTGATATCATTGAATTCTTATTGGATATATGGAATAGAGGAGGGGGAGAGGAGTGGGAAGGAAGGAAAGAGAGAGAGAGAGAAGAAAAAAAAGAGGAGAGAGAAAAAATTCTCAAGACCTGAGAAAGTCATTAAATAAACTGATATTTTCTTATTCATAGCTAAACTCGTTTTCAGACAGCTACAGTTCTGACCTACATTTGCAACACCATATGATGCTTTGATACATTCTATATATTAACGTGGAATTATACCATTTACTTTCTTACTTTCACTCTGAATTTAGTATTTCATAAGCCCGATTTGTAGATGCTCTAGTTCTTCATTAATATTTGAATAACTATTAATATCATGGTCTCAGTCCTTCTTTTGAAATATATATCACAAGATACCAATTTAATATTATCTGATAAATGTCTCAAACATGTCAATTTGATTGTGATAGCTGTTTTAGTTAACTCTGCTGTTTATGAAAAGAAACTTCAGATTACATCTTAATGGTCTGACAATGAATAGTAGTATATGTGATATTTAAGCCACTCTATAATAATCAATATACATCAGGTTATTGATTCTCTACAGATCTACTGGACATTCAAAATGAGGGTAAACAGTTTTGAAATTTTGATTAATGGGATGAGAAGGGAAAGAGACAATGGCATATATGGATTAATTTAATGCATATTATTGGGGAGAATCCTATATAACATCTAATCACATAAGTCTGTTTGCTAATAGGACATACTTGATTATATTTATTTTCTGAATTTACTATAGTAGAGGAGAATAAGGGTAGTACCATATTTATATCAGGAAATGGATAGCACGTTTATTGATGACTTTAGATCTATCACTAGAATTGTTAGAGTATTAATTTTGAAAAGTTTAGTAATATAGTAACATTGCTAGCAAAATTTCTGGTATCCAGCAAGGCATATATCCAGTATAACAAAGAAATAACTTTGAACAAAGCGGTTAGAACGTGATGTTTCTGTAGAAGATATAAGGCTTGAAATTACTCTTCATATAGATTTATAGGAATATATATCTCTAGATATTTGTTGTGTTTTTGTTTTAAGGAAAGGATCCAAGGGGGAAATTATGCATACAAACAAAATAGCATTCTAATGTTATGCATATTAATTGAAAATGATCTTTAATCTTGAATGATACTGATATCCATCTGATTGTTGATTTTGTAATTCTTTTATAAACATTTATGTTTCAGTTGTACCACATACAATTTAGAAATAACTCATAAATAGCTAATGTTCACTGTGTTTGTAAGGAATAAAATTATATATCAAAAGCCTCAAAGTTTAATACTTTAATATTTGGGATATACATATTTTGTTTGTATAATTAACATTTTGTCTTAAGAATTATTAGGTTTTTGTTAGTGGTGGGGGGAATTAACTGTTGTTAGTGAGAGGGTGGTTGACTCAAACAGAATACTGTTTGGGTCAGTAGTCTTTTTGAACCCCATGGAAGAGGTGAAGGTACATAGAATTCTAGCTTTTTGTGTATAGTTATAACTTATCTCTCGATGTCTAAAATCTCTAAAGGTCTAATCTATATTTTTGCTTTACATCATTTGGACTACAATTCATCCAAAAACTATTTTAATATGGTAAGAATAAATATATATGTGAATACATTCAATAATCTAATGATCATCACTCTAATAGGTTCATAGGTAGGTACTAAGCTATCTGCCCAAAGGCATTTATAAGCCTAGCCAAAATGTGTTGGCTTTCGCCACCCCCTTAGATTATTTCCCTGTGCCTCTGTCCAGCAAAGCCACTGAAGTGATCCCCGGGGTAAACTTAGATCCCTAGAGCATGTGGCTCAAGGGGATATGGTTTTCTTTAGGTGGAGCATGTCCATCAATTCTGGGTTGAACATGGCCTTGTATGTCAGGCAGATATCACCTCTGAGTAAGCGGCATGCAACCGAGTACAGCTGGAGTTTCTTCAGTCGAGCTGCATAGGGCATCTGTTTGAGGCCAGTGATCCTCTTGGTGAGGTACTTCTGTGGCTTTCCAGCTGTTGCAGGTGCCTTGTAATGCACATCCCAAATGGGACGTTGTACTCCATGATGGGTCTGAGTGATGCATAGAGGGGCACAATGACCTCTTCTGATCTGGATGCAAACCCTTTTGTGATTAGGTGGGCCACATAGAAGGATTTTCTAACCACTTTGGCAATGTGATTATCAAAGGAGAGATTACTATCTACTTCAGTCCCCAGATCCCTTATTTAGTCTTCCATATTTAGGGGGCTACCACCTATGTGGTAGTTTGTGGGTACTTTGTTTTTTCCAAAGAGGATGACTATGCACTTTTTGGCATTTAGCTTGAGGCCATGGTTTTGACACCAGGTATCGTACTTTGTTTTTTCCAAAGAGGATGACTATGCACTTTTTGGCATTTAGCTTGAGGCCATGGTTTTGATACCAGGTATCTGTCTCAGTGATAAACTCATTCATTATTATTTATGGTAACATTAAAATGTTTATCCATTAATATTAATGGCTTAAATAATGACTGCAAAAGGGGAAGTTTATATAAATACCTAAATCTTTTAAACCCTATTTTTTTTTTACAAGAAACACATTTATTAAAGGATGATATAGACAGACTCAATAATAGCAAATATACAGTACTAATTAGTTCACATCATCAACAAAAGAAAAGAGGTGTTGTAATTCTATGGAACAATTCTCTACCATTTTCTAAAATAATAGAGACATATAATGATGATAAGGGTATGTCTTGCACTGTTACACTAGAACTTAAGAAAATATATACATTCATTAGTATCTACTGGATACCAGGGATAGGTATTCACACAAACATTTAAACCAAATAGTACAATTTTCCAAAGGAAATATTATATTAGCAGGGGACTTCAATTGTATAGTTAACGAGAGAGATTCATCTGCCACTAGTAAGAGGAGAGTAACATTATCAGCAAAAAATTTGATTGAATTTGCAGATACATATATTAGAGACATCAATGATTTTGCAGATTCAATTTCTCTTTTCTATACATACTTTTCACAAAGACATGGTTCATATTCTACAATTGATACAGTCTATATTTTGAATCAATTAATAACCTAAACAAAGTTAAAGTTAATTTGTGCCCATTATCTGATGATAATGCTATATCTTGAAATACTATTGCATTCAAACTATTATACCCAAATTAAAAGAATACCAGCATATTTAACTACCCTATCAGACTTTAAAGAATTTATTTCTGAAAGAAAAAAAATTATTTCAATAGTACCGAGGACACATCTGTTATTTATACCTGGGATACCATAAAAGCTTACCTTTATGAAAAAATAATTAATTGGTACATTAATAAAAAAAAAGTTTTGGGATAAAGAATTAAAAGCAATTCCAGAGAAAATTGATAAAATAAAATTACAAAATCAGATAAACAAAACCAACAAGATTGAGGAAATCAATACTTTGAATAGTAAATACTTGGACATTTTGAATCATAAGACCAAGATCAATTTAGAAAGATATAAATTCATAAAGTTTTCTACCAACCCTAAATCATTAAATAAACTGGCTATCAAAACCAAGAGGCTTAGTAAAATATACCATATTAAAGAGATCTATTCAGGTAAAAAAAGAAGATGGTAACTGAATTAGGGGATATATTAACGGAATTTAGAGATTATTTTAATAAAATTAATCAAAGTCCAACTACATTAGATTCTAAAGACACTGTAAGATCCTTTATAAAGAAATACACTAAGAATAAATTAACTGAACAACAGATTAATGCCTTAGATAAAACAATGTCATTGCCAGAAATCAAAAGTCAAACTAATGCTTTAAAACAAAATAAGGTCTCGGGTAATGATGGAATCATTCCAGAATTATATAAAATACTACCCAAAGAAGCACAAATTTTACTACATCAAGTTTTCTCTCAGTGTCAAGAATTGTTTAATGTTCCCCCTTACTGGAAATATACCCTCATTTCGCCTATACTGAAAATGGATAAAGACCCCTCAAAGTGTTCCTCATATAGACCAATATCACTTTTGAATGTAGACTATAAAATATTTATGTCCATTTATAACAATAGATTTAAGAAATACCTTCCATTTTTGATGGATGAAGGTCAAACAGGCTTTATTTTAAATAGAAATACATTTGACAGTATTAAAAGGGTATTAACTATAATAGACCATGCAGTCAACTAAAAAATATTTAACTTTACTAAGTCTGGATATAAACTATGCCTTTGATTTGGTCAATTGGGATTACCTTTTTTTACATCGGAATCATTGAATTTTTCTAATAAATTCATCCATTTTCTCTCTCACCTTTATAATGGCAGTCATGCATATATAAAGACTGGCACATACTTATCACAAAACATTCCGATAAATAAAGGAACTAAATAGGGATGTCCCCTCTCTCCCTTATTTACTCTTATAATGGAACCCCTAGCTAATTATATAAGGATGAATCCAGATTTTGAGGGAATTAGTTTGAACTCTGAAACAATCTCCAAAGTACAACTTTTTACTGATGATATTCTTCTTACTATTAAAGGAACAAATAAATCTTTACAAGCTACATTTGATCTCATGGAATATTTTCAAAAGAAATCTGGTTTCATTTTTAATGACAATAAAACAAAATTACTTTCCATTAATTCAGATACTAACCTTAGGAATCAGAAATGTATTAAATACCTGGTTAAAACAGACTGTTTAATGTACTTAGGTATTACACTAGCAAGGTATCACACTAGCAAACACAAAAGACATAATTAAGATTAAACTATAATAATTGCATATCTTCTATAATCTAATAGCTAAGTGGAAACACCTCTTATTCACAAAGGATGAGAAACGTTTAATTATAAAGATGATCATTTTGCCCGAGATACTTTATATTATAAAATCCACATCACTAATGCCCACAAAAGCACTGATTAAATAATTCAATACATTGGTTTTGAACTTTTTATGGTACCCAAATACACCTAGAATATCCATTAAACGTCATATGAGAGATTGGTCTCTAGGTGGGGTAGGTTTGCCAAATATAGAATTATATTCCATTTCTTCAATGATCAAGATCTTCTCTTTATTAATAAAAACTATTCAGTGAAATGGACAAAATCTCAAGAAGTTGTTTGTTTTAATACAAATGAGAGACTTAGTTTTAATAAACTCCTAATTTTAAATAATCCATTCATTTGTTTCTTTAAAAACTATTTTTCATTGAACAAACTTCCAAATAACTTTACATATTATATGAAACTTTTATTAAAGGATTTTTGAAATTTTATATATAAAAATATGATTTAGAAACATTGGATATTCATTCTGTTGCCTATTGCCTACACAAAGGAAGTTATCGCCTCTTCTAACTCCCCTAATGTTATCTCGTTGAAAGAGAAAAACCTTAATTTTTCTTTTCAATTCATAGAAGGTGATCTTAATCATGCTAGAACATCTAATAATAATATATGATTTAAACAAAAGCATATGACTACAACTTCAATCATATAGACAATTTATGACTGAGAAAATTAACACTTTCTCAAAGTTCAAGAACAGCCATACCTAAACTAATAATAATAATATCTTTATTAATCAAGCTGTATCCAATAAATGTAATCTTTCAAATATATATATATATATATATATATATATATATATATATATATATATATATATATATATATATATATATATATATATATAAGCAATAAAGAAACAAAATATAACAGATACTTGCTGGAATTATTTCATATCAATTAATGACACCCTCTGATCTTGATAAAAAGAAAATAATCTGGGAATCATCCAGCCAGACTACATCCTCACTTGGATGGGGAATATATTCTTGGAATTTATGAATAGTGCTTTTTACACACCTCATAAGTTGGAATTGATCAGCAAGGAAAAGGTATTGTGTTGGAGATGCAAAACAGAAACCAAAATTGATTGGTCACATCTGTTTTATGACTGCATAGCCTTGAAGCAATACTGGGAAAAAATTAATAATCTTCTTCAAGCACTTTTTACAGATAGATTTACTTTAAATCCCTGATTCTGTTTAATACACTGATTCCTAACTGTATTAGAAGAATTAAATACCCCCTTCTGTGGTCTTGCTTAACGGTAGCTAGAAAAGCAATAACCAGAAATTGAAAATCTGAACATCCTTCTTTATTTGCAAAATTCAAGAGTATTCTTATTGAAACTTGCCATTTGGAAATTATGACTATTAAATCTAGATCTATTAGAACATATTTTTCATACAATATGTGGTCTAACTTGAAAACCTTATTAGATAAAGATTTACACATTACTTAATGACATTATTAATGTTTTATAGTGTTTTATGTTTCTTTTAGACACCGATGCAACTACCTTAGTTGATATTACTTTTGTCTATTTTTTTAATGAGCAATTTCCTTATTGTATTCCTGTAACTGATTTTGTATTGTTATAAACCTTTAATAAAAACTGTTTAAACAAATTGGCAATAAAAAAGTTTTTTCCCCAATATGCATCTACAATTGGTCTTAAAGGAGGGTCTATAACATCCTTGTGAACCTTCGGTATACCAAAAATACTTGAAATGACTGGTTTCATATTTGACATATAATTTAATTCACCTAGAAAAATTTGTCCTTGTAAATGAATATCATTTAAAACCAAATCAATTTTCCTGTAGGCTATGAAAATCTCATTATGGAAAACTTTCCTGTAGCACCCATCATCTAATAAAATGTCATTTTATTGTTATAATCAGAAATATTTATGATAATGAGGCACCACCTTTGTCAGGACTCATGACACATACAGAACGATCAAAACAAATGTCATTAAATAATGTTAACTCACAATCAGTCAAGTAATGTTTACGCTTGTTAGAACAACCCAACATATCTAATTTCATGTTCATAAAGTTTTTCAAACATAGAAATGTAATTATTCATAGGTGGCATAAAATTACTGGCTCGAGAACATGCATTTTGATTAAAAGAGACAGATTTTGCTGGAAAGCATAAAGCTAAATTAAATTTTCAAGTGTTCAGTTTTAAGTCTATCATAGTACTCACAAGATTCACTCAGCGTGTTGGCACAAAAGATAATCCTTTTGAAAGAACATCAGCATGTTCTGTTGTAAAAATTTTCATGGAATAGTTAAATAATTTCCTTGAGTCTGTTAAAAACCACTGAAACATTTGACATGTCCTTATTATCCATATCAGAACTGTTCAAGGGGAGGGCCTCCACCAATTCTGACCCCCTGATCTCACCTTGGGTCTCACACCTAATTGGTAGTACCTCAATGACTCGTTGTATTGGTGTCCACCTTCCGACAAGTGTCTGGGTTCTAAAGGGACTTCCTTTGGCTGATTCTGATTGAACCTCTCTATATTTACATAGTTGTCATCACTGAGTATTTGAAACTGAGAGGTTTGTTTTAATCTGGTAGATGGTAAAGAATATACTTTACCTTTAATATAACTGTCCTGATCTCTAAAAAATGTTTTTGCTTTCCTGTTCAAAATAGAAGCACAATTTAGCTATGCCAGGAAAAATCTTCTTATAATCATTTTCATACTGTTCAAGTAATAAATTTTTAGTAATTAAATTATTTAACTTGTCCATATCTTTAGAAAGCCGCTTCTACCCTCATTAATTCAAGTCCTGCTTTATCAAAGACCTTGATTCGCTCTTTATGATATTTGGAGCCTGGTGTGACCCCATTCAGATATTGCCAAAATCGCAAACCCTTTGGAACTTGGTTATGTTGAATGTTTTTAAGTAAATATGAGTTATCCAACTGGAATTTCTTATAGGCTAACAGTTTTTTCTCAAAAAGATTCAAATATTCACCCAAACTCCCTGCAGAAAACATGGAACTATCATCACGAACAGTCCTCTCCTGAGAGAGAAATTCAAAGTTGTAGTTTTTCCGTTATGAAAAGTCTATAAAACTTACTTCCATGTTATTCCCAATAGCTGGTGCTAGTTGGGTTAATGGTAAGCCCAACTGTTTCCATTAGACGAAGTTGAAGGCAGATACTGGCTGTTAGTCATTGTAAAGGCATATCGTTGACTTAACTGTTGAACTAACAAGGTAAGGCACCTATGAGATGAGTCAGGTCTTGCTAAGTAGCATCTGAGCCTGGAGTCATAACACCAAAGGATAAAGACATACCAAAAAAATGACTGAAATCCAAAGGAATATCACAAACTTCTAACCACACAAATAAAATTCCTACGATGAAAGACACCGGCTGTCAAATACCTCATAAAAACAAGACTTTAATAAATAGTTAAGTGCTTTCATTCCACTACTATTGTTAACAGAACTTCATCAGAACTAAAATGCAGACCCAAATACACAGTTTAAATAGCATTTAAAATCACGTGATGAATATAATAAAAAATTTATTAACTTAGTTAATATAATTGAACATCATTTAGCTAAATTTCTTAACTTAAGGACAGAGGAAATACATACATAATCATTTAAACCAGGGTACTTTGTAGCATCAAGCCTGATCTGCCAACTTAGTTCATTTTTGGCTAGATGTTCATCCATAACATAACCCCGGGAATCCAAACTGACCTATTCTAATATGACAAAATAAAACTTATGTGTAACATCATTTTTAACATGCCTGCATAATGCATTTGTCACCTTTCCATTTCTTATATCCACTAAATGCTCATAAATTCTGTTCTGCAATTTTCTAGTAGTCATGCCCACGTAAAATGCCGGACTAAATTCACAACAGGCCAAGTAAACAACCCGTACTGAGTAGCATAAATAATGGCCTCGTATTTGTAATGGCTTATCATTCACAACAACAGCATCACCCATCTTAATATATGTGCAATAATTACAATGACCACATTTGAACAATCCACATTTACTTTGTTGAAGGGCTAACACTGGACCATGTTCAAGTAACTTTTTAAAAGACAAATCTTTATAGTACACTATACATATTTTTCCCCCAACTTGTCCAGTGGGTCATATCAGTCTTAAAAATGCTCCAACAATGGTTTAAAACTTCAACTATGACACTGCTGTTGACTGAAAAAAAAGTTGTGACAAACAACTTGGCATTATTAAAACCACCATTCCCATTATTAAAACTGGCATCCCTAGAATTCAAAACATTGGTTTCCACATTTCCGGTCAACATCTTTGACAAAATTGGACGGTACACTCCATTCATTATCTTATTAAACACCTCATCCTTTATATCCTGGAGCATAGACATTGGATACCCTCTAATCCTGAACACGTTTATAAGTCCTTCACTTTCTGTAAAAAAAATACTGCATCCTCTGTAGCAATGCGAGCGAAACTAACCATTTGCCCTTTCACAATAGTTTTTTCTGACAATACGGATGCCAAATAATATTATAATGTAAATAATTGATAAAAAAATACTTTTTTGAAATATGTTAGACATGTAACAGGCATCTATTAAATTTTTCATCAATATTATATCCAGATATGAAATCTGATCAAAGTCAAATTTAAATGTAAACTTTAAAAAGGATGTAATTTAATTTATGTACTCAAAAAATTCCTGAAGCTTGGATCGAGTGTCATTCCATAAAATAAAGATATCATCCAAATATCTAATATATAAAAGCCAGGAATTTTTAAAGATTTTTGGGGGTGTCCTGTTGAGTTTTGAACAGGACTTTTGGAATGAGGGGGAAGAGGAGGGAAAGCATAAAGAAACATTACCTTCCACACCAGATAACATGGGACTCTGGCACAAAATAGAGGAAGCTATCTCTTCAGAGGGGAGGCAAACAGGTCTATTTGAGGAGTATCTCGCAGGTGGACAATGTCCGGAAACACATCCTTGTGAAGCATCCATTCACAGGAATGGGTTAAGGACCTGCTCAGAGTGTCTGCCACAATATTTGATCTGAGGAAGTGCAAACTGCCTGAAGAGTCACTTGATACGAGACAGCAAGATCCCATACCCGGAGTGCCAACCGGCAAAGAAGATAAGATCTTGCCCCCCCCCCATGTTTGTTTACATACCACATCACTGCAGTGTTGTCTATAAACAGGTTGAGAGGTCCCAGGGAGAAGAGAGGATGAAAAACCTAAACAGCCAGCAGAAGGGTTCTCATCTATTTGACGTTGATGTCCTCCTGCTGTAGATGAGACCACACCCCCTGCAGCTTTAGGGAGCCAAAGGCTGCTCCCCATCCCAGGTCTGAAGTTTCTGTAAACAGCTCCTGAGAGGTAAAGGGGATGAAAAGCGAACTCTGGATTTAGGTACAATGGCTGGATCCATCAGAGGAATTCCTTCTTGAGACAAGGTAGAAAAGGAACTACAAATTCTAGAGGATGAGCATGTTGAAGCCAAACTGACTTCAGGAACCACTGAAATTTCCTCATGTGAAGTTCGGCCAGAGGGAGTATAGGAATGATGGATACCATGAAATCCAGAGCTCTCAGAAACTCCCTGACTGTAATGGAAGCCACAGAAAGAAGAGTCTGAAAGAGGAGATGATGGTCAAAGCCTTGGGAGGAGTCAGGGATGTCAGCAAAGGTACTGTCTGAATCCTGCAACCCAAATATACATGGCTATGAGAAAGTCAGGGAAGACTTTTTGAAGTTTATTGTAAACCCAAGGCTCTAAAGAAGAGAAAGGACAAAATGGAGATTTTGCAACAGGATCTCTGGAGAGGCTACCTGAAACAGAAGGCTGTCCAAGTAGGGAAATAATGAGATCCCCTGAAACCTGCAAAAAGCAATCACAGGAGAGAAGCATTTGGTAAATACCCTTGGGGCAGTAGAAAGGCCAAAGGGTAAAGCAAAGAACTGAAAATGCCAGGAAGCAACAGAGAAATGTAAAAACTTCCTGAAAAGGGGATGGATTTGAATATGGAGATAAACATCTTTGAAATCTAGAGACACCATATAAGCCTGAGGAAGTGACAGAGGGAACAAAGTCTGAAGGGACAACATTCGAAAAGAGGACACCTGCAAAAATGTGATTAGATGAGAAAGGTCTAGAATTGGCCTCCAAGTACCTTCCTTTCTGGGTACTAGAAACATCCTGGAGTAAAACCCCTTCCCCCTTTGGGATACAGGTACCTCTTGTATAGTACCCAGAGTCAAAAGGTCCTGAAGCACTGTAGGAAAAAGGAAGGTTGTTCCAGAAGGGGCTGAGGAATACCCATAAAAGGGGGAAGGGATTTCCATACCATGAAATACCCTTGGCAAATAATAGACAGAACCCAGGAATCCTGAGTAATCTGTAGCTAAATGGGGGGGGGTGAGAAAGGAAAGTTACTAACAAGAATAGAATAGTCAGACAGCACCTGGTTTACCTGGAAAGGAAGACTTCTAAGGCACTGAAGTCTGAGTAACCTTAGCAGGAGGAGCCCACTTGCCACCCTTTTTCCCTCAGGAAGAGGGCAAAACTGCCTTCAAACAAAGGCTGGCTTACTCGGATAGTTTCTCTGAAATGTGGGAACAGGAGAAACAAAATTTCAAATTCTGCTAGTGCTCGCGAATCCCGGCGGCAGAACTCAGCACTAATTTCTCTGTCACCCTGCTCTGCCTGACCCCATGGAAAGGCTCGCATTGCTTCACGACTGCTCCTTCAAACATACTGAAACCACCAGCAGTCTTCTAATAATTTTAAAAAAGGAAACAAGGAACTCAACACTAATTTCTCTGTCACCCTGCTCTGCCTGACCCCACGAAAAGGCTCGCATTGCATCACAACAACCACCAGCAGTCTTCTAATAATTTTCTCAACACTAATTTCTCTGTCACCTGCTCTGCCCTGGACCCCAAAAAAAATTGCTTCATTCATGACTGCTCCTTAAAACATACTGAAACCACCAGCAGTCTTCTAATATTTTTTAAAAAGGAAACCAGGTTGTTACTTTTAATATTTTTTGCTTAAATTAACTGAAACTAAGGTACTGTCCCACTCGGGAATCAGCAGCACTGGCAGCACTCTATTAGGCCTTCTCCTTACCCATGTAATTAGTAGATTAGTAGTCACAACTAAGTACAGACTAATTTTCAAGGATAGTGTAAGGAAACCTTTATTTGCATGCTTACCCCAATTTGTGTTGTATATCTGATTTGTCCTGAACAGCAAATACAGATTGTCTCTGTAATCTAGAGGTTTGGTGTGAGGCCACACGACAGCAGACACACCCAATAAAAAAAAAGCATCCCTTAGTTAGCTCAGACTTTAGAAGCGAGGTATTAAATCTCCTTTGCCTTGCACCATTTATTTCTTCATTTCAAATTCTGCTAGTGCTCACGAATCCCAGCGGCGGTAAAACTTTCCCCTATCTAATTTAACTGTACTATTCTGTAAAATTGCTAGTGCAACCATCTGGTATTACTGCTCTGTTCAAAAGAATGTCATGTTTTCTGTATTTGTAACATTGCTAATTGAAATTGTAACCAGTAGTACTGTTATACAAAACTAAAGGGCAGTAGTGTAACTAGTCTCAGTAACACGTGGTCATTGACTCCAACTTTCCAGTACATGCTCTGTTGTCATGACCTATCGTGGGCCTACGAACAAACCAGCTAAAAACTGTAAATCCTCCCACTAGGTAAAAGCAAGTGTTCTTTACCTTACGCAGGTAGGCGGGTTATAGAAGGCTGTATACAAATTGAGTTTACTGGGTCTTAACAAAGTGAGGTACATAAGGTTTGTTAAGTAGTCAGCTATATCACCTACAAGTGTTTATGTGTTAGAAAAGGCAGATGTTTTTTATAGACCTATCATAAGGAATGTTATGCAGTTAGATATATTAGTAGCATTCTTCTTCTAACTGTTATAAGAAGGTCAAATGATATCATAGACTTGTTTTAAGGCTGCATGCTGCTTCCTCTCTCATATTTGCAAGGGGACTGTGTAATTTATCTGTAACCTTAGTAAGGATGATAGGAGGATGTTCTTATTATGAGTTTAGCACTGGTACTAAGTCTACCAATACATATGACCTCTGTATATGCTGCTATACTATACTGTAGTCATTGAAAACTACACGTGTGCTACATTATCTAAGCTACAGCGAACTTGATAAGTGACTGTATTTGCTTACTACAGCATTCTAATTTATAGCTTTATCTCTCCTCTCTCTTGTCCCAGGAACTCAACACTAATTTCTCTGTCACCCTGCTCTGCCTGACCCCACGGAAAGGCTTGCATTGCTTCACGACTGCTCCTTAAAACATACTGAAACCACCAGCAGTCTTCTAATAATTTTTAAAAAGGAAACAAGGTTACTTTTAATATTTTCTGCTTAAATTAACTGAAACTAAGGTGCTGTCCTGTTTGGGAATCATCAGCACTAGCAGCAATCTATTAGTCTCCTTACCCGTGTAATTAGTAGATTAGTAGTCACAACTAAGTACAGACTAATATTTAAGGACAGTGTAAGGAAACCTTTATTTGCACACTTATCCCAATTTGTGTTGTATATCTGATCTGCCCTGAACAGCAAATACAGATTGTCTCTGTAATCTCGAGGTCTGGTGTAGCCTGCTGCGCTCGGCTCACTCCGCTCCCCTACCCCCAATTCCCACCCACCCCCACCACACCTACACTTATTGTAAACAGTAGATCACCTGATAACCTACTTACACCAATTAGCCACCTGATCCAAACCCTACCTATCATATCTATCAGTTTCTTGCTACTAAATGCCCCACCAACATCCCCTAACTCCATACCAAATTAGTACACACAGTATTAAACAGGCACACCCCCTCACCTGCTCCTATTTCTTACACCTGAGGCCACAAATAACCTAGTATAACTCCAACATACAATGCAAATCACACTGCCCTCACTCTTAACAGCTCTTGCTTCCCTCACCTTCCTCACATCAATTCATACCAATATATCAATCCACAACACTTCCTACCACACAACAGATACTACTTCAAAATTGCAGTCTAAGACAATTCCATACTATACACATATAAGACCTGCCAACCAGGAACTTATACTAGAAAAATCCCATGTAAATCCCACAATGAAATGGCGCACACACTCAAACAAATCATAACTCATAGGAAAAGGCTACTTACTTCAGGGGACATACATCCAAACCCAGGACCATCCCACATCATACTTCCTAACAGGCAGAAATCCGACCTACTAATTATTAACCTAAATATCAGGAGTATCTCCAATAAACTCCCTGATTTTCATGTGTTCATAACCCAATACTCCCCTGACTTACTGGCCATAAATGCACTCAACCTCCTACCTTTACAAACCTCCCTACCAAAACTTCATAACGTCGAAATCCTAGGTTCAGTACTGGCTATAAACAATACAAAAAACATTAACATTCTCTGTAGCTACATCCCTCCAGGAAATAATGCCCCCACAATTGAGGAAACCCTTCAGTGGGCTAGGGACAACCTTCCACAAGAAACCATCTTACTAGGTGACATAAATTCTGATTGGTTAGCCTGTAATGCAAAAAAACCTACCAGCCACATCAACCTATTCGTTTTTTCTCAACTTATCAAAGAGCCTACTAGAGTTGACAAAAAAATCCCACAAACAATCTATTCTTGACTGGACACTAGTGAATTACCCCATACAAAATTATAAAGCAGGTTGTCTACCAGATGGCCTTAGTGACCACCACCCTACCTTTCTCCTAACGAAGCGTAGCAACAACCCCAAACCCATAGTATATAGACAAGTCAGAGACACCCACAAACTAAACCTACAGGAACTAAACACTATGCTAAAAAAATATGACTGGCAACCATTACTAACTCTAGGACTAGATCAGGCAGTAGATTACTTTAACAGTACAATTCTCAACACTGTTGCTCCCATCAGAAAAATTAGAGCTACAGCAAACTATGTGACATGGCTGACTAGGGATACTAGAGCCCTGCTAAAGTCTAGGGACAAAGCCTGGAAACAATGGAAAATGGAAAACTCTATCCAAACCAGGCAAACCTACCAGCAACTCAGGA
Organism: Protopterus annectens; assembly: GCF_019279795.1. Classification (NCBI taxonomy): domain Eukaryota; kingdom Metazoa; phylum Chordata; order Ceratodontiformes; family Protopteridae; genus Protopterus; species Protopterus annectens. The sequence goes on along the minus strand of NC_056744.1, from coordinate 75,649,043 downwards.
ATCAAGACAAAAAGCAAACAATTATTGACAAGCAAAATTACTTCCTAGATAACCAAAACAAATACACAAAAGACCCCCCAAAATTTTGGCAAGCCATAAACTCCTTACTAAAACCAGGCAAAACAACAGCTCCCACTCCCACCTCCAATAATAGCGATGAAATTGCCACCCAATTCAATCACTTTATAGAATCAATCCAGTCCTTATCCACACAATTACAAAGAAACAATCCCTCAACCACCACTACCAATAGTCCAAATAACCTGCCCTCTCTTATTCTCTCACCAGTCCCCACCTCCACAATCAAACAACTACTCCTAAGACTTAAACCTACAACCCTAGCAGCTGATAATCTACCTGCCAGCTTCCTAAAAATGGCAGCAGATTCCATATCCTACCCTGTTTCAATCCTGATTAACCGATCTATCCAGGAAGCACATGTCCCGCTACTCTGGAAAATCTCTTATGTCATTCCCCTCCACAAAGGTGGCAATTCCTATGACTTATCTAGCTATCACCCCATAGCCATCCTGTCCCCCTTATCTAAACTACTTGAGAAGTGTATACACTCCCAAGTAATGCAATTCCTGACCACAAATAACCTTCTCTCTCCCACTCAACATGGCTTTCGCCCACACCATAGCACTACCACTGCTCTCCTCTCCTTTACTAATCTGGTGAACCAGTACAGAAATGAGAACAATTATGTATCTCCAATCTTTTTAGACCTGTCCAAAGCTTTGGATATGGTCTCACACCTAATACTACGAGAATCTCTGGCCTCCCTCTCCTTTGCACCAACTACTATCTCCTGGTTCAAAAACTACTTGTCAAATAGACAACAATCTGTCCAATGGCAAGGAAAGCTATCTCCTCTACTCTCTACTACCATAGGTGTACCACAGGGCTCAGTCTTGGGCCCACTTCTTTTCTCTATTTTTACAAACAATCTGCACACTTCCACCCTGCATGCCTCACTTATACAGTATGCAGATGACTCTACACTTATCTGCTCAGCCTCATCTCTTACCACCTTACAAAAACTCACCCAAGAATCCTTTACCTCTGTTGAAAGTTGGATAACCAACATCCAACTAATACTAAACCCCAATAAGACTAAACTGTTCCTGTTCACCCCTAATAAACATAACCCCCCTCCTTCTCCATTAATTCTAAAAATGGCACTGTCATCTCTCCAACTTCCCATACTAAACTTCTCGGTGTAGAAATAGACAAAAATCTCTTCTTTGATGTACATATAGCTCAAACCATTAAAAAGGTAAACAAAACAATGGGAACGCTCTACAAGCATAAAAAATTCCTTACTGATAAGGCACGGATTTCTCTTGCCCAAACTCACCTATCTACCCTTATGTATGCAGCTCCAGTTCTGACACAAACTAGAAAAACGGACTTTGATAAACCTGAGTCATGCTACAATAAAATTGCAAAGTTTGCAAATAATTCCACTTTTAAAACACATCACTGTCAGGCACTAAAAGACTTGCAATGGTTAGAACTCCCACAATTACTCAGCTACCATCAACTTGTCATTGCTTTCAACATCCTGAAATACCCGAATAAAACTCCTGCACTAAATCAACTACTCCCTTACTACTCTACCAATCGTCCCCTACGCTTAGCCAACAAAGCTCTTCTCACTATCTCTACAGCTAATAATACTGCTGGGAAAGCTCTTTTCTCTCACACCACTGCTAAAACCTGGAAAAATCTTCCCTCCTACATTACGTCTACTACAAACACCAACAGTTTAAAAACTTACTTAAAACACACCTCACTAGGATTTGGATATGCCCTTGTATTACTTAAATATCCCTGTTTCTCCCTTACTCTCCTGGCTGTCTTACTACTCTTACCTACTTGACAGCCACAGGCAGTAAGCATAAAACCTCAGTCTTGATTCCTGTTAATGTCTATCTTTATAAAAAATGATATTTTTGATGTCTGGCATCTCATTATGCTGAAGAGCTTTTTTTTATATAGCTATGTTACTTTAATGTTTTTCTGCAAAACTATCTTACGTATTTGTTTATTGCTAAATTGTCTTATGTATTTGTCTACTTAATTTGTGGAGCTTTTCTCCCCGGGCCTCTGCTGTAAATGGACCTTGTCCATTCGGACTAATCCTGCTTAACAAATGTAAAATAAAATAAATAAAATAAAAATTAAGTTCCTTGTAAAGCCTTTTCTTTATCCTGAAGTGACTTAAAACAGCAGCTTCACCAAAAGTATTATCAAGAGGGGCATCCATCAACTTAGTCTTGATATCATCAGGTAAAGGTTGAAGCCAAAGCTAAGAATATCTCATCACTGACCCAAAAGCAGCATCCCTAGGAGAAGCATCTGCTGCATCACAACTACACTAGATGAAATGATGAACCACCTGGGAGGAAGTCCCTAACAGGGAAAGAGCAAACGTTGTACCCTCAGAGTCTGGAAGATCAGATACAACCTGACAAGTCTGGGATAGGAGAGCCAACACATACCTAGGCATATGGGTCTGATAATTAACAGCCGTAAATGCCAAAGTAGCAGAGGTGTAAACCTTCTTACCTAGCCTTTCCATGGTTCTGCTCACTTTATCAGATGGCAGTAATTTCGATGAAGAAAACAATTGAGAAGGTTTATGAGAGGCTACAGACACCACCGAGGGGTCAGCTGCAGGACACTTGTACAACAATTTACAGCCCTCGGGCACCCTATAGAACCTTTCAGGTTTCTTGGGAGCAGGGGGCTGTGAATCTGGAACTTTAGAGGCATTGAAAAATGCATCCTGCAAAGCAGCCAAGACAGGAGAAACAGCAGCAGGTTTAGGAGACTCCATCTGCAGCAACTCACAGTACCTCTTATGAATCTCACACAATCCCATTTAAAGAACTCCATCATCCTGAAGATTGTGTCCCCAAAATAAATCTCTTCAAAGGGGAGCATCAGGACTGGTAGATTCCTCTTCCTTTGATGCACAGTCCAAAGCAGGAAAAATCAGAGAAGAGTAAGCAAGGTATTCCTCATCTGAATCTAACTCCTCCTCAGAGGAATCCTGTTCCCTGTGCCTTTTACAGGGAGTAGAGGACCAAGGGAGAGCTGGAACAGAAACTCCCTGAGGAGTTTTCAATGCCATCAAAGCATTAAGATCCTGTGTGAAGGTCTGCCACTCACTCTGTGGATCCTTAGGAGGAGGAGAAGTATGTTTAGTTTTTTTTTTGCTGTTTCTTTAATAGAACACCCCTAGACTCCTTGGAAATAATTAACCGTGGCTCCCCCTGAACATCCAAAATGGAAGTCTGCAGTATCTCCTCAGACATGCTTAAAGTCAGATCCCTGCCAGCCTCCAAACTGGTCGCGGCAAAGGAATCCAACAACAAAACAGGGCATTCACTCACCTTAGGAGAGAAGTCTGGTGGAGGGTGAACAGCATAAGAGTCTGGGCTAGGCTTCTTGGCCTTCTTCCCTGATAGCTGTCCCTCAGAGTGGGAAGTTCCCTTCAATGCATCTTTCCCGAGAAGTTTTAAGATGCTGATTCTCAAGATACAGCACCAAAGAAGACTACTATGTAAAGTTTTAGGTACAAAAGCCTGACATGCAACAGGATGTATGGTCGTGAGGCGCCAAAGCAAAAAAAGTTATGCACTTACCATAACATTCCATCTGTGGTGTTCATTTTCATTCTTCCTCAGCCTAGGGGTTTGGATATGATCCCTTGAGTCCGACTTGGCCATTGCAAAAGCTTGTGGCAACCAGAAAACTCTTTAGCTACTCCCTTACCCATAATGCACCAACCCCAATTACCTCAGATCTTGTTTACTAAGAACAGCAGAAAGACACAATTCAGTTACAGAGAGAGACTATATCTGGAGCCATACATCAAGGAAGTGGTATATTTATACATTCGCTCTTCCAGGAATTTGATGCGTAGGGGGTTGGTGGGAGGGAATTTGAGGAAGAATGAAAATGGACAACACAGATGGAATGTTACGGTAAGTACATAATTTCTTTATCTGATGATGTCGATTTTCATTCTATACTCAACCTATGGAACAGAGTTCCGCAGCTACCTAATTCCCCAGGTGGACTCAAGGATGGATATTCCTGAGCACCATTAAGCCAAATGATGTTCTGCCTCTGGAGACCATACCCAATTTCTAATGGGTAACAAATGTATGGGGAGTAGCCCAAGCTGCTGATGCACAAATGTTGCCCATGGAGGCTTTAGACTGGAAGACTAATGAAGTAGCCATGGCTCTAGTGGAATGAGCTCATAATGGATTTGATAAGAGAATGTCCAATTTGCTGTATATATAAGAAATGAAATCTGTAAGCCATCTGGCCAGAGTAATTTTGATAACTGTTTTTGATAGTTTCATGTCAGAAAGACAACTGGCAGACTTCCTGAAATTTTCTTTTCTGTGCAGGTAAAAACACAACTGCCTGTGAACATCCAATAAATGTAACGTGTATTCACCTTTGTTAGAAAATCTGGGGAAGAATACTGGCAAATAGATTTATATTATCCTCTGAATCCACTTTATGGTGAAAGGAAGCATTAGTTCGTAAAGTGACCCTGTCTTTAGGAAAGATCAAGTAAGGCGGCTTTGAAGATAATGCCTGAATCTCTGAAATTCTTCTGGCAGAAGTAATGGCTACTAGAAAAATTGTTTTCCAAGAAAGGTACCAGGTTGAGGTCCCACGGGGGAGTAGGGTCCCTAAATGGGGGTCTGAGAAGAAAAGTACCTCATAAGAAGGTTTTGCATAGTCTATGGGAGGCAACAGAAACACCATCAAATCCTATCTGAAATTGATATTGCTGCTAGCTGGACAGTTACCATGGAGGAGCTAGCTCTTTCTTTAAAAAGTAAAGCTAAAAATTCAGGGATACTATGCAAATGAGCTGAAAAGGGATCAGCATTATTTTTGCGGGCCCAGTAGGCATATATTTTCCATTTACTGGAATAAAGTTTACGTGTAGATGGTTTATAGGAAGATAAGAGTATTTGACAGACTGGAGAGGAGAGCACAGGTTGCCTGGCTATTAATGGAACTGGAGAAGAGCTTCAATATGTCTGGATGAATCATGTCTGTAAAGTGAGACATGAGTTCTGGAGCTGGATCCAGAGTTCATAGTGGGTGGAGTGAGACCAAAGGAAGAGGAACCAAATTTGTAGAGGCGAAAAAGGTGCAATGAGGATAACTTTGCTCTTCAACATGGCAGCTTTCTGTAGGAATTTGGAAACTAGTGGGATTGGTGGGTGAGCATAAAGCATACCAGAGAGCCAATCGTGAAGTAGAGCATCCCTTGGTGGTTGCCCCTGTGGAGGATCAGGGCAAAGTAGCTGCTGCATTTGTTGTTTAGTGAAGAAGCAAAAAGATTGTAGCAAGGCTGGCCCCACTGGCAAAAAAAATCTCTACCACTCTCTTGTTGAGAGACCATTTGTGAGGTAGAAGAATGCACCTGTTTAGCTTGTCTGCTATCACACTGGACCTTCCCGTAATGTGAGTTGCGATGAGAAAATGATTGGATGAGATTGCACATGGCCACACACCGAGTGCTTCTCAACAAAGGAGGGTAAAATTTTGTACCTCCTTGTTTGTTGATGTATCAAACTACTGACATGTCCATTTGAACTGCAATTGCCCCCAAAGGGAGAACTTCTTGAAAAGCCTGCAACAGTAATAGCAGTGCTCTCATCTCTAGGACGTTGATATGCAAATTGGCCTCTTTGGGGTACCAAGTGCCTTGGACTGTCTTCTCCAGGTAATGTCCCCCCCACCCTAACTGGGAAGTGTCTGTGGTCACTATGGCCTTGGGCTGAGAGGAAATGAATGGGTGGCCTTGTACAATCTATTTTGATTGAATCCACCACCTGAGATCTCTCACAAATATTTGTGATACGTATTCGGGTTGACATAGATTGATAAAGTATTGCCATTGCATGGCTATTATCCATTGTAGAATCCTCATGTAAAACCTGGCTAATGGCACTAGAGTTATTGCTGCTGCTATTGATCCTAGTGCCTGAAGAACAAAACGAGCAGAAACTCTGGTACTTCCTGACCTGTGTTCTTAAGGTCTGAACTCTTAGAGAAGGCAATGAAGCGATCATAGATTTTGTATTGAGCCAGTGCTCCTATAAACTCTAAATTTTGAGTAGGTTCTGAATGAGACTTTTTGTAGCAACCTTTCTGTCTCAGGATTTGAAGGATGTCTCCAAACTGGACATCTTCAGGAGGTGACCGTAGGGACCCCTCACCTTCATTAAAGTCTGTATATTCTGTGACTGACTCCTCAGGGGAGTCCAAGTGCTTCCTCTTGCTTGTTCTCTCCTTAGGGACCTCCTCAGTGGGATACTCTGAGGAGGTATCAGAAGTGGGAACACACTGGTGAGAAGCCTCAGGTTTTGGTACTAGCTATCCCTGTGGAAAGGATAGAGGAGACTCCAAATGAAGAGATGACATGCCCGCAGACCAAGGATCCAGGGGGAAGAGAACCATCTGCATCATGAAAGTTGACAAGACTCTCTCCATGAGCTCAAAGGCAGACCCCCAGAGAGGAAGAGGACCCTGGATTTGTATGAACAAACCTTCAGATCGTAGTCCCTCCCCGTTCTAAGGAGAGCTCCCCAAGGCCAAAGTCGAAGCCAAACTAACCTGTGCCAAGGCCACAAGGTATAGAGACAGCTCTGAAAACTTCAGAGCTGACTGAGACATCCTGGACCCGACAGGGTAGCCCCAGCTCTAAGAGCTCTCAGAATCTGAAGGAATTGAAGAGCTCAGAGCAAGCTTTGGATCCGAGAATAGAGAAATTCTTGGATCTGATGCAGACGGACCTGGGCAACTCGGATCTGAAAACTCCAAATCCAAGCAGGGAATCATAGGAGGAACTTGCAAAGGTGGGGTAGTGGAAGGTTGGATCTCCTGACCCAGAGGGTTAGGAGCAGACAGGACACTTGACATACTCTGCGCAGAGAGAATTTTCATCACTAACCTCTCCACGTCTTCTTCCATAAGGATCCTGGAAGAGTGAGTGGACAAAATGGATGGGGATTTTGATCTCTCCAAAAAGAAGGGACCCTACAGGGAACTGGGTCCACTGATGAAGAGTATCTGGTTCTTGAGAGAATGGAAATGCAGGGTGTGGAAACCCAAATATTCTGTGTTAGATCCAAAATACTCTGGTTCAAAGTTTCTTTAGTCATTTTTGGTTTCATATCTGAAGGCAGGGTTGGATCTGATTAGCCCTTGTTTCAATTTAGGATCCAAGGTTGAGGTTGGATCAGAGGAACTAAGTTATCTGAAGTAGTTAACTTCATTTGTCCATCAACCTATAGGTTATCGGATCCATATTGGATCCGAGCCAGCAGCTTCCAACAGCTAAGATCAGAGCTCCAAGCTCCTCCTCTTACCCATAATCCCCTGCTATCCCTTCCTGACCCCAGATCTAGTTTGCCGTGGTTCTCTCAGCAGCTTCATCGAGCTTCCAGGTGTGGTGGTTGTCGAATTTGTGAGAAAAAATCTCCTTTTTTCTTAGTTTTAAACAGATGTTTGTGTGTGTGTGTGTGTGTGTGATTAACATAGTTCCCCAGTAGCATTAACGTTTTCCTCTACCTGGTGTTTAGTTATCTTTTTAGTGTTATTCCCTCCCCCTCATGTGCGCGTTAGGGTGTGTGGCTTTGGGGCCTAGCGGGTGTGTTGTTTTTTTTTGTAGGTATGGCGGAGGCACCCAAAACATTCTTTTAAAAGTGTACCGAGTGTGGCCATAAGCTGTCCCCAGCGGATGGCCACACTCGATGTGTTTTATGCCTTGGGGTTGAACATCTTTCCACCGACTGCACTATTTGTGCAGCGTTCAACCCCAGGGCCCTCAAGGACCGGAGGTCGAAGTTGATTCTGGCGGGACTCCTGCCCCCGGACCCGGCTTTGTCCTCCGGTCCCTCCATAGCACCTGCCGCGGCTGTGGCAGCACCACCTGCTATTCCCCTTCCCCTGGCCGGGACTCAACCTCCCACCTTGGGCCAGGAGGAGAGGGAAGCTAGAAAGGAGAAATGCCAGGAAAAGCACCAGAAGCGGCAGGCCGAAGCTTCTGCATCGGCCCCGCCAGCCAAATGGGTTTCTCCTCCCAGGGCCTCCGAGTCTTCTCCTTCCCGGCTCCATTCACCCCGCTTTTCACCAGGACCAGAGGAGGAGGAGACCCGGTCACCTTCGAGGTCATCGAGGCGGCACTCCCGGCCCGCCTTGGTGGCCTCATCAAGGTCTACCCGGAGTTTGTCCGATGCAGACTTGGACCTGATGATGCATAGGTTCCTCCAGGCCCAGCTGCAGGGGGGGGGGAGCTCGACCCCCTTTTTCACCCCGATCGCTCCTTCTCTGACCCACTACCAGGGTTCAGAGCCTTCAGAGCTGGGTAGCGTCAGAGCCAGGGGACTGTCGGCACCGATAGTATCAGGTTCTTCGGCGCCGATGGCACCTTCGAGTCTCTCTGGTCCCTTTTCTTCGGATCCAAGCTCTCGGAGCTGTGAGCTGAGCTTTGGATCTGGAGGTGTCAGTATGGCTTTGGCTCCATCTCGGTCGGAGCATACTGGCCCTATGAATCCGACCGTGTCAGCGCTGGCTCCAATCCGCACGTCAGATCCGAGGGAGGGTCTGCTCTCGGATCCTAGGGAAAGCAGCTCTCCTTCGGCGTTCAATGTCATGGAGAGGGTTTTGTCGAGGGATTCCAGGCCCCCGGCTTCAGCTACGGCTCCACCCTGCACACCCTCTCAGATGGGTCCGCCTTCCATCACCCGGCCCCAGGGACAGCCTGCACAGACGTCCCAGATAGTTCCCTTGCTGGAACAGGATGTGGTTGGTGAGGCCTCTTCGGACAGCCTCCCCTGAGGAGGTCCCTCACAAATGCAAGTGCAAGAGGAGGCACTTGGACTCCCCTGAGTGCTTGACAGAGGACACAGACTTGGAGGAAGGGGAAGGTTCCCCAAGGTCAACCCCCGAAGACGTCTCCTTCGGAGACATCATGGAGATGCTTCGGATCAGAGGGGGTGGTCTGCCCCAAAACCTTCCTCTGACGAGTCTGTGTTTCTGGAGGTGTTTGAAGCAGGCCCGTCTACCTCTTGGGTGTCCACTCCCGCCAATCCCCTGGTAGACCTGATTACTACAAGGGCATTGAAGGAACCGAACACTGTGGAGCCCATTCCAAAGAGGCCAGACAAAATTCTCAGCCCCCCTTCGGACAAGTCATGTTGGAGCAAGGGAGTCCCGGTAAATGCCATGTTGGTGGTGGCCGCCACCAAAAGGGAACTGGCACAGGAGAGTTCCTCGTTCCATCCTCCAGACAGGGAGTCTCGGAAGATGGACCATCTGGGGAAGCGGGTGTTTTCTTCAGCCACCTTTTCTGTGAGGTCGCTGAATTATATGGCACACGTGATACGGCTCCAGCGGGATCTTATCAAAGAATATGCTGGGTCGCCCCCAGAGTCCATGTCGGCGGAGGACAAGAAAATAGAAGTTATGTTCTTACCATAACGTTCCATGTTAGTTGTCTTCTTCTCGCCTTCTTTCTTGCTGGATGGGTTCAGAGTCGACCTCGGGCTCCTCACTCTAAAGCTCGAGAGTTGGTTCCACCGGCTCGAGGCTCCTATATCCCACAATGCTAGGCAGAATTACCTCAGATCTCGTTTGTGAGCTAGGCCCAGCTAATAATAAAACCAGAAAACTGGAAAAGAATCCACCTCTATAAACAAGGGGAAGAGGAAAGGTGACCTAAAGCCTGATCTAGGAAAATATGCACAGCAGAGCATATACCTATAGCAAAGAGGTGGTAGAAAGAGAGGTCACAATCAAACTCCTCTAGGTCTGTCCAGGCCAGGGGGAAGGAGGGTGGGACGCAAGAAAGAAGGTGAGAAGAAGACAACTAACATGGAACGTTATGGTAAGAACATAACTTCTATATGTTAAGTTGTCTATCTACTTCATTCTTGCTGGATGGGACAGCGTCCTAGCACCTTGTCCCGGGTGGCCTAACGGAACAGACTCTTGAGAACAGTGGAACCAAAGTTAGCTCTATGCCTAGAAGCTAAATCCAACTTATAATGAGAAATGAAAGTGCAAGTAGCCGCTGCACAAATGGTGTCAATAGGCAGTCTGTCTTGGAAGGCTATAGAAGTAGCCAAAGCTCTGGTGGAATGGGCTTTAGGTTTGTTAGGCAGCTTTTGGTGTCTAATTTCATAAATAAGAGAAATCAGAGATGTTAGCCATCTAGATAATGATACCTTTGAAACTGAAAGTCCCTTTCTGCCTTCTGCATAGGAGACAAACAGCTGGTCAGATTTTCTGAATTGTTTGGTTCTATCCAAATAGTACCTTAACTGACGATGAACATCTAGCCAGTGTAATTTTTGTTCAGACCTATTGGAATATTCTAGAAAAACACAGGAGGTCAATGCTTTGATTTAGGTTAGGCGTCGAGGCTATCTTAGGCAAAAAGACGGGTTGGTTAGAAGATACCCTGTCCTTATGGAACAACAGATAAGGAGGTCGACTGCTGAGTGCATGAAGTTCTGAAACTCTTCTAGCTGAAGTAATAGCTACCAGAAAGAGAGTCTTCCATGATAGCAATTTTAAGGAACAGGAGGCTGCAGGTTCGAAAGGGGAAGAATCAAAGAACTAAGAACTAAATTTAGGTCCCAAGGAGGAGGAGGATTTCTTATAGGAGGTCTGAGTAGAAAAACTCCTTTCAAAAGGCTATGCAAAGCATGTGGGTCATTATGGCAGACTCTGAAATACCCACATGAAAATTAGAAATAGCTGCCAGTTGAACTTTAAGAGTAGAAGGAGATGAACCTGCATGGAAGAGTTCAGCTAGAAAATCAAGGACCATTTGGATGGAAGCCGTGAAAGGATCTATGTCCCTTCCTTGAGCCCAATAGGCGAAACATTTCCACTTACTCAAATAAATCTTTCTAGTGGAAGATTTATGGGAAGCTATCAAAATATCTCGAACAGAGTGAGATATTTGAGGAAGCCTGGCTAAGGTTGGAATTGGAGGAACCAAGCAGTGAGGTTCAGAGAGGGAAGGGGCGATGAAACTGACCCGACTGATGGATCAAAAGATCTGGAACTAGGTCCAGATGCCAAGGTCGCTCAACAGAAAATGATGCAGAAAGGGGAACCAAACCTGTCGAGGCCAGTAAGGAGCAATGAGGATCAGCGAGGCCTTCTGAGCGATAGCTTTCTGTATCACTTGAGAGATTAGTGGGAAGAGAGGAAATGCATACAGAAGTCGCGGGCCAAACTTGGACTAGAGCGTCTCTGCTGGGCTGGCCTGGTAAAGGGAATAGGGTGAAATAATCTCTGCACTTGCTGTTTTGGGGAGTAGCAAAAAGGTCGCAGCAAGGCTGACCCCACTTGAGAAAAATTTCTCTCACAACAGAGTCTTTCAGAGACCACTCGTGAGGCATGAGGATAGCTCTGCTCAACTTGTCCGATTTGATTGGACTTCCCAGGGATGTGCGTTGCTATCAGAAACCGCTGAGAAGAAATCGCCCATTGCCACAGTCTGAGTGCTTCTCGACACAGGGGGTAGGACCTGGTTCCGCCTTGTTTGTTGATATACCACACTACGGACATATTGTCCGTCTGGATTACTATCGTTCCCAAGGGAAGAGAGTCTTGAAGGGCTTGCAATGCTAAAAGCACTGCTCTCATCTCTAGAACATTTATGTGCAAGTGGCATTCTTCTGGTTGCCATGTGCCTGAACAGTTCTGCCCTGATAATGCCCCACCCGATCAGGGAGGCGTCCGTTGTCAGTGTAGCAACCGGAGGGAGGAACAAAGGGTCTTCCCAATAAGAGCTGAGGGAAGACATACACCACAGAAGATGATTCCTGCATGTTTGCGTGATCATAATGGTGTGGGACATCGGAAGTTGCTGGTATGACCATTGTGTGAAGAGCATCCATTGAAGGATTCTCATGTGGAATCTGGCTAACGGAAGCAAAGGAATGGCAGCCGCCATAATCCCCAATACTTTCAGAACTAACCTGGCTTTGACTCTGTTGCTGCTGAAGATGGAGACCAGTTTTTGTATGTCTGTTATTCTCTGATCTGTTAGCCTGAACATGTTGACTGTGTCTAGAATTGCGCCTATGAAGGTAATAACACGACAAGGCGACAAAACAGACTTTTCGCAATTTATTGAAATGCCTAAATTTTGACAAATGCGAAGGTGTAGTCCCTAGCCAATAGAAGAAGATGCTTGGTGGGAGCTGTGAGGAGCCAGTCGTCCAAATATGGAAACACCTGGAATCCTAGGCGTCTCAGGTGAGAAGCTACCACTGCCATGCATTTGGTAAACACCGGGGCAGTGGTGAGACCAAAGGGCAGGACCCTGAATTGAAAATGACTGGTTCCCAGCCAGCGGAGGAATCTTCTGGAGCGTCTGTTCATTATGTGATATGCGCATCCTGAAGGTCTATAGAGCACATCCAGTTTCCTTTTCCCAATAGGGGAAGGATGGACTGCAGCGTGACCATCCAAAATCTTGTTTTCTTGACTGACTTGTTCAAGATACTGAGATCCAAAATTGGTCTCCAGTTTTCTTTGGAACTAAAAAGAACCTTGAGTAGATTCCGGATCCTTGCTGGTCTGCTGGAACTGGCTGAATTGCTCTTTTTGCAAGCAGCTTTGAAACTTCCAAAGCTGCAAAATCCGAACATCTGGAAGGGATTTTTGATTGGTTTGAAATGCGAACAAAGGGGATGGAATAGATGATGGACTGTACCCATTTGTCTTGAGTCAGGGATAGCCAGGCTTCTGGGTACAGTGACAATCTTCCCCGACTGCCTCGAAGGTGGGCAGTGGATGCTGAAAAGGCTTATCAGAGAAGGCTTCTCGATTGCCCTGGTTCTGGACCCCCTGCCTCTACTACCATTGTTGTTCCGCCTCTGCCCTTGAGATTGTTTGAACCACATTTTCCCACTTTTCTGACCTTTGGGGTAAGGCCTAGAAGGAGTAGAAAACGGACTACCTAGTCAAGGTTTCTTTCACTTGAGGACCAAAGAGATGATCCATCGAATGGGAATTAGTGAATGACGTTTTAAAGGTCCAAAGTTGCATAGCCGCATCCAGGCATGCCTGCCACACCTGTCCCTGCGGCCCTGCTCACTCCATCAGCCGCATAAGCATGGAGGAGTTGGCTATGGAGTTCAGGGTAGCCAGCTGAGTGTTCATCTTGTCTTGAAAACCAGATCCTTCAACATGTCACTTGATCAAGTCCCTTTGAAGGCAAGTAAAATGGCATAGTAGTTCAAGCGAGCATTGCAAATGTCACTGAGAACATCACCTGTCCATGGACCTAGATTCCTTGTTAGGTGGATGGACAGGCACTGAAGGATCAGCTAGTTCCTTCTTAGTGGCAGCAGCGACCACCATAGCATCCACAGAAACTCCTTTTGTCAGAAACTGTTTATCTGCTGGTGCTGTAATGAATTTTGAGGGTCTCCTGGGAGTGGGGTCCACTGAATCAGGAGCCGTCCATGCCTTTGCTACCACCTGCATGGGGGTCAAGGGAGACACCCAGGAGGTGGAAGGTTTCTAGAATGTCTGCAAATGAGACATCTTCAGGAATCCTCTAAATCTGTGTCAGAGGCTCTTCTGCCAAATCAGGAGAGGCCTCGTGAGATCCCAGGGGATTCCTGAGGAGCTGGCTCTCTGCGGTCCGGGATGAGGGAGTGAGACTTGACCTGAGGCACCCGAAGGCGGGGGGGCCGACTGTGGGGTAGAACCAGGTTCTAACACACTCCACATGACCTCGAGCGCACCCCTGTCAGGCAGAGCCAGAGGTCCCCGCTCGAGCCTAAAAACGGCCTCGGCACCGACAGTGATGGCTCGAGGGCCGAGATTCTTCTAAGGAAGAAATCGGACCGGCTTGACGATGGAGACAATTGTATGTATCCGGCTCGGGTTCGTAGTCTCGGTCGCCGGAAATGCCTCGCAAGTCGGAGGGAGAGGGAGGATATTGAGGGACAGGGGCAGGCATCGACTGATGAGTCGGGCTCTGAAGCATTTGGGCCAGTGCCTCGGACTTCCTCTGAAGGTCATGGTCCGACAGCCTCGATGACCTAGAGGGTGAGATCTATGGCTCCGTTCAGACAGCAGAGGAGATGCTGGAGCGAATGAACGGAGCCAAGGGATGGTGACCTAGACCTCTTCCTAGATGTCGGTTCCGAAGGTCTGGTAAACTGTAGACTGAGACTCATCGGCTCCGCCGGAACCGTAGGCGGAGGAGGTTTCAGTGTAGGTCTCGGCTCAGTAGCTGGGAGACTGTAAGGAACCCTCAGGCTTGAGTAAACCTCTCAGAATCAGTTTGTTTTCTTTCCTGCAGGACCCTGGGGCTGTGGCATACAGCACAGGAGTCCTGCAGGTGCAAACTGAGCAGTAGACACACAAGAGTGTGACCCGTCTGTCACATTTTCTGACAAGTCTTTAGACATTTTAGAAAAGTGTAATCACACACACCCAGTCAAACACACTGATTACACCCTATCCTATTTTAAACTCAAAAATAAAACAAACTACCAAAGTTTTAAATTATGAGAAAAACACACACACACCACTAGGGATGGAGGAAAGGCCTGAAGGCCGAGGGAAGAACTTATAAGTTCTTGTGGAGAAGAAATGGGATTTTAGAGAGAAAATGGGAAGATTCCACTAAACTAAGAAACAAGTGTTAAAATTAAAATTAAAGGGGTTTAAGTATACTAACTTTAATCCAAAGTTACTCACCAAGAAGAAACCAACACCTCGATGGCTGTAGCGTAAGCGAGATCTGGGGTAATTCTTAGCATTGTGGGATATAAGGGGCCTCTGGCGGTGGAACCAACTCTCGAGCTTTACAGTGGCGTGCACTCTACCCGAATGGCCACTCTCAAATCTATCTCCAATACATCTATGTGGTTACTATCCCATGCCACGGAAGGAGCCGCTAGAGCTAGCAGAGTGGGCGTCATCCTATGGCGACAGTCGTGGCTCCTTCATTGTGATTTTGCGGAACCCTTTAAGGTGTTGTTCGCAACTGCCCCATTTGATGGTTCTGCCCTTTTTGGCAAGACTGTACGCGATACACTGGTCCAGAGCGAGAAAGACGGGAAGACGTTGTCTGCTGTCGGAGTCCGCTTCTCTGCTCCCCAGAGGTCCTTCTCCAGGAACCAAAAGGGACAGAAGAAGATGTGGTTCCAGAAGTCTCAACAGTCCCGTTTCGCACCGGACCCCTCATCCTTCAGAGGCAGAGAAGGACAGGGTGGACGCCGCCCTAGAGGCAGAGGGGGCCCGAAGAACTTTGGGTCCAGAGAACCTTTCTCTGATCGGCCCACGCAGCAACCCTGAAGGGTTACCCGACTGCTCCACTCTGAAGGCAGTCTGGGGGCATTTCTCGAGGCACCTGGCAGCTTGTGAGTCCATTACAACAGATCGCTGGGTGCTTCAGATCATATCTAGAGGCTACAAGATCCCCTTTCTCAATCCCCCTCTCAGTTCCCGAAACCTCCCCGATGTCCCACCCAATCAAATGGAGGCAGCAGCTGAGGAAATACTCCGGCTGCTAGAAAAAAGAGCAATACAGCATGTCCCCCCAGACCAGTCCGGATCAGGCTTTTACTCCAGGTTCTTCTTGGTGCCAAAAAAGACGGGGGACCTAAGACCAATCCTCGACCTGTCCTTCCTAAACCTGTCAGTAGCCAAAGAAAAGTTCCGGATGGTCACCCTTCAATCCATTCTCCCCTTTCTGCAGGAGAACGACTGGATGTGCTCCATAGACCTCAAGGATGCATACTACCACATTTTGATGGACAGACGATACAGGAGGTTTCTCCGCTTCTGGCTGGGAGCAAGCCATTACCAATTCAGGGTCCTTCCCTTTAGTCTCACCACAGCCACCAGGGTGTTCACCAAAGTGTTAACTGTTGTAGCGGCCCACCTGAGACTCCAGGGAATTCAGGTCTTTCTGTACCTGGACTGGCTCCTGACCGCCCCCACCAGGCATCTACTATGCACTGCCAGGGATTACTTTACCCATCTAGCTCCCCGGCTGGGGATCACGATCAACATCGGGAAATCTTCCCTTCGTCCAACTCAAATCCTAGATTTCATCGGAGCCAAATTGAACACAAACCAGCTTCTAGCCTTCTTGACTCTGGACCGGCTATGAACTCTGAAACTCCATGTACTGGCCCTTCTACAATTCCCAGCTCCCCCTGCGGAATTGGTCCTGAGGGCTCTAGGCTCGATGGTGGCAACCATCAACCTACTACCCATGGCGCGCTTAAACATGAGAGTTCTTCAATGGACTTTGCAAGTCCAGTGGTCCTTCCTGCGACATCCCCTGAGCATCCCCGTTCCTCTCAGCAGGGTGTGCAGGAAAGCCCTCTTATGGTGGCTCCAGTCCCCAGACCTCCAGAAGGGGCGCCCCTTCTCTGTGTCCCCTGCTCTAGCCACAGTGACCATGGATGCCTCTCGCCTTGGGTGGGGGGGCACTGCTTGGGCAGGACCGTCCAAGGCACGTGGAACCATTCAGAGACCTCATTGCCTATCAATGTCCTAGAGATGAGAGTGGTGCTTTTGGCATTGCAAGCACTTCAGAGCCTTCTTCCCTTGGGGACAATTGCGATCCAGACAGACAACATGTCAGTCATCTGGTATATCAACAAACAAGGGGGAACCAGGTTCTATCCACTTTGTTGGGAGGCCATGAGAGTGTGGGAATGGGCGATCTCCACCAACTGCTTTCTCATAGCGATGCACATTCCAGGACGGTCCAACATTTTGGCAGACAGACTGAGTCGAACCATCTTCTCACCATACGAGTGGTCTCTGAACCCCAGAGTAGCGAAGCAGATCTTCTCCAAATGGGGTCAACCTTGTTGCGATCTTTTTGCCTCTCCTTCGAACGCAAAGTGCAGCGACTACTTCGCTCTAATTCCCCCACCCGGGGAATCCCCCAGAGACACTCTGGTGCATGTTTGGCCACCCGGTCTACTTTATGCTTACCCTCCTCTGCCCCTGATGCTAAAGTTTTTACAGAAAGCCAGACAGTTGGGGAGCAGAATAATCCTCATTGCCCCATTCTGGCCTCATCAAGCTTGGTTCCCATACCTATGGTCTCATCTAGTGAATCCCCCATGGATTCTAGATCCCATCCCGGATCTGATCTCTCACCCATCCGACCTGTCAACCCCGAATCTGGACAACCTCAAGCTCACAGCTTGGTTGATCCAGTTCCAGTGATAGCTAGGACTCCCGGTATCTCGTCTCCTGTCAAGGCTATTCTAGTAGCCACTCACAAGCCATCTACTAGAAGAATTTATAATAGCAAATGGAAGCGTTTTTCTATTTGTGCGGAGCATCAGAACTTAGATCCCTTTACAGCTCCATTGCCAGCAGTACTAGATTTTCTGTCAGGATTATTCAACCAAGGTGCTAGCTCTTCTACGGTCAAAGTCCAGTTGGCTGCAATCTCTCATTATCATGTTGGCAGTGATCTCGGCCCTTTGACTTCGTCCAAATTATGTAAGACCTTCCTAAAAGGCACTTTCCTACTAAGACCACTGGTTAAAGATGCAATCCCTCCTTGGGATTTAACTCTTGTACATCAGTCTCTAACAGCTCCTTCCTTTGAGCCTGCAACTTCGGTGGATCTGAAATACTTATCTTGGAAGACAGTTTTTCTTGTTGCCATAACTTCGGCCAGAAGGGTCTCGGAGCTTCAAGCCCTTTGCGCCAAGCCACCGTATTTGATTTTTCACAAAGATAGAATCTCACTCAGGACTGGCCCCTCTTTTCTGCCCAAAATTGCTTTGGAGTCTAATATCAACCAATCTATTAATTTATCAGTCTTCTTTCCAAATTATCAGAACAAAGATGAATACAAGTTGCACTCTCTAGACGTACATAGGCGATTCTATTTGCACAGGACAACTAATCACAGGAAATCAGGCCAGCTTTTTGTATCCTTTGCAAAATCCTCTTTGGGAAAACCTGTATCAAAAGTCACGTTGTCCAGATGGATTTCCCAATGTATTCTTTTGGCATAGGAGTGTTCTGGCCGGCCTGCACCTCAAGGAGTCCATGCCCATTCTACTCTGTCGATTTCTACCTCTGCTGCTTTTTGATCTAGGGTGTTGGATGACATCTGTTCAGCAGCCACTTGGGCTTCATCTCATACATTTATAAACCATTACAAGTTGGATATTGTTTCCAGAGGGAGAGCATCCTTTGGCTCTGTAGTGCTCCGGAACATCCTTCCATGAGGACCTCCCAAGAAGGTTGATGGACACAAATGAAGTTAACTACTTCAGATTAAGAAGTTATGTACTCACCATAATGTTCCATCTGAGTAGGTAAACTTCGTTTGTCAGCAACCGTCCCTCCCTCCGTCCCCCTAACCTATATGGATGTTCAAAGGACTCCTGCTTTCATGGCGGATTGTTTCTAGGTTAGAGTATGGAGGTGGTTCTTGGTAGCGTATGGTTTATGGATAAGCAAACTCGATCTGAGGTCAGGAAGGTATAGCAGGGGATTATGGGTAAGGGGGAAGAGCTTGGAGCTCGGATCTTAGCTGTTGGAGGCTGCCGGCTCGGATCCGATATGGATCTGATAACCCATAGGTTGATAGACAAATGAAGTTTACCTACTCAGATGGAACGTTATGGTGAGTACATAACTTCTTATTTTTTCTTTTTAGGGTCCGAGTAAGTGGTTGGATCCAATAAAGTTATCTCTGACTTGCTGGAATGTCTTGACTAAGTTGTAGTAGTGCTTGGTGAGGGGGAAGTTCCAAGTAATGCCTCACTAAAGGAGGGAATCTTTCTAAAATAAATTTATTTTTATGTTCAACCAAAGCTGTCAGGGTGAAAGAATGATAGTTGGCACAGTTTTCTTGCAAGTGGAGTGGACCCAAACAGTACACACAAAGGGTGTGGGCATCCGAAATTGGAATTTTTGTGCCCACACTTCGCACATTTTTTAAACCCAACCAGGCCTTTATCTTTGTCAATCATACTTCAAAACTATAATTAAATATATAATACTAATAAAAGAAAACAGCACTGTATGAAAACAAAAAACTTTTTTTTTCATTAAAGTGAAACAGAAAGAATAAATGAAATATAAAACTACAGTAAATGTAGCCAATAGAGAGATATACTAACTATAGTATAGAGAAGTACACAAGTGCTATCAGAAAAGGGAAAGGAAGTACTAATGGTTGCAACAAATCAGCTAGATTTAAGAGAACAGATATTCAGGGACTTGGAAGAAAAACTTTGAAAAATAGTATAATAAAATGAAAAACAACACTTAGCAGCTCGAGAAAAGCTGGCACCACATCTTTCACTTTCAGGCAGCAAGCGAGATTAGAGGTAATTGGGGTTGTTGCATTATGGATAAGGGAGTAGCTCAAGAGTTTTCTGGTTGCCACCAGCTTTTACAATGACTGAGTCTGATCCAAGGGACTGAATCCAAACACGTAGGTTGAGGATAGAATGAAAACTGACATCAGATCAAACACTGTTTATGGCAGTCTTTATGGGGAATCTGTCTCCCACACTGGCATGTATCCTTCTTGGAGGACATGAAATCCCACAAGCAACAAAAAGACAAGTAAAAGAAACCCCAACAGGGAATTTATCTGCAATGGCTTGGGGAAACCAACAGCGGAATGTAGGGGAGTTCAGACCAACGATCAAGATGTGGCATTTGGAGTGGTGGCAAAGAAGTTCTGAGGATGGTACATCCAGATGTCACCTTTATGCCCTACACTAAAAGAGGAGAATACGTGTGACATACCTTAAACCAACCCAAGGTTTTGGTATACTGGCCAGATGTCCAGCTGCCCTAAGGCAGAGGATCCCTAATGTTATGAATACTGCAACATGAAATGGAAGGACATCAGTAGATGTTCTTCTCTTGACTGCTGCAGTATTTGCTAAAGAAGGGATGTCCCATCCTGGGCAGCCCATTGCTCAGCCAGTATAAATAAGCTTAAGAGAGATCTCATTTACACTGTGCATCACATTTATGATCCCCACACAGAAAGTAGGGCATAAAAGGGAGGTATGGACACAACTACCTAGAACTGAATTGCTCCAGAAGAGAACACTTGACATAGGACAAAGGATTCCATGCACACCAGAAAGAAAAAATTCAGAAAAAGCAAGATGAGGTTGGAGGGAGAGACCGAGTACTGCAACAGCGAAGAGGACATCTACTGTTATGGTAAGATTTTACACAACTGTACTATGTCCCTGTATATCACTGTTGCAGTATTCATTACAGAAGGGAGAGTAAAAAAGCTCAAGAAACAGAATAGGAGGTGGAAGGCTGAGAACAGCCCTCAACAAACCCACATAAAATGGTTTCAGCAAAACCTGTTGTGGCCCTAAACCTATAATGCTTTGTAAAGGTATGGACAGTAGACCAAGTAGCTGCTTCAAGGATGGAATTGGTGTCCAACCCATTGAAAAAGGCAACAACCCTAGTGGAATGAGTTCTAACAGAAGCAGAGATGTACCATGAAAAGAACAAAAGGAAATATCCTTAGATATCCAGGAGGAGATGGTTTGCTTAGAAACAGACAAACCCAAAGACCTGGGATGAAAGGAAAATGCTTCAGTTTTTCCCTTTTCTTAGAAGGGACATTAGTCCTAACAAATTCCGGAGGTTCCAACCCCTGGTGAGAATAGAGAGAACCCAGGACTTTCTCCCTAACCAATATCTGTGGAACCCCTCTAGTACCCTCCAAGATAGTCAACTGCGGCCCCCCTCTCAATGTCCAGAGCAGACACCTGCAAAGACAGAGAACTTGTGAAAAGATGGATCCATGACAGCCTCCAATGTAGTGGAGGCAGAAGACTGATAAACACTGAACAACCTACAGAACTATTACCTGCTTCTATAGGGATGTCTGGTGGAGGTTGGAGACCTACCAAATCTGTCCCAGACATCTTGGCTTTCTTACCTAATGGGAGCATCTTGGGGTTAAAGGATTTCACCATGGAACTTTGGGCTGTCTACGCTGTTTGTTTTCCCTTGCCATTTATCTTGAAAACCAATGGCTTCTGAGTGTCTCAGACACAAATACCTTGCAGATACAAGACGTGTGGCCATGGGAAGAGTCCAAACAAAACAGGCACTATTCGGGACAATCCTTGATGGGGAATCTGCCTCCCAAACTGACATCTTCCCCTCTTGGATGACGTGAATTATAGGTAGTGATATAAAATACAAGACTAAGAAAGCAAAATAAAAAAAAAATAACCCAAACAGGTACTTGGTGTTGCTAAATATTCAGTACAGCAACAACGTGTTCAAACCAAACTGGCAGCAAAAGAAGTTCTAGGTAGTGGTGTCTGTATGTCCCTTTTATGCCCTGCATTATGTGCAGGCTGCATAAGTGGGACGTATGGCACAAAGAAAATCTCTTTTAAGATTACTTATACTGGCCAAGTGACAGGCTGCCCAGGGCAGGAAATCTGTTCTGTGACAAATACTGCAACAGTGATACAAGACATCTTAAAAAAGTGCCTATGGCTTCACATCTGCTCTGAAGCATTAAGAACTTCCTGCGAGTTTTCTATGGGAATGTGGAGGTATGCATCTTCTAGATCTAGGGTAACCATGAAGGCACTGGGGGAAATCATGGGCAACAGTTTTTGAAGAGTTAGAATTTTGAATTGTGGTACCTGCAGGAATCTGTTGAGCTTTGACAGGTCCAGGATAGGTCTCCAGGAACCCTCTTTTCTTGAGACTAGAAAAAGCCTCAAGTAAAATCCCTCTCCCTCTAATCTTGTGTCTACTGCTTCCACAGAGGTATAGCTGAATTTGCTTTGCAGCCTCTGTCTACTGATTTGGGGGAATGTCTGGGAAGCCTGAACACATCGGAGACTGCTTGAACATAAGTTTGTAGCCTCCTTTTATGATCTTTAATACCAACTGATCCCTAGTAATGTGTCAAAAAGATAGCCGTCCTCTTAGTCTGGGAAGACAGGGTAAGGAGACTGGGGTGGGACTTAAGGGAAGAAGAGAGGGAGGAGCATGGGTGAGTCATGACTGCTTCCTGCTAGGGCCCTGCTGATGGGATCCAGTAGGTCTATTAGGACCAGCTTGCCACTGTTCTGGTCACTGGTGCTGCCTTTGATTCTTGTCCCTTCTAGGTCTATGTCTTAGTTTAGGTAGAGAGGATGGAAAGGACTAGTGCTTGGCAGGATAGCTGCAGCTAATGTGGGTGGCTGAACCTGAAGAAAGACGTTGATGTCTGCACAGACTTAGCCTTATCCTCTCCTCTTTTTAAGTACTGCTTCAGCCTTAGGACCAAAAATGTAGTCTTTGTCCAAAACACCATCTAAAACAATTTTACATGCTCAAGGATTGCTCCCTCAGCCAGATGTCTTTTAGTAAGTCAACCTGTTGCTGCTGTCCTGCTTCCAAAGCATCACAGTACAAGGAATGCTTAGCAACAATTCTTTAGAGAGCCTTGTTTTCAATCCCCACTGATTTTTGCTTCATCTGGTCCAAGAGGGTCTCCTAATACTTGATTATATATTGCCCTCATAGCCAGGTAGCAGATGTGTAAACTTTCATTCCAGAACTTGTCCAAGGCTCTACTTTGTCAATTGGCAGGGGATTTTTAGATGTGTGAGCTTTAGCTCTCTTAGGACAATGAGTTAATTTCAGGATGTGTTAGAGAGTTCTTTAAAAGTGCCTATGGCTTCCAAGGAGCAGGTGGGAGCATAGATCTTAACTGCACAGATTTTCACAGAATACACAGATTTTTGTCTCACATTTTTGGTCTGTTCCTCATAAAAGTTGGAGTTTTCTGTCAAATTACTGAGAAATTAAGCTACTAAATAATGGCATATATTTCAGACTTCATATGCTTCAGAAAATGCATGCTAACACAAATAATGTTAATCTAACAACTTTCTAAGTTTCTTAGATTTTTGTGCCTTTGTCCCCCCATTATTTTAGGCTTTGTCCAGATTTTTTGTGCTAAGAGGCTGAGAGGTATGGGTGGGTGGGAGTCTGTATGCAAGGAAAAGTCCAACAAGGCATTGTCTACTACCTCTAAGACTGGGAATAATGGCAAGAGGTTTATGCACAGGCTGTTTCAGGTATTCCCTTACCTTCTTTGAGGGTAATCCTCAGCTTCCCAATTGGAATGTTCCCAATCTTAGAGGTAGTGGACACAACACCTTTGTTGGGCATATCTTATGATGAAACTGCACACCCTCAGGGGGAGAAGCAGAGGCTAGGTTCTCAGAGCCTGAATCCCCATAGAAAGCATCAGACAAACCTTCCTCAATGGTAGATTCCTCAGTGTCATCCTCTGAATGAAAAGAATCTGAAGACATCTGGGAGAAATGTCCTTTTTTCTTCTACCAGAAAATTCAGGGGCAGAACCAAGGAGGCCAATGCCCCAAGATATGACTATAAGAATCAAATCCTCAGCCAGGCTAATCATGTCCTATTGCTAGGCCTGAGTTTGAGTAGCTGGTAAGCTTGGCTGGAGCAAGCTGGATACAGCCTTTTTATGTGAGGCCTTAGGCTTGGGCCTAGAGGTGACATCAGGGCTAGGGTCAGACACAGGACAGATACATCAAGAACAGTGAACTGAGATAATCTCACAGGGAGTCCAGTCTCCCCTTCGACAGACAGGAAACAGGCATCGGAAGCCAGAACCTGCAAGGTGGCTCCAGACCCAATTGACAAGCCAAGTCCTTCTGCTTGTGGAGAAGGAAAAGGACCCAGTGGCATATCAGATTCCAAATGGGTCTCGATACAGGCCACAAACCTCAGTTGGAGGGGGGACTGCGAAAGCATCTCACCTTCGATAAGCCTGGGAAACCTCAGCCCAATGAGTGGATGATATGGTACAGGAAGGCCCTAATGTCTATGATGGTTAGCTAAAATCTCAGGCCTATGCTTGACCAACCTACTTTTAAAGCAAGCACAGAACTGACAGGTATGTCATGTTCTGGACCTAAACAAGCTATACAAAAAAAGAGTGAAAGTCCTGATGTGGTATCTGCTTGCCACAGGAGAAAATTATTAACTTTCTCTGACATTAGTCAAGCAGCACATGAAAAACTCCCCAACAGGATACTTGGCTTTAGACATAGTCTTTCTCTGATGCAGAAAGACTGGCACACTGTTCTTTGGGGTCCAACGGCAACAATTGAAGGTATACTGTCAACTGACTTCCTTTATGACAGGACATACTGATGTTAGAGAGGGTGTTCACCTGCCCCTGAAGGAGGAAGGAAATTATCTGGTAGGCAGGACAGCCAAAGGCTTCTAAAGCAGAAAATCCCATCAATTAGGACTGCATCAGTAAAACATGAAGGACATTCTACAATGCATTGGTGTTGAAGGCTACTAAACACCTGCAGTGGTCTAATGCTTAAAGGTCAGAATCAAACACCAAATTGCTGTACCATAACTGCAGATGAGGATATGCTTGAAGAATGCACCTATAGTAGTTATACAGCTGGTGTGAGTAGCCTCTGACAAAAGTCTTTCAATGGTAACTGCCACCTGATGACAAAATATCAATATGCAGTTAGCATTTTATCTGGGAAAGGCTTTCCTGGCCACTACAAACTTCTCCCATTTCTGTTGAGAGAAACAGTTATGCCATTCCTCTATACCAATGTCCATCTTCCAGTAAAATTTTAGCAGGCACTGCAAATCTGGGATGTAAAAGGTCCTCCCCATCTAGCTTTAATCCAGTAATAAAACCAGGAATATGGGCAGACTCATTACACAGTATTATCACCCTTTCATAAGAAAATGTAGATTAGTTTTAAGTCACCTTTTATCATTGTGAAAAACAAGGCTCACTACACCACAACCTGAAGCTGAAAAAACATGAGTCAGCTAATAAAGGTCTAGCAAACAGGCCCAGGTTGTCAAGTTTGCCATTTATGAAGTTATGGTTTCAAAGAAAACAGCCCTTCAAAGCGTGGTTGAACATTTAGATCACCTTTAAGCAAGGCCACTGGAAATTTGCACTCATCTTTTCTGCAATTTTCATCTTTATTTTCCATATCCATTGGAAATTAGAAACTGCAATTCTCATACATTGTGCAGTTCTTATTTTACACCAGTCTTTTTTTTTTGCTTCTCATTGTTACTCTCACCCCCATCCACCCTTGACTGGTAGTAACAGAACACCTCCATTACTTCATCTTAGGCCTCATTTTCTTTTGCTTTACACATCTTACAATGTCTAGAAATCTCATGTCCAGCTCCCTTTTCTAGCACTTACACCTTGTATTCCAGTTTAATGACACTTTTCACCTGTATTGCTTTTAGTCTGATCACCTGCTTTTCTTTTTCCTGCCAAATTCCTTTTCATTCCCTTTACTCCACATGCAAAATTCATAGACTCCACCTTTTCCGTATATCCTCTTCCAGAGTCTGTCTAGCCCTTTTGTCGCAGACACACAACCAGAATACATTTCATGCCTGCCCTTTGCCATGCACTTCCGGCATCTTGAGCCAGTTTTCTTTCCCTCCTTATACAACTTTTCTGGGATACCCCATCTACGGAGTCACAATAGAGCTAGTGTTAGCTACTCTAACACAAAATTAAGATCCTAAGGAGGTGGCACCAGTTAACTTGGTGGCATCTCGTGCAAAACCCTTTTCAAGCACATTTTTAGATTAGACTGCATTGAAAAAGGAAGATCCAATGGCAAACATGATGAAATAGCTGATAATGAACCTTAACAGTGGAATACAAGTTCATAGGATAGTAACATACAAATACTGTAAAACTAGAGAACTACCCCTGAATGGATGCTGGTTATGTTGCTGGCACAGACTAGAAAACCTTTCCAATTTACTAATATATGATTGTCTAGTAACTGGCTTTCTTGTCTCCATTATTACCTGCTGCAAGTCTTCAGTAAACAGATGCCTAAAAGGAATTAAAACCCTATCATCAATGCAGCCAACTGAAGCTGACTGAAATTGGGGTTTATCAAGCATCCCTGTTCTTGTGTGAGTAGATCCAGTCTGAGGGAGCTTGTGGTAACTTCCCCTGGCCATTTCCAACAGAAAGGAGAACCACAGTTGCTTGGGCAATTAAGGGAGTCACCACAATTACCTTTGGGGATTCACTCCGAATCTTCAGAAGTAACATGGATACTAGTGGAAAGGGTCCAAAAGGATAACGGGCATATTCCTATCCAAGGAAAAAAGCATCTGCCTTCCAGGCCTTCTTGCATGGAGTCCTGGAACAAAATCTTGCCAAATGATTTAGAGGAGAGGTGAAGAGGTGTACTTAAGATGGATCAAATCTTGGAAGACAGTATTGTGTAAGATCATACCAGAACAGTAGATGCCCTACTGATCACTGTTGCAGTATTCTTAACATAGGAGTTTTGCTCTGATATCTGGCCAGGGTACCAATGTTTTACCTTCATATGATGTACGTCTGAGCAATGATCTCAGCTCATAGGCAACTGGGTATAAAACCAGTCACACACAAGAGATTCTGACCATCTCCAAGCCAGCATCGGCCTGAAGATGACCAAGGAATGAGTAAGGTCAGCTAGGAGCATCTTAGGGTGAACAGGGTAAGCAAGTTCCCCCTCTGAAAATAAGATCCTGTGGTGTAGAATGTGCTTGTGTATGTAGGAAAGGCAAAGTGTTAGTGTCAATGACAGAGCAAGGAATAAAGAAATGGGGATAAGGGAGAGGGAAGGGATACTGCAACAGTGATCAGTAGGGCATTTACTGTTACGTTCATACACAACCATACTATATCACAATTGATTCATTGTTGCAGCATTCTTAACAGATGGGTGATTCCCAAAGCTGTAGAGGAAGACTGTGGTAGGTTAAAAGGAACCAGAAGGGGAAAAGTCCAGGTGGCAAGACAGAATGGTTTTGGCAAATACTATCCTGGACCTTGAGAAAGGATCCAACTTGTAATGTTTTGTGAAGGTGTAAACAGAAGACCAGGTAGCTGCTTCTAAAATGGACCTGGTGTCTTCACCTTTGTTAGAAAACACCTGAAGAAGCTATTGCTCTAGTGGAGTGCACTTTTAAGTAGTAAGGTAGTGTTTTTCCATAGTAAGAATAGCAGAAGAAAATAGCCTTAGAGATCCAGGAGGCAATAGATTGTTTGGAAATTGGTTGGCCTAACCCAGATTTCTTTTCAGGAAAAACACAGTTGATCTGTTTTTCTAATGGCCTTTGATTTATCCAGGAAATATCTCAGCTGTCTATAAATGTCTGAAGGCTGCAGTATCTCCACCCCCCCCCCATTCTGGGGATTGGCGAAGAAGTAAACAGGTTGATCGCTTGGCTGTGCACAAGTTCATTGACCACTTTTGGCATAAAAATGGATTGGCCCTGAGGCACACCCTATTTTTGTGGAAGAGGAAGAGAGGAATGGCCATGAGGGACTGTAGTTAAGACCTTGCCAAGAAGAGCACTGTTTTCCAAGTGCATAATTTTAAGGCAGCTGGCTCAAAAGGAGGTAAAGTTAACTTTTCCCAAAAAGTTAAGGTCTCAAGGATTGGCAATGCATTTTCATGGGGATTTAATGTTAACCTTCCCTTAAGAAAAGTGACCACTGTCCTGGACAGAAGAGGGAGGTTTCTAAGGTAGAAAAGCATTAACGGCTGATGAGAGTCTAAAGAGTTGGCCAACCCTGAATGTAAAAGGTCACACAAGTATTGTAGGACTGTGGGGGTGTCATTAAAAAGAGTTGGAGTTTGCATTTAAAGTACAAGATGGAAAATCTTTTCCACTTGGCTGTGTTAGGCTTTCTGGCTTCTTGCGGAATCCAAACCACCTCTTCAGAAAATAGTACTTTAATCCCTACCAGACACTATCATCCAAGGGGTCAGGCTGAGAGAAATGAGATTGGGGTGAAGCAATAAGCCCTTTCTGTTGGGTGATTAGATCTGGTTTTGGAGGAATTCTCCATAACTTTAACTTTGATAGGTGAAGCAGGAGAGGAAATCAGTGTTGTCTTGGCCAGAATGGTGCCAGAAGCAGAAGTTTTGGGTATTCCTTCTGGGTCTTAAGATGAGTCTTTTTAGCAAAGGTGGAAATGGATATGCATATAAAGGAACTTCCCCATCCATGGGAAACAGAAGGCATCTGTCCCCCATGCTGGATATATTGGGGTCCTTGTGCATAACAGTAGTAGATGGTTTTCAGGAGAGGCAGAGAAGTCCACCTGAGGGTCCCCATCTGAGGGTGATGGTCTTTAACACCTCGGTGTTCAATGACCATTTGTGGGGATCTTTAAAGTTTCTTCTTAGAGCCTTGCCAACACATTCAGTTGGGAGGGAATGTATATGGCTGACAGAACCAGATTCATTTGGGAGGCCAGGTGCCAAACCACCAATGCTAGTCTGCACAGAGAGTTGGATCTTGTGCTTTCTTGTTTGTGTACCACATCAGGTTTGTGTGTACCAGAAGGATGCCAAAGGTGGAAGGAGGTCTGTAGGGATTGAACTGTCCTCGTTTCTTTTAAGTTGTGCCTATGGCTTCACATCTGCTCTGAAGCATTAAGAACTTCCTGCGAGTTTTCTATGGGAATGTGGAGGTATGCATCTTCTAGATCTAGGGTAACCATGAAGGCACTGGGGGAAATCATGGGCAACAGTTTTTGAAGAGTTAGAATTTTGAATTGTGGTACCTGCAGGAATCTGTTGAGCTTTGACAGGTCCAGGATAGGTCTCCAGGAACCCTCTTTTCTTGAGACTAGAAAAAGCCTCAAGTAAAATCCCTCTCCCTCTAATCTTGTGTCTACTGCTTCCACAGAGGTATAGCTGAATTTGCTTTGCAGCCTCTGTCTACTGATTTGGGGGAATGTCTGGGAAGCCTGAACACATCAGAGACTGCTTGAACATAAGTTTGTAGCCTCCTTTTATGATCTTTAATACCCACTGATCCCTAGTAATGTGTCAAAAAAATAGCCGTCCTCTTAGTCTGGGAAGACAGGGTAAGGAGACTGGGGTGGGACTTAAGGGAAGAAGAGAGGGAGGAGCATGGGTGAGTCATGACTGCTTCCTGCTAGGGCCCTGCTGATGAGATCCAGTAGGTCTATTAGGACCAGCTTGCCACTGTTCTGGTCACTGGTGCTGCCTTTGATTCTTGTCCCTTCTAGGTCTATGTCTTAATTTAGGTAGAGAGGATGGAAAGGACTAGTGCTTGGCAGGATAGCTGCAGCTAATGTGGGTGGCTGAACCTGAAGAAAGATGTTGATGTCTGCACAGACTTAGCCTTATCCTCTCCTCTTTTTAAGTACTGCTTCAGCCTTAGGACCAAAAATGTAGTCTTTGTCCAAAACACCATCTAAAACAATTTTACATGCTCAAGGATTGCTCCCTCAGCCAGATGTCTTTTAGTAAGTCAACCTGTTGCTGCTGTCCTGCTTCCAAAGCATCACAGTACAAGGAATGCTTAGCAACAATTCTTTAGAGAGCCTTGTTTTCAATCCCCACTGATTTTTGCTTCATCTGGTCCAAGAGGGTCTCCTAATACTTGATTATATATTGCCCTCATAGCCAGGTAGCAGATGTGTAAACTTTCATTCCAGAACTTGTCCAAGGCTCTACTTTGTCAATTGGCAGGGGATTTTTAGATGTGTGAGCTTTAGCTCTCTTAGGACAATGAGTTAATTTCAGGATGTGTTAGAGAGTTCTTTAAAAAGTGCCTATGGCTTCCAAGGAGCAGGTGGGAGCACAGATCTTAACTGCACAGATTTTCACAGAATACACAGATTTTTGTCTCACATTTTTGGTCTGTTCCTCATAAAAGTTGGAGTTTTCTGTCAAATTACTGAGAAATTAAGCTACTAAATAATGGCATATATTTCAGACTTCATATGCTTCAGAAAAATGCATGCTAACACAAATAATGTTAATCTAACAACTTTCTAAGTTTCTTAGATTTTTGTGCCTTTGTCCCCCCATTATTTTAGGCTTTGTCCAGATTTTTTGTGCTAAGAGGCTGAGAGGTATGGGTGGGTGGGAGTCTGTATGCAAGGAAAAGTCCAACAAGGCATTGTCTACTACCTCTAAGACTGGGAATAATGGCAAGAGGTTTATGCACAGGCTGTTTCAGGTATTCCCTTACCTTCTTTGAGGGTAATCCTCAGCTTCCCAATTGGAATGTTCCCAATCTTAGAGGTAGTGGACACAACACCTTTGTTGGGCATATCTTATGATGAAACTGCACACCCTCAGGGGGAGAAGCAGAGGCTAGGTTCTCAGAGCCTGAATCCCCATAGAAAGCATCAGACAAACCTTCCTCAATTGTAGATTCCTCAGTGTCATCCTCTGAATGAAAAGAATCTGAAGACATCTGGGAGAAATGTCCTTTTTTCTTCTACCAGAAAATTCAGGGGCAGAACCAAGGAGGCCAATGCGCCAAGATATGACTATAAGAATCAAATCCTCAGCCAGGCTAATCATGTCCTATTGCTAGGCCTGAGTTTGAGTAGCTGGTAAGCTTGTCTGGAGCAAGCTGGATACAGCCTTTTTATGTGAGGCCTTAGGGCTTGGGCCTAGAGGTGACATCAGGGCTAGGGTCAGACACAGGACAGATACATCAAGAACAGTGAACTGAGATAATCTCACAGGGAGTCCAGTCTCCCCTTTGACAGACAGGAAACAGGCATCGGAAGCCAGAACCTGCAAGGTGGCTCCAGACCCAATTGACAAGCCAAGTCCTTCAGCTTGTGGAGAAGGAAAAGGACCCAGTGGCATATCAGATTCCAAATGGGTCTCGATACAGGCCACAAACCTCAGTTGGAGGGGGGACTGCGAAAGCATCTCACCTTCGATAAGCCTGGGAAACCTCAGCCCAATGAGTGGACGATATGGTACAGGAAGGCCCTAATGTCTATGATGGTTAGCTAAAATCTCAGGCCTGTGCTTGACCAACCTACTTTTAAAGCAAGCACAGAACTGACAGGTATGTCATGTTCTGGATCTAAACAAGCTATACAAAAAAAGAGTGAAAGTCCTGATGTGGTATCTGCTTGCCACAGGAGAAAATTCTTAACTTTCTCTGACATTAGTCAAGCAGCACATGAAAAACTCCCCAACAGGATACTTGGCTTTAGACATAGTCTTTCTCTGATGCAGAAAGACTGGCACACTGTTCTTTGGGGTCCAACGGCAACAATTGAAGGTATACTGTCAACTGACTTCCTTTATGACAGGACATACTGATGTTAGAAAGGGTGTTCACCTGCCCCTGAAGGAGGAAGGAAATTATCTGGTAGGCAGGACAGCCAAAGGCTTCTAAAGCAGAAAATCCCATCAATTAGGACTGCATCAGTAAAACATGAAGGACATTCTACAATGCATTGGTGTTGAAGGCTACTAAACACCTGCAGTGGTCTAATGCTTAAAGGTCAGAATCAAACACCAAATTGCTGTACCATAACTGCAGATGAGGATATGCTTGAAGAATGCACCTATAGTAGTTATACAGCTGGTGTGAGTAGCCTCTGACAAAAGTCTTTCAATGGTAACTGCCACCTGATGACAAAATATCAATATGCAGTTAGCATTTTATCTGGGAAAGGCTTTCCTGGCCACTACAAACTTCTCCCATTTCTGTTGAGAGAAACAGTTATGCCATTCCTCTATACCAATGTCCATCTTCCAGTAAAATTTTAGCAGGCACTGCAAATCTGGGATGTAAAAGGTCCTCCCCATCTAGCTTTAATCCAGTAATAAAACCAGGAATATGGGCAGACTCATTACATAGTATTATCACCCTTTCATAAGAAAATGTAGATTAGTTTTAAGTCACCTTTTATCATTGTGAAAAACAAGGCTCACTACACCACAACCCGAAGCTGAAAAAAACATGAGTCAGCTAATAAAGGTCTAGCAAACAGGCCCAGGTTGTCAAGTTTGCCATTTATGAAGTTATGGTTTCAAAGAAAACAGCCCTTCAAAGCGTGGTTGAACATTTAGATCACCTTTAAGCAAGGCCACTGGAAATTTGCACTCATCTTTTCTGCAATTTTCATCTTTATTTTCCATATCCATTGGAAATTAGAAACTGCAATTCTCATACATTGTGCAGTTCTTATTTTACACCAGTCTTTTTTTTTTGCTTCTCATTGTTACTCTCACCCCCATCCACCCTTGACTGGTAGTAACAGAACACCTCCATTACTTCATCTTAGGCCTCATTTTCTTTTGCTTTACACATCTTACAATGTCTAGAAATCTCATGTCCAGCTCCCTTTTCTAGCACTTACACCTTGTATTCCAGTTTAATGACACTTTTCACCTGTATTGCTTTTAGTCTGATCACCTGCTTTTCTTTTTCCTGCCAAATTCCTTTTCATTCCCCTTACTCCACATGCAAAATTCATAGACTCCACCTTTTCCGTATATCCTCTTCCAGAGTCTGTCTAGTCCTTTTGTCGCAGACACACAACCAGAATACATTTCATGCCTGCCTTTTGCCATGCACTTCCGGCATCTTGAGCCAGTTTTCTTTCCCTCCTTATACAACTTTTCTGGGATACCCCATCTACGGAGTCACAATAGAGCTAGTGTTAGCTACTCTAACACAAAATTAAGATCCTAAGGAGGTGGCACCAGTTAACTTGGTGGCAGCTCGTGCAAAACCCTTTTCAAGCACATTTTTAGATTAGACTGCATTGAAAAAGGAAGATCCAATGGCAAACATGATGAAATAGCTGATAATGAACCTTAACAGTGGAATACAAGTTCATAGGATAGTAACATACAAATACTGTAAAACTAGAGAACTACCCCTGAATGGATGCTGGTTATGTTGCTGGCACAGACTAGAAAACCTTTCCAATTTACTAATATATGATTTTCTAGTAACTGGCTTTCTTGTCTCCATTATTACCTGCTGCAAGTCTTCAGTAAACAGATGCCTAAAAGGAATTAAAACCCTATCATCAATGCAGCCAACTGAAGCTGATTGAAATTGGGGTTTATCAAGCATCCCTGTTCTTGTGTGAGTAGATCCAGTCTGAGGGAGCTTGTGGTAACTGCCCCTGGCCATTTCCAACAGAAAGGATAACCACAGTTGCTTGGGCAATTAAGGGAGTCACCACAATTACCTTTGGGGATTCACTCCGAATCTTCAGAAGTAACATGGGTACTAGTGGAAAGGGTCCAAAAGGATAACAGGCATATTCCTATCCAAGGAAAAAAGCATCTGCCTTCCAGGCCTTCTTGCATGGAGTCCTGGAACAAAATATTGCCAAATGATTTAGAGGAGAGGTGAAGAGGTGTACTTAAGATGGATCAAATCTTGGAAGACAGTATTGTGTAAGATCATACCAGAACAGTAGATGCCCTACTGATCACTGTTGCAGTATTCTTAACATAGGAGTTTTGCTCTGATATCTGGCCAGGGTACCAATGTTTTACCTTCATATGATGTACGTCTGAGCAATGATCTCAGCTCATAGGCAACTGGGTATAAAACCAGTCACACACAAGAGATTCTGACCATCTCCAAGCCAGCATCGGCCTGAAGATGACCAAGGAATGAGTAAGGTCAGCTAGGAGCATCTTAGGGTGAACAGGGTAAGCAAGTTCCCCCTCTGAAAAAAAGATCCTGTGGTGTAGAATGTGCTTGTGTATGTAGGAAAGGCAAAGTGTTAGTGTCAATGACAGAGCAAGGAATAAAGAAATGGGGATAAGGGAGAGGGAAGGGATACTGCAACAGTGATCAGTAGGGCATTTACTGTTAAGTTCATACACAACCATACTATATCACAATTGATTCATTGTTGCAGCATTCTTAACAGATGGGTGATTCCCAAAGCTGTAGAGGAAGACTGTGGTAGGTTAAAAGGAACCAGAAGGGGAAAAGTCCAGGTGGCAAGACAGAATGGTTTTGGCAAATACTATCCTGGACCTTGAGAAAGGATTCAACTTGTAATGTTTTGTGAAGGTGTAAACAGAAGACCAGGTAGCTGCTTCTAAAATGGACCTGGTGTCTTCACCTTTGTTAGAAAACACCTGAAGAAGCTATTGCTCTAGTGGAGTGCACTTTTAAGTAGTAAGGTAGTGTTTTTCCATAGTAAGAATAGCAGAAGAAAATAGCCTTAGAGATCCAGGAGGCAATAGATTGTTTGGAAATTGGTTGGCCTAACCCAGATTTCTTTTCAGGAAAAACACAGTTGATCTGTTTTTCTAATGTCCTTTGATTTATCCAGGAAATATCTCAGCTGTCTATAAATGTCTGAAGGCTGCAGTATCTCCACCCCCCCCCATTCTGGGGATTGGCGAAGAAGTAAACAGGTTGATCGCTTGGCTGTGCACAAGTTCATTGACCACTTTTGGCATAAAAATGGATTGGCCCTGAGGCACACCCTATTTTTGTGGAAGAGGAATGGCCATGAGGGACTGTAGTTAAGACCTTGCCAAGAGGAGCACTGTTTTCCAAGTGCATAATTTTAAGGTAGCTGGCTCAAAAGGAGGTAAAGTTAACTTTTCCCAAAAAGTTAAGGTCTCAAGGATTGGCAATGCATTTTCATGGGGATTTAATGTTAACCTTCCCTTAACAAAAGTGACCACTGTCCTGGACAGAAGAGGGGGTTTCTAAGGTAGAAAAGCATTAACGGCAGATGAGAGTCTAAAGAGTTGGCCAACCCTGAATGTAAAAGGTCACACAAGTATTGTAGGACTGTGGGGGTGTCATTAAAAAGAGTTGGAGTTTGCATTTAAAGTACAAGATGGAAAATCTTTTCCACTTGGCTGTGTTAGGCTTTCTGGCTTCTTGCAGAATCCAAACCACCTCTTCAGAAAATAGTACTTTAATCCCTACCAGACACTATCATCCAAGGGGTCAGGCTGAGAGAAATGAGATTGGGGTGAAGCAATAAGCCCTTTCTGTTGGGTGATTAGATCTGGTTTTGGAGGAATTCTCCATAACTTTAACTTTGATAGGTGAAGCAGGTGAGGAAATCAGTGTTGTCTTGGCCAGAATGGTGCCAGAAGCAGAAGTTTTGGGTATTCCTTCTGGGTCTTAAGAGGAGTCTTTTTAGCAAAGGTGGAAATGGATATGCATATAAAGGAACTTCCCCATCCATGGGAAACAGAAGGCATCTGTCCCCCATGCTGGATATATTGGGGTCCTTGTGCATAACAGTAGTAGATGGTTTTCAGGAGAGGCAGAGAAGTCCACCTGAGGGGTCCCCCATCTGAGGGTGATGGTCTTTAACACCTCGGTGTTCAATGACCATTTGTGGGGATCTTTAAAGTTTCTTCTTAGAGCCTTGCCAACACATTCAGTTGGGAGGGAATGTATATGGCTGACAGAACCAGATTCATTTGGGAGGCTAGGTGCCAAACCACCAATGCTAGTCTGCACAGAGAGTTGGATCTTGTGCTTTCTTGTTTGTGTACCACATCAGGTTTGTGTGTACCAGAAGGATGCCAAAGGTGGAAGGAGGTCTGTAGGGCTTGAACTGTCCTCGTTTCTTTTAAGTTGTGTCCCTTTAATACATGGGCTGGCCACTCCCCATGAACACTGTGGTCCCTTGTCCAAACCCCTCACACCCTGTCCGAGGCATCTGTAAACAGGAGAGGTTGTGGGACTAGAATAAATAGATGACTTGGGATTGAGTGCAACCTGGCTGCTCCACCAAAGGAGTTCCTTCTTGACACATGGATGGAAAAGTTGACATTAAGAGGGTGATGCTGAACCATACTGATTTCAGGTACCATATTTTCCTCACATGTAATCTGGCGAGGGGTAATGTAGGGATAGTGGCAGCCATGAGTCCCAAGGTACTGGCAGCTTGTCTGGATGAACACTGATCATGTGTGGAAAGAAGAAACTTGCTGGCTAGAGATGTGACCCTCTCAAGGAATGGAGGGCAGGAATGGTAGACATGTCTAGATGACATCCCAATGTCAGTTGTTGGGATTTTTGTAGTTGATAGTGAACTATTTTTGTAGAGGTACTTGAATTCATCAGGAACTTTGTAGAACCTAGCTGGTCTTTTGGTAGATTGGGCTGAGAGTCTGGAGCCAAGCAGATAGCCTGAAAGGCAGCCAGGCAAGCCTCCATCATAGGACTGGAGGGGGAGCAGGAGTGCCCATCTCCAATAAATTGTTAGATCTTTCCTGCACCAATCATTTAGACTGTCATTCGAAATAGTTCATCATGGTCTGTAAGGTTTCTCCAAAGGAGATGTTTTCCAAGGGGAAGTCTGAAGAAAGGGAATCCCCCATCTGAAGAAATCTGTTCAGGAGAATGTAACTGGGACAAGTAGTCTAGGGAGGGGTCCAAGTCCTTATCCAGTTCCTCAAAGGATGAGGAACCAAATGCTTGCATGCCTATGTGGTGTGGTTTAAGAAGGCCTTGAGAGAAATCAAACCACTTTTTTCCTTGGATGCAAAAGGAAGAGTCTCATTTGAGTTTTTTTTTTCTGGGATGATGTCAACCGGAAATAGCTTAGGAAACTACGAGCCCTGTTGCATTTCTCTGAGGCTTTCAAGAATCTCTTCCTCACAAAGATTTGAGAGATTCCACAAAGGCCCTCTAATATGACGACTCATGGTTCATTATAGTGTTCTGCCATCTGCAAGGCCTCAGTAGCCATACTAGTCTCCAATGGGGTCATAGTAGAGGACTAGTGAGAAGTTGACAGTCGCACTGTAGGTTCAACCACCTCAACAAGTACATTCAATTCCAAGATGACAGCTGGAGAATCCTCTTTTGGTCTCAAGTTTCTTCTTTAGGCAGGAGTTTTATGTCCAGACCTTCAGGTATTCTGGATGGACTAAGTGCTTAAGATGATAACAGTGGACAGCCTAGCTTGGAGGGTTTTTGGGGCAAAAGACTGTCAGATGGGAAAACATTTCTGGTTATGTTCAGGATCTAAACAAAATAGACACTTAGAATGTAGGTCTTTGTATGGAATTTGTCTACCGCATTCATACTTACCCCCCTCCTAGCTGACATCTAACAATAATTAGCCAAAAAAAAAACAGACAAGGAAATAGGTTTCCCAATGGGGCACTTATCTGATCCAACAAGTGAAACTACAGTCCTAGTGACCAAATGATTACAGTCAATGCAATGACTTGCATTCATGCTGTAAGTGAGAGTTTAGGGAACTTGCATGTTCGTCGACTTTTATACTCAAATGTCTATGAGTTCAGGTCATTACCCGGATGTATATCATACAAAAAGTTTTGGCACCACGGCCAGAGGTCAGTCAGCAAAACTCATCTGTTAATACTGCAACACTGAATCAGGACATCACCAGATCTACTTTCCATTCATAGTCTTCCCTGGTCCTGCTCAGCTTGTCTGCCACACAATTTTGTTCAGACGGAAAGCAGAATGTCTGTTGAGTGAAATTTTGCTGTGAAGCTATATCCCAAGATAACATGGCTAGTTGGCAAAGGGAGTACGACATGTCCTTCCCGCCCTTGCTTGTTGATATATCATGAGTTATTGTAACCATTTGGAGTCCCAGGGACCAAACATGGTTCAAAGGAGTTGAGTGCCTTGATCAGAGCAAGCATTTCCTTGATATTTATGTGATTGCTTCTGTCGGTGTCCCACACCCCCTGCACGTTTATCCCTCCAGAAACTACTCCCCAAGCAAAGTCTAAAATATCTGCAGTGCCTACTTTGGATTAGGAAGGGAGAAGGGAAGAGCTGCATTTAACATTATGTGTCTCCACCAAATAACTTCTCTTCTGACAAACCCCAGCACTGCGATTTAAAAGGAAAGGATGCTAATACTGGGACCAAAGATATTTCAGATACCACTCTCTTTGTCATGTAGGCTCTTCAGGGGTATCATGAGAATCACTGATGCCATTACAAACAGAATTATGAGGTATTCTCTCACAGTAACCAAAGTCCATAAAAAATATTTTCCTGTGGAAGAAAAGCTCTCTGAACTGAGGTGGCTAGTTGACATCCCAGAACACAATCCTGTGTGAGGGAGTCAACAGACTTTTGAATGTTGTCTTGGAGTCTCAGCTTGTGTAAGACTTCATCCCATGACAGATTTCTGACACTTGGGAAGACACTGCAGAAATAAGTACTCTAAATATGGAAAAATGTTGATATCTTGCAGCTTACAATGGGCTAAAATTGGAGCTAGACACTGAAGATTCTAGTTGCAGTGGATAGTCCAAAGGGTAAGGCAGAGAACTGAGTGCGATCCAGACAAAACCTTCAGAAACATCTGAAATCTGGAGGAAAGTACAGCTGTGTACATTTACCATAAATGTAGATGTTCAGGTGTATTCACTGTTGCAGTCATCACATTTGGGTTATCTGCTTGCAGTAGCCCTCAGTCGGCCTGATTATCAAAGTCTTGGGTGGGAGGTTGGCATAATGGTTAAGGTGTTTACCTTACAAGCAAAAGGTGCAGGGTTTGGTTCTTACATGCGGTAACTGGCTAGGCTTAAAGTGGTCCACAAGGACAGTTAGCCTAGTACTGATCTATGAACCTATGCATTGGTTGCTGTCTCATCTTCCATGACGTCAGGTAATCAGGGGTATAAAGCATGCAGCCGACGCCATTACATCACTTTTTCTTGTCCCAGATGTCAAGTGCCCCCCTAATAGGAAGCAATTAAATATATATACAAGGTTATACCTCCAACAAAAAAGCAAATACACCAAAAAGTTTTTAAGCATAGTAAAAAGGAATAGAGGTATAGCCAAAAGAAGTCAGGGGGCTGGAGGGAGGGTAAACAGGACTGCAACAGTGAATACACTCGAACATCTACATTTATGGTAAGTGCACACAACTGCACTATGTTCTTCGTGTTTCACTGTTGCAGTCATCACATTTGGGTAGATTCCCAAAGCTAAGGATGGGAGGAAGAATTTAGATAGCATTAGGACTAGCTATTAGGCCCTGCAAGACTGCAGTGGAAAAACCAGTTCTGGATTTAGAGAAAATTGGCAAATGGTAATGCTTGGTGA
Source organism: Protopterus annectens (assembly GCF_019279795.1). NCBI lineage: Eukaryota > Metazoa > Chordata > Ceratodontiformes > Protopteridae > Protopterus > Protopterus annectens. Next base: position 75,610,034 of record NC_056744.1, on the reverse strand, counting down.
AAGTATGCACAGAACTCCAGGTAGCAGCTTCTAGGATGTCCCTGGTAGGGACACCTCTGAGAAAGGCTGCAGAGGTAGATGCAGCCCTGGTTGCATGTGGTCTTATCCCCTGTGGGATAGGTTTTCCATGGTGCTTACAGCAGAAATTAATGCAATGGCCTATCCATTTAGAAATGGTTAGCTTTGAAATGGCCTTCCCCCCCTCTGCCCCTGCAGCAAATGCCACCAGCAGCTGTTCAGATTTCCTGAGAGGTTTAGTCCTGTCCAAGTAAAATCTAAGTTGTCTGTGCACATCTAAGGAGTGCATCATCAGTTCTCCTTTGTTCTGCGGATTAGAAAAGAAGGCTAGCAAATGAATGGACTGATTCAGAGCCACACTGGATACTACCTTGGGCATGAAGGAGGGATTGGTCCTGGGGGACACCCTGTCCGCATGAAAGATGATGAAAGGCTCCACTGCCATAAGGGCCTGTAATTCAGACATCCTTCTTGCTGAAGTGATGGCTAAAAGGAAGGCTGTTTTCCAAGAAAGGAATTTTAACTCTGCACTTGCAGCTGGCTCAAAAGGAGGTAGAGTGAGTTTTTCCAATACAAAGTTAAGGTCCCAGGCTGGAGTTGGGACTCTCCTGGGTGGTCTTAAGTTTTTGGCCCCTCTGAGGAACTGCTTGAGCAGTGGATGAGAGAAGAGAGGTGGGGTTCTATGTTGTAATGAGCTGAAATGGCTGAGCCATGAATTTTGATGGAGAAAAAGGAAAGGCCCTTGTGAAGCATCTCGTTAAGTATTGAAGAATCTGAGATACATTGGGCGCTGCTGTGCCCATCCCCTGACTTTGGTTCCAGGAACAGAATCTTTTCCATTTTTCAGCATAAGATTTTCTAGTACTAGGCCTCCTTGCCTCCAGAATGACATCCAACACTTGTTTACTGAGGGATAGTAATGGAGAGATCAGGTAATTAGCCAGGCTGCCAGATTCAGGGTTTGAAACTGAGGGTGCAGAATCTGGCCCTCCTGCTGGGACAGCAGGGTAGGGGTCTGAGGCAGGTGCCATGGTGCCAGCAGTGACACACTGCGCAAGAGGGGGTACCAGTGTTGGCGTGGCCAGTCTGGTGCAATCAGTATTGTCCTTGGTTTGTCCTGTTTGATCTTTAGTATAACATTGGAGAGGACAGGCAGAGGAGGAAAGGCATAAACTGATAGATTTTCCAGGTGAAGGACAGGGCATCCACTTTCCAGGTTTGGGGGATTCCTTGTGCAGAATTTGTCCAATTGGTAGTTCTGGGGGGGGGGGGCAAAGAGGTCTATATCTGGGCTCCCCCATTTATCAACATGTTGAATGCCTTTGGTTCCAGTTTCCACTCTTGTGGGTCCATGAGATTTCTGCTTAGTTCGTCTGCCAGTGTATTTAACTTTCCTGGCAGGAATTCAGCCTGTAGGTGCACTTGGTAGCTCAAGGCTGTGTTCCACATAGCCATGGCTAGTCTGCAGAAGGGGGGTATGAGTGGGTTCCCCACTGCTTGATTATGTACCACATAACAGTGGTGTTGTCTGTCTTTACCATTAATTGTCCTGGAAGAATGTGGTCCTTGAAGGCTGTCAGAGCATTCTGTACAGCTAACATTTCTTTTTGATTGATATGCAGGTGCATTTGACTGGTGTTCCATTTGCCCTGAATGCACTTCCCTGCCAGGTGAGCTCCCCATGCATAGTCTGATGCGTCTGCTGTTAGGGTTTGGGCAGCAGGGGGTAGAGTGAATGGCAGTCCCTTGTTTTGGTGGCAGGCCTCTGCCCACCAAAGGAACTCTAACTGTAGGCAAGGTATGATAGGAATCATTGCTTCTAGATCCTGAGAATGTTGACTCCATAGGCTTTTTAGCTTCCATTGTACTTTCCTCATATGCAGTCTTGCATATGGAATTAGGAGAATGCAGGAGGCCATGAACCCCAAGGCTTGCAGTATTTGTCTTGCAGATAGCAGGGTTTTTGTGGCCATTAGTTTGAAGTAAGATGTCAAATAAACTTGTTTCTGTGGCATTTGGAAAGCCATCTGGGAAGTTGTGTTCAAGCTTGCTCCCAGGAATACAATTTGTTGACAGGGTACAATATGTGATTTCTTTTCATTTATGGTGTACCCCAGACAAGCTAGCACCTTTTGTACAAACGCCAGATGATTCAAAAGTATGTCCTGTCTTTCTGCCTGAATTAGAGTCGTCCAGGTATGGGTATATTTGAATATTTCTTTGCCTGCAAAATGCAATGACTGGAGCTAGGCACTTTGCGAATACCCTGGGCGCAGTAGATAAGCCAAAGGGCAGTGCAAAGAACTGATAGTGCATACAGCCTGCTTTGAAGCGTAGGTATCTTCTGCAAGATTTCCTGATTGGGATGTGCAGGTAGGATTCCTTTAAATCCAGTGTTACCAACCAGGTATCCTTGCCTAGCATAGGAAGCAACTGAAGAGTTAGCATCTTGAATTTTGGGATCACCAAAAAGGTGTTTAGGATAGAGAAATTCAGGATAGGACGCCAGGTGTTGTCTTTTCTGGGCACCACGAAAAATCTTGAATAGAAACCTTGTCCCCTTTCCTCTTCTGGGACAATTTGAATAGCTCTTATACTCAGAGTACATGCTTTTGAGCCTCTTTAGAGGGCCAATGCTATTAAATCTTGGAGGCTGTACTTGCAGGAAATCTTTAACAGTTTGCATAGATTTAGCTTTTTCCTCCATCTTTTTAAATACTACTACTGCTTTGTTGCCAAACAGGCAGTCCTGGTTTAAGGGAGCATCCAGCAATTTAGCTTTAACATGATCTGGCAAAGATTGCTCCTTAAGCCAAGCATGCCTTCCAAGTACATACCCGTGGCAGCAGCCCTGCAAGATGCCTCTAGTGAATCAAAACCACATTGCAAAGTATGATTTCCAACTTGTTCAGCAGAATGCATTAAATCCTGTAAATCCTTATTTTCAGCACAGTCAGGAATCAAAATCATTTTCTGTTTAAGCAATCCAATAATATGCTGCTGATACTTTAACATACGAAACTGGCAGTTTAAGGCCCTAATGGCCAAGGTTGAGGAAGTGTATACCTTCTTACTCCATCTATCCAGCTCACTGGAATCTCTATCAGAGGGGGTAGGATTTCTGGCAGTGGTAGCCTTAATGCCTTTGGGTCCCTGTGAAATTGTCTCAGGATCTGCAGTAGGATTTTTAAAGAGGAACATGTGAGTGTCAGGAACCCTGTAATATCTATCTGAGTTTCTGGGAGCAGGAGGTAAGGAGTCAGGGGCAAAGCTAGATTCCGAAAAGGCATCAACAATGTCCAGTACAGGGGGGATAGCTAAAGGCCTGTGTTGGGGCAGGAGTAAGAAATCCCTAAGCCTCTTTTTAGAATCAGAGTAATCCTGGCTTTCCCAGCAAAAATGCTCCCTAAGAGTATGCAAGGTTTCACCAAAAGAGAAATCCTCTGGAGGGGAAGCAGAGGGAAGAGTCCTCTGCATCAGAATCCTCATAGGTAGATAAGGGTAAATCCTGGTCATCAGAGGAAACAGAAATTTCAGAATCCTGATCAGAAGTATCATAAGCAAATTCAGTCCTAGGTCTCTTAGAGGGGGAAGGTTGGCTTCCCCTGATTAAAGTAATAAGGTCTTCAGCCATTCTTATCATTTGTTTTTTAGGCATAGAGGCCTGACCATGCGGTCTGGGCGTCTGTTTTCTAGGCATGGATCGAGTTTTAGGCCTTGAAGAAGAAGATGGCATCGGCTTAATATGCAAGTTAGTAGGCCTGAATACACCCTCAGAAGCCGATGCCTGCGCAGCAGCTCCAGACCCATCCAAGGTAGACATAGCCGCAGGTTCCACAGTTGAAGCATCTCGCGGCATACTGTACTCTGAATGGGTCTCAGTAGAGGCCTGCGAATCTGAAGTAGCGGGTATCAGGGGCTGCGAAAGCATCTCACTGAGTACTGGCGAACTGGTGACTAGCTTAGGAGAAGCGTCGTCAGCAGCTTTGGACCTAGGCGGCCTGTCTCTGTCTTTATCTTTGCGTTTTTTCAGAATGTCGGTAGTCAGGTGGTTTACCGAAGCCATATCTGGGTAATTGAACCGAGTACCAAAATATTTAGAAGCATAAATATACCGACAACAAATAGTTTGTTGTTTAAATAAGGCACAAAACTGACAGCGAGGTACGTCGTGGTCAGGGCCTAGGCAAGGAATACAGTACGAATGAAAATCTTTATGAGGTATTTGCTTTTCACAAGAAATACAATTATTGACTTTTACTGACATCGGTTTAGAGCAAGAAAAAGTTTCCCCAATGGGGTACTTAACTTTAGTTGAAGACTTCAGTTCTGAAACTCGAAAACGAAAATTTCAGGAGTCAGCCTTCTGGCACTTGCAAACTGCTTCTGCTTCAGGCACTGCACGGCAAGAAAGTCTGATGTAATGGCATCGGCTGCATGCTTTATACCCCTAACTACCTGATGTCATGGAAGATGAAACAGCAACCGACGCAGGACCCAAGACTTTGATAATCAGGCCGACTGAAGGCTACTGCAAGTTGATAACCCAAATGTGATGACTGCAACAATGAAACACGAAGAACATCATGAATGTGATAAGCATCTTTTAGGTCTAGTGTTGCCAGAAAACTTAATAGAGGAGGTTAACATGTGAGGTGACATTTTGATTTGGGCACTGTTACAAACAGGTTTAGGAAAGAAGCCTATACGTATCCCTGGGACACTTCTATTATCTTTCTCCCTAGCAGGACTATGGAACTCCCTTCCCCCTCAAATTCGAACCACCTACAACTATTCCACCTTTAAAAACCTGCTCCATTCATATCTCTCTTCTCACTGGGAATGCTCCTGTTCTCATCCCACCTGACTTCATCCACTGCACCCCAACTCTCATTCATCCTACTTACCATCATAACACTCATCTCCACTATACATATTCACTTCTTCCTCTATTGCCTTGTACTCACCTCATATACTTGGAACTTGCAAGGTCTATCCTCCTCAATGCCTGCTCTCAGTTACCTAACTTTATTAAAACACACTCCTACATACTTTTACTATTTCATGTACTGTCATTTTTTATGTCCTCAGAATACTTGGTATTGACACATCTCATGAATATTCTCTTAACATTTTGTGTTTGTCTTGTTTTCATACTCAAACTATGTATAAGTGACACTGTTTTTGATTTTTATCTGTGAAATATGCATATAAGTGACAGACTGTTTTGATTTTTGTGAACTATGTATAAATTACAAACTGATGATTTGTATTGTAAAACTGTACTAGGAGCTTTTCTTCCTGGTCTCCATTGAAGATGGGCTCATTTTTGGCCCAATGGACTTTCCTGGTAAACAAATGGCAAATAACTAAATAAAATATCCAGACTGGTCAAGCATTTTCTTTCTTTGGCACTAGAAACATCCTTGAAGAAATACCCCTTTCCACCTAGGAAGGAGTAACTGCTTCACTCCTTGAGACAGCATGTGATGAACTGGTGGAAACAAGTGTGATCTAGAGAAGGGATGACTTCCTGGAAAGGAGGAATGTCTTCCCAGTACCAGCTGTAACCTTGATGAATGATTTTCAGAACCCATTTATTTGAAACAATCTGTTACCAAAGAGAAAAATGTAGATTCAGACTTTCCGGAAGAAAAAGGGGCCAGGGTGAGAGGAGTCACATGGTCTCTTGAACAGTCAGAGTTAGACTGTCTTTGGTTTTAGGAGGTTCAAGACTTTTTTGGAGCCCCACTTGTCATTTCATTTGTTTACCTATATGTTGCAGACTGTTTACTCTTTTTGCCAAAATTAGTTGCAACAGAAAATCCCTTGAAAAATTTGAAAGAGGAGGGCTGAAAAATCCTTGGATCAGCTTGTCCCTTTCATCACACTTTCTGAGCATTTTTGCAGGAGAGAGTTCAAGCACAATCTTTTAGGGATAATTTAAAGTCTCATTTTTAACATCTGGGAGGTTTTGAGAATGCAGTCATGCAAACGTCCTCAAAACAAGTACCACTAGTCACAGCTCTGGAAGATGTAGCAGAGTCATACACACACTGTAATGAGCAGTGACCTATGCAACAGAATAGTTGAGGTAGATTTTTCCTCAAGAAACTGCAGATAAAACATTCCTCATACTTTCACAATTCATCAAAACAAAAATTTACCATACGAGCCTGAATTCAAAATCCTGAAAATCAAAGTTGTAGAAGTATACACTTCTACCAAGCCCATCAGAAATGTTCCCATCCTTATCAGAATGTAGGACTGGAATTAACAGAGGGCTTAGCAGCAGTGGGATCAACTAAAGCTATAGCAGCTGGGTCAGGTTTGGGAACAGTGTATACGATCATAGGACCATAGCAAGTTACTAGGCTACTGGCCCCGAGGCCCTTATAAGCCTAGTCAATAAACTTGCCAATGTTCCCACAAGTCAGCACTCAACACCCCTGTCCAGCAGGTAGAATCCCAGGGGTGTATTTTCTATTTCCCATCCAGTCAGCCAGGTTCCTCTTAAAGAGGGATAATGAAGTACTCTGCTTGATGTGGAGGGGGAGTCTATTCTACAGATGGGGGGGTCTCTGGGAGACAATCTGTCCCACCAGCAAGTTCTGTTGAAGTCCCAGAACAAGTTGAGGTTTTGTGTGCGGGTCACGAGTGGAGTATGGCTTGCGGATATGCAGCAATTTCATCAAGGTGGGGTCAGAAATTGCTCTGTATGCCAGATATAGATCACCTCTGAGGAGTCTGCACGAGACTGAGTAGAGGAACAAGGCTTTTAGCCTATCCATGTAGGATGGAGTTTTGAAGCCCTGGACTCTCCTGGTCAGGAACCTCTGTGGTCTCTCCAACTACTGCATGTGCTTTGTGAGGTACATGCCAGAGGGGCAATATACGCGATGATGGGCCTGATAAGGGAGGCAAACAGGGACATTATGACTTCCTTGTTCCTGGAAGAAATACCCTTACTAATGACGTAAGCCATGTAGAAAGCTCTCTGTACAATGGAGGCAACAGGGTGGTCAAAAAGACTGCTAGCAGCTTGGTTGCCCAGGTCCCTCAGCTGTTTGCGTGCTTAGGATGTTAATGTGAATTTGTGGAGACATCACTCTTTCCAAAGGAGATGATTGTGCATTTTTTGGCATTTATTTTGAGGCTGTGTTTCTGGCACCAGTTATTTGTCTGGGTGATACCCTCTTGTATTATATCTACATCACTAGGAGAATTGACAGCACTGAGCCTACAGTCATCTGCAAACGTGGTCAGCTACAGACCTCTAGTTTTGGCTTGCAACTCAGAGAAGTCATCTCAAACAGCAAGGGCCCCAAGACCGATCCCTGGGGTATGATGCTCATTGCAGGTCTACTACTTGAGGTAGAGTCCCCTATTTTGACTGAGTTCCATCAACGTGCCAGTTATAGCTACCCATCTGGTCACATACGGATTTACACCAAGCTGGGGTAGTTTATTATGCCCAGGTGGGGAACAGGGTTGAAAGATTTGGCCATGTCAAAGTAGGTGGTGTGCATTTTTCCCCTTGTCCATGGCTTTGGTGACTAACTCGAAGTTTACCAAATTTAACAGGCATGATCTTCCCTTGATAAAACCAAACTGTGTGAGATCAAGCATTTGGAGGTTGCCAATGTCCTTGTTAATGTGGCCCATGATAATGCATGCCATGGCCTTGCAAATCAGGCTACTTAGGCTGATGGGTCTATAACTGCCTAGATCAATGAACACTCCACCTTTGTTCAGGGGGATGACAGTCGCAGTCCTCCACTAGTCTGGGATGAAACTGGTATTCAGGCTTAGGATGAGAAGGGTGCCTAATGGTGCTGCACTTTTCTGCCCAAGTTGATACAGGATGCAGCCTAGGATGTTATCAGGTCCCATGGAAGCTGTTTTTTTAACCTTTGAGGGGGCAGTAATGACTTATTCCCTAGAGATGAGTGGGTGGCAGGTGCTGGGGATATTCTAGATTACTGATGGGGTGAAGTTTTCACTGAACCTGTCAGCAGGTTGGCTATATCCATGGCATTTGTGTACATGGTGTCCTTGACAATCAGTTCTGAGCAGATTTGGGCATTTTGCCTTAGACTGCAGACATATGTAAAGAAGGCCTTATGACGGTACTTAGATGTGGCCAATTTGCTCTTGAAGTTGGCTTTGGAGGACTTCACTAACACCCTTATTTACCTGTTTAGGCCAAGGAGTGTGTGCTTCCAATTTGGCACCTGTTCCTTCTCGGTCCTGGACAGCAATTTTTTCCTTTTCTGTCATAGAATTTTATAGACGATGTCCACCAGACAGGTTAACTCTTCCTTGAGGAGGAGGAGGAGGTTTGTCCTGTCAGGCATTACTGAAGCCATGCATTTATATAAATGGTTGTATAGTACTTTAGTGTAGCTTTGGACATTAGTACCAGTTTCTACTGTTGTGGAGACTGAGGAACGGTCTTATCTACCTTTTTAGGGACAGATGGCAAAGTCAGGAAAACTGTAGGCAGTAACACATTCTCTACAGCATAGAGAGAACAGGAATGGGGGTAGATTCTGGAAAATCCTTCTGTAACAACTTAATAGTATTTTCTGAGAGACTGTTCTCCCACACTGGCACATTCTAGCAATAGTCTCAAAGAAACTGCCACAGGGAGAATCAGAAACTGACCACTCCTCCGAGACTAAATAAAAAATCTGAGGGAAAACTCTGTATCCATCCCTGCATCTCTGTTTGGATTCAGAATCTAATCTCTCAGGATAAGATAAGCCCTCTCTTTTACCAGAAACTTCTTTACAAGTAGTATCAACAGCCTGAATTTAAGTCAGAATCAGTAAACTAGTCCTAACCAAGTAGCTGCATGCTTCGTTTTCAGTTTGACAAGAAAAATGGTACCAGCTGTGTTACTAATGGCAGCAGCAGCTTTCCCAAGGATTGACAAGGTATTCTGATGCAACAGGGAAACCTTTCTTGTTCTCTCTCTCCCAGGACCAGCAAGAGGGGGCTCCCTTGCTTACTGAGGGAAACACAACAACCACAAAGGACGTGGCTAACCCCCAAGTCCACAGTGGTTGTAGGTGCTACACTAGAAGGATCTGGGGTAAATGAGTGGTCTGAGGTACAAATGGCCACAGCAGTCCATTAAAACACCCCTAACCTTCCTGAAGAGGAAAGTAATAAAACAAAAGAAAATGCATTTTTTTTTTCACCAAAGAGAACTTATCTGACCAACAAAGGAAAACACAAGCCAACTATCAGTCTTCGAAATCCTCAGGAGCATACTCTTTGGCAGAAGTTAAACTCTGAAGGGTTCTCACAAACTTTTCTGTGGCTCAGCTCAAGCTACCTAAAAATTTGGATGCATGGAAGGTGCCTTAAAACTTTAGAAGCTGTTTGGCTATTACATCCTTTGCAGGATGTAATGCATACAGCTAAGGATACTGCAGCAATGCTCAATATGATAAACATTCATGGATGCCATGAGACCAGAAATACTGAGGAATGCCCTAGCAGGCAATGAAGTCATAGCTGAGCCATTCCACTCAATCTAAATAGAGAGCTATTTTTTTTTCCTGTGGAAGAAAAGCTCTTTGTATTGAGGTGTTAAGCAGTCCACCCACAAAAATAATCTTGTGAGGAGTCAGAAAAGTCTTCAGAATGTTCTTTTGGAATCCCAGCCTACATAGGAGATCCCTTACTCAAAGACTCTTAAAATAAAATAAGGAAAAAATAAACTGATTCCCTGCAGTGGGCTAACACAAGAGCTAGACACATTGGGCTATCCACTGCTCCAAGAGTGACCAAGTGTAAGAACTGATGACTGAAACCTGAATGAACAGGAATATAAGCATCTTTCAAAACTGAAGTCATCACATAAATGAGGAAGAGTAAAAATTGCAAAGTGACAGCATTTTGAACTTTGGCACCATCACAAACTGATTGAGGAAGGTAAGGTTCAGAACTGGTCTCCAAGATTTTTGGCAGTAGAAACATTCTTGAATAAAATCCTGACAGAAGAGCTTCTATTACCTCCTAAAAGACAGCACATGCTGTAAAGGACAAAAGGAAAGGATTTGGTCAGGAATATGTGACAGAAACTCCTGGAAAGGAGGTAGTCCCTCCCATTATCATCTCCAGTCTTTATGGATCACATTTACAGCATATTTGTCTGAAAAAAGAAGTTATGTTTTTACCATAATGTTCCGTCTGTGTTGTTGAGCTTCATTCATTCTTGACTGTTGGGTCTCAGTTCCATCCTCGGAACAGACTCTGCCATTGTAACAAGCTCGCTCCAGCCAGAAAACTCTTGAGCTAAGGCTACCCATAGTGCCTTCTCTTCCCTTCCCCTCAGATCGAGTTTTGCCCATAGAAGTAGAAGCTTTGTCTGAGCAACTGCCCTACTACAATATCAGGATTAGATCCGAACCTCCAGGAGTCTTTGGAGGGTGGGATATCAAGAATAAATGAAGAACAACACAGATGTAACGTTATGGTAAGAACACAACTTCTTTATCTGTCGTTAATCTTCATTCATTCTTCACTGTTGGGACAGAGTCCCTAGTTACTTTATGTCCTAGCAGGCCCTATGGAAGGATATTCCTGAGCATCATAGAGGCAAAGGATGCTCTTCCCATGGAGACCATATCCAATTTGTAATGAGTAATAAAGGTATGCAGGGTAGACCAAGTGGCCACTCCACAAATGTCATCCATAGAGGCTCTAGAAATGAAAGGCTGTTGAAGTGGCAACTTATCTGGTAGAATGATCCTTGACCTTTGTTGATAGATTCAGTTTATTTTGGCTGTAAACAAAAGTGACAGTCTCATCCATTTGATAAGGTATCTTTGGAGACCTGTTGGCCCAGTCGAGTGCCTCAAAAGGACAAAAATAATTTTGTTCTACTCAAGTAAAAGCGTAATGGTTTGTGCACATCCAACAAATATAAACAATAGTCTCCCCTATGAGAAATTTGGAAAGAAAACTGGCAGGTCTATAGTTTGGTTGATACTGGAGTCTGATACAACCTTAGGAAGAAAAGAGGGGTTGGTTCTAAGTGATACTCTCTCTGTGAAAAATAATGTATGGACATTTCACTCACAAAGCTTGCAATTCTGATATTCGCCTGCTTATGTGATGGCTACCAGGAAAAAGAAGTAAATGGGAGTACATTCTTCAGGACAGTGGACCCAAGGGAGGTCCTGTCCCTGGAGGCCAACTCTACTTTGTAATGAGTGATAAAGGTATGGGGGTCTTGCCCAAGTTACAGCAGCACAAATGGTATCAAGTGGTAGCCTACTGCGAAAGGCAGAAGAAGTTGCCATGGCTCTTGTAGAATGACCCTTGACTTTATAGGGAAGAACTTTGTTGTCAGAAGTATACATAAAGCTAATACGATCTGAAAGCCATCTTGAAAGTATGACCTTGGATACAGGAGCATCTTTCTTTACTTCTGAAAATGAGACAAATAATTGATCGGATTTTCTGAAGACTTTTATCCTATGTAAGTAGAAACGTAACTGTGTGTACATCCAATTGATGAAGCATATATTTGGGTCTATGTTAAATCATCAAACGCTTAAAAAAGTGAACAATGATTTATCAAACCCATGTAAGTGAAAGCTTACAATCTCAAACGCTTAGAACAGCGATTTTTTTCCCCAAGGAAAAAAAAAATTGCTGTTCCAGAAAACAAAAACAAAATTTAAAACATTACATTAAATGGGGGGTTCGCTCCCCACACCCCCTGATGTGGGGGGCTGTGCTCCCCCACCCCCTACTTAAATATACCAACTTCGAGATTGCACTACAGTCACGAAAATGTCAAAATAACAGAAGCGGCCAAGCGATTTTTTTCCCAGGGGAAAGAATTTGCTTATATGCAGTTTTGCTATTTTGCCTTTTTGTGCTTTCAAGTTCGATCAAGATGCATTCGAAAGATCATTTAACAGGAACCTGTATATTCTGCCTTGTTGCCATAGTTAGGAAAAAAGAACTAGTAGTTCTATGGACTGATTTAAGTTAGACTCAGAGCATACTTTTGGAAGGAAGGATGGGTTTGTTCAAAGGGATAATCTATCTTTATGGAAAAGCATATAGGGTAGCTTGATCGACAATGCTTGCAGCTCTGAAACTCTTCTAGCAGAAGTGATGGTGATCAACATACTTGTTTTCCATGTCAAAATTTTTAGATCACATGATGATGCAGGTTCAAAAGGGGGAAGAATCAAACAGGAGAGAACAAAGTTTAGGTCTCATGGTGGTAGAGGGGGTCTTTATGGGTGGTCTTAACAGGTTAGTGCCCTTCAAGAAGGCTTTGCACAGACTATGAGACATCAGATTTAGGGCCAAGTCACTTATATGGAAACAGATATTGCTGCTAACCTCACACGAATGGTAGCTGCAGCTGCACCTTCATCAAATAGTTTTGCCAGAAATTCGAGAATAGAACTTACAGATGCAGAAAAAGGGTCAATGTGTTTGCTGGATGCCCAAGAAGAAAATCTTTTCCATTTCCTCATATAGAATTTTCTCATTGAGGCCCTATGAGAACAAATAAAGATATGCTTCACCAAAGGAGAAAGATTAGCCTGGCTATATTTGGAATTGGAGAAGCCAAGCTGTCAATTTGAGGGTTTGAAGACAAGGGTGAAGCATTCCACATGTATGAGTCAGAAGGTCTGGAACTGGGTCCAGAACCCACGGCTTTTCCTGAAGATGAGGCCAAAGGAAGGGGAACCAAATCTGATGAAGCTAGTATGGAGCAATGAGAATCAGCTTGCTTCCAATGAGCTGGCTTTCTGGAGAACCTTGGGTATGATAGGAAAGGGAGGGAAAGCATAAAGGAGACACGCGGGCCAATCATGTACAAGTGCATCCCTTGGTCACTGCCAGAGGGAGATTAGGGCAAAATAGCTGCTGAATTTGGCATTCATGGATGGGGCAAAAAGATCACAGCAAGGCTGGCTCCATCTGTGGAAGATCATCCTTGCTACTTCTTGTTTTAGGGACCACTCGTGAGCTATGAGAATTGCTCTGCTGACTTTGTCTGCCATCAGATTGGATTTCCTCAGGATGTGCACTGCTATCAGAAAGTGTTGGAAGTAGGTCACCCACTGCCATACTCTCAGGGCCTCTCAACAAATGGGGTAGGGCCTGGTCCCATCCTTGTTTATGTACCAGACAACCGACATGTCTGCATTGCAATTGTTCCCAGCAGAAGAGAGTCCTGAAGTGCTTGCAACGTCAAAAGTACCGCTCGCATCTCTAGGATATTGATGTGCAAAATGGGCCTCGTGATCCTGCCAAGTGCCTTGGACTGTCCTTCCCAGATAATGCCCCCCCACCCTATCTGGGAGGCATCCATGGACACTGTGGCTACAGGCTGTGGGGGAAGAAAGGGTTGACCTGATGTCACGAGTGGAGTGAAGCCACCAGCGAAAATCCTTCTTGCAGGATTGTGTTAACAGAATTTGGTGAGACATGGGTAATTTCTGCAATGACCACTGAGTGAATAGAAGCCATGGCAGAATTCTCATGTGCATGCGTGCTAATGGAACTAAACTTATCGCTGCAGCCATGGTTCCCAAGACTTAAAACTGTTCTCGTCTGTACTCTCGTCTTGGACAGAATGTTGGAAAATTGTCTCAGAACTAAAACTCTTTCTGTAGGAAGTTTTGTCCTCGTGTCTAGATCTGCTCCTATAAACACTATACATTGAGATGGCAACAAGGCAGATTTTTTGTAGTTTATTGTGATTCTTAGGTGAGAGCAGAGAGATAATGTGGTGTCTCTTGTTTCCCGTAGTAAATGCTTGGTGGTGGCAGTTAGGAGCCAGTTGTCTAGTTATGGAAAACGAAGGCACAAAACAAACAAACTAAATAAGCAGAAACCAGGACTAGCTGTACAGGCTAAAACACACACTTTTATTTTGTTAGCGCTTTCGGAAAATCCAGTGACTCTCCTTCCTCAAACAACAATGAATGCTTGCCATTTTCAATAAATAGCACACCTTAGTACGTAAATTAAACAATCAAATAATTAGGAACCATTAAATAATTCCTTTAAGGCAAAACAGATTGAAATAATTATTGTTATAATTACTACAAGTTAATAACTTTAAAAATACAACCCAACCCATATAGCAAAAACATTAGTGCTATAATAAAGTTAAAATGAAACTTGAATCTTAAAATACAGTAAGGACACCAACACTAAAAATCTACTAAGAGGCAAAAAATGCATCAGAATGTGGAACATCAAAATAGCTTAAGCTAAATCATTTAAAAACTGGGCAAAATTTATATATTAGCAATGTGTAAAAGTGTACCTACAAACATGTTTTCCTACCTTTTCAAGGCCAGCTTTTTAAGACAACATTTAATGGACACGGTCTCATTGATGCAGTCAAAATCTGCCATCTCAATTCTTCGATTTCGAGATTAATCTGCCAAGGGCCACCCCTATCATCCTTATGAATTTGGTTTAGAACTGAAAATTTAAAAGAATGGCCAGGATGAACATTAATATGCCTAGCTAAGGCATTCGTAAGGTCAGATTTAGTAATCGCGTAACAGTGCTCATATATGCGTTGTTTGAGCTTTCGCTCAGTTTTGCCAATGTAAAAGGCATTACAGTCCTGGCATAGAGCACAATAAACTATTCCCATTGAATCACAGGAAAAATTACCCTGAATTTTAAACTGGGCCCCCCTAATGTTAACCTGGTAGGCTAGGTTCAAATGCTTACATTGATGACAACACCCACACCTTACCATTCCTTTGGGCCTGCAACTCTTACTTTTATTAGTATAATGCAGTAAAGATTTCAGATTCAACCCACGTCTAAAAGTAATAGTGGGTTGATCACCTAAAATCTTAGCTAAAAGAGGGTCTTCCATTAGTAAAACCCAGTTCTTTGCCAAAGTAGATCTAATAAAAGAGTGGTCAAGGTTGTAGGTACAAAAAAACCTAATAGGATTTCCGTCTTGATTTTTGTTTCTTAAAACCTCAAATGGGCAAACTAATTCGTCCGGTTCAGACACTTCGAATGGGACAGCTAACAATAAGGGTTTATAAAACTCACTTTGCCATTTATTAATGACCTCCATCTCTAGAGAATGAACAAGTGACAAGGGGTATCCCCTCTTAATAAACATTCCTTGCAGCAATTTACATTCATCCAAAAAGTCAGCTTCCTCAGAAACCATCCTAGCCGCCCTAACAAGCTGCCCCTTCACGACCCCCCTCTTTTGATGGTAAGGATGACAACTTGAAAAATGTAAAAAGGCATTGGAGTAGGTGGGTTTCCTAAAAATACAACTTTTAAACTTTTTGTTGACATAGTCTTTTTGGATAAGAATGTCGAGAAAGCTGATAGAATCAAGTCCAATGCTGTACGTAAATTCCAAAAAGTCAGTTAAGCTAGAAATAGACACAATAAAATCCTTGATGGTATCCTGTGGTCCTTTCCAAAGAAAGAACATGTCGTCCTGGTACCTAGTGTACCAGGCAACATTTTGCTTAAAGGGGGGGTCATCAAATAACTTGGTGGTCTCCCATTGGGCCATGATGCAATTGGCAAAACTGCCACCACAAGGGGAGCCCATTGCTACCCCTGATTTCTGAACAAAAAGTTCCCCTTCAAACATCATAAAGTTATTGGTAAGAACCAAGTCAAGAAGTGTTTCAACCACATAAATAGTGTTGTTAACTTTTCTAGCATATAGGAAATCCCTAACCCACTCCAAGCCTAAATTGTGAGGGATCACTGTATAGAGATCCCTCACATCAACAGTCAAAAAGATGTAATCATCCCTAAACTGAAAATTACTGAAGGCTCTTAAAAAGCCCCATGAATCCTTACAAATCTGACCTTCTTTTTCAATCAGGGGCTTGAGAATAACATCTATGTATTTGGCACATCCGTACGTGATGGACCCTCGCCCATCTACAATTGGTCTAAAAGGGGGGTCGGAGAGGCGCTTGTGGATCTTAGGAATCCCAAAAAAGGAGGCTATTCTAGGAGCCGGCATGGTAAGAAATGCAAATAAATCAACGTCAATAGCAGCTTCTATGAACAGGTCATCTAAAACCTGTTTCATTTTTGCATATGCTCTGTGGAGTTCATTACGACTAATCCTTTGGTAGGCTGGGTTTTCTAAATGTGCTAGCATAGATAAAACATAGCGAAACACAAGGTTCCGGAGTCCAAAGAAAGTACTGCTCCCAAATAAAACCTTAACGCAAAATTTTATTTACTAATACAAGCAGCGTTTTCACTACTCTCAATAGGTAGCTTCATCAGAGGTTGAAAAAAGCGCGAAAACGGCGCCTTTTAAATACTACGCCCCCTTGCAAGAGAGGCGCTGCCTCCACATATTTTTTACATATGTCAATTAATACATAAAATAAAAACTTTAAAACAGTGTAATGGCAACTGAACACAGTATAAATACAAGCAATCACTTGTAAGTGATAACATACAAGTCGAGGAAGCAGCAAAACCTATAAAAATACCTAAACCACATATAATGAATTTTGAAGCATATATACAATGTTAAATAGAAACATGTTCGAATTATTGTAAAATCTATCTACCTTAAATCCAATTTAATTTAGATATAATACCTTCAAATTAAAAAGTTGTATATACATAAATAAGAAGCAAATGCAGCATACTAATAAAAATCAAATGCAGCATAATAATAAGAAACCTTTTGAATCCATATAAAAAATAATAATAAAATTGTGACCAAAATGGCTTATAACAAGGCGAAAAGTACTGTGATGTGAACATGAACTAAAACATTAATCGTAAGACTGGGCAAGAGATGCCCTGTTTCGTCTTACCATTCCACATTACAGACGTTTACCAAAGAGCCTTTTACAAAAAAAGGCATCATTACATCACCTCATATAGGACTTAAGTTTCAGGAAAGGGGCTATGTTGCAGCTTTCATTCAAACCAGGTGCATTAAAAGCATCCAGTTTGAGCTGCCATAGTAGCTCTCGAGTTTCCAATAAAATAGAAGTGGGACCACCTCTAACAGAAGCTGGTAAATGGTCAATCCCCATAAACAGAAAGGCATGCTCGGGGTAGGAGTCAATATGTTTGGCCAATGCATTTTCACACTTCTTATTCTTAATAGCATAGACATGCTGGTAAATCCTGTCTTTAAACCTTCTGTCGGTCTTCCCGACATAGAAGGCAGGACAGCATGTACAAAATGCAATATAAATAATCGACTTGGTGTCACACTTTATTCTATGGCCAATAAAATATTTTCTACCTGTTAGAAAAAATGTACTACCCGTTTTGATATGTGT
The DNA here is from genome assembly GCF_019279795.1 of Protopterus annectens. Taxonomy (NCBI): domain Eukaryota; kingdom Metazoa; phylum Chordata; order Ceratodontiformes; family Protopteridae; genus Protopterus; species Protopterus annectens. Next base: position 75,592,695 of record NC_056744.1, on the reverse strand, counting down.
ACAAAAATTACATGTCCCACAAGCAAAAGACCCCTTTGTTCTAGTACAGTGGTCAGCAAATGAACCCATTTGCAAAAGATCCTTAATATTTCTCCCTCTCCTAAAAACCATAACAGGTTTTTCTCCCAATTTATTAAGCATCGACACATTACTGGAGATAAAAAAGCAGTTCTTAAAAAGAATATCTTGAATAGCAAAAGAATTCAAACTATATGTCGAAATAAAACTACATGGGAACTCATTGGATGGGATGGCTGCTGGAGGTACACCAGGGTCCATAGAATTTAACTTTACAGAAAGATCAGCTTTTAACTCCCGTCTAGTAGACGTGGTAGACATAGGGGAAAGGAGTGGTTTGTAAAAACCACTAGTTCTTTTGTGTGTCACTTCAACTGTTAGATCCTCCACTAAAGGCTGCGGATAGCCACGATTGGTGAATAGGTCTCTCAAGGTCTCACACTCTAGTATGAAGTCATCAACTTCACTGCACATGCGCACTGCCCTCACAAGCTGACCTTTTACTATAACTTTTTTATGCTTCGAGGGGTGTGAGCTAGTGTAGTGAAGAAAAGAATTTACATAAGTGTCTTTTCTAAAGATTACAGATTTGAGTAAACCCGATGGTCTAACCCTAGATAGTTTAACATCCAGGTAATTCGTCACTTCTGCATCAAAATTATAAGTAAATCTCAAAAAGGCAGTTGTAGAATTCAAAAAGTTGACAAATGAGTCTGCTAAACCAACGTCACCCTTAAAAAGGATAAAGATGTCGTCCAAAAAGCGGGTGTAAAATACTAGTTTTTCTTTCCACTCCAAATTAGTAAGAACGAACTTCCTTTCCCAATATGACATGAACAAGTTAGCCACGGCCGCTCCACAAGGGGAGCCCATGGCCACACCTTGTCTCTGGATGTATATATCCCTCTCAAACATAAAAAAGTTAGAGGACAAGATGATATCCAGTAATTCAGTAATATTGTTAATTTCACTTTTAGGGGCCCCAAGCTCATTCAAGAGTAAATCAATCCATTCAAGGGCCTCTTGATGTGGAATAGATGTGTACAAATCCACCACATCAATGGTCAAGAAGTTAGTGTCCTCTTCCAATACTATTTCATTCAGATTGGACAAAAAGGACCAAGAGTCTTTGCATATACTGGGTATAAGTTCCACATACTTAGTAAGCAGTGAATCAATGTATTTAGAACAAGGGTAGGTGATGGACGACCTGCCATCAATAAGAGCTCTCATTGGGGGGTCCCCAAGGTTTTTATGAACCTTGGGTATTCCAAACATCACAGGGGTCCTAGCGTACAAGATATCTATGTACTTAAAAGTATCCTCATCTATTCTGCCACTAATAAAAAGGTCCCTGAAGTAACCCCTAATTCTATTTGAACACATATTCATCTCATTAGTGGAAGAAGTGTCATAGGAGTTAGAATCTAAGACCCTGTGCATTCTTTCAACATAGTCTTTCTGCTCAAAGATGGCCAGGCCCCCACCCTTGTCTGGTTTAATAATTCTAACACCAGAAAAATGCAAAGCGTTAAGGGCAAGGAGTTGCTCTTTTGAAATGTTAAACTGGTTAGAACTGGTCCTACAAGAATTCACCATATGTCTAATATCCAGTTCGCATGCACTCTCAAAAATTTTTAAAGAAACATGAAGGGGTGGATTAAATACACTCGGGAGCTTCAATTTAGAAACAGTGGGCCTTGACGTGTCATTAAATAAAAGTTTCAAGTTCAACTTTCTAACATAGCATTTAAGGTCGAGCAAGACCCTAGCGACATCACATTTCCTAGATGGGACAAAGGTATTACCCAAGGCTAAGAGCTCAACTAATTCAGGTTCTAAAAAGAGGGAAGAAAAGTTATAAATTGTAAAGTCACCCCTTTTATTTAAAATGATCTTTGGAACACCATCATTTCCGTCACAGGAATTATTACTCAATGATTCCAGTTCCTGTTCCCCCTCCGTTGTCTTGGGTTGTTCCTGTTCCCTAAAAAATCTTTATCCCCATTTTGGTCAGTATTAGAATCACTGGTATAACCTGGGGCAGATGTATCGTTCTGGCCACCGTTCTTCTCCTGCCTGTTTCTGTTCCTATTACTTCTCCGGAGAGGTTGGTCACCTCTAGAACTATTAGTGTGCCCCACTGAGTTACCTGAATCCACCATGTCCTCAACTTCTGTTTGGTCCAGTATATTTTCCCTACATTTAAAATTCGCTTGGCAACACAAGTTAGGGAAAGCCCTATCTTTAGAATAAGCAAGTCTATCTCTGTATAGTTTCTTAGACTTGTTTGACTTAAGCTTGACCATGTACGTATCAATACTTGAAAAGATACGAGAGTGGTCAAACTTAAATTGTAGAAAAGCACCATCAATTTTAATTTCATCATCCAAAGCACAAACTTCCCTAGTTAAATCTTCAATAGAGGAAGTGTAATGCTTAACAAGCAGTTCCAACAACTGCAAACCCTGTATTTGAAACAATGCTTTCAGATCTGACAAAAATACATTACTGTTAATAAGATTTGAGGGCGCAAAATTATTTCTCAAACCCTTAGGAATAATGCCCTCGTTTAGGCATTGTTTAAAGTAAGCTACTTCAAGTTGCATTTTTCTTAGTCTAAGTGTTTTAGAGTCCAAAAGCTTTAGTTTGTCAGTTAAAGGTACTGCAAAAGCATCAGGAGAAACTTGGTTCTGCACCGACGAGGCATCAACAATAGGCTTAGTAAATAACAGAAAGTCACCTGTGTTCTGTATCCATTCGGATATAGATCCTACGCCAATAAGTGCATTTCCTTGTCCATTTGCAGCAGTTCGTGTATTAAGCTGGGGATTAGAGGTCTCATTTACAATAGCATTAGTTCCAAGAGTAGCCGTTCTCACCAGTTGCGCCGCCGGTATAGACTCTTGTGTATCAGTAACAACTCTGCTTGCAGCAGCACGGTTAGTAGAAACATCCACATTAAAACAAGTCCGTGCTGAAATTGAGCCCTCTAAAACGGAAAAACAATCATTTAATGCTTCAAGCTTTTGCGTAAGCAGTAGGAGCAAGTTAGGTACATCAACAGCATCCGGATTAGATGGTCCGAAAATCACAGGGCTGGCAGGACTCTCCATAGACGCGGAATCCCCAAAGGCAACACACCAAACTCAAAAAACACCACAAACCAGCGAAACACAAGGTTCCGGAGTCCAAAGAAAGTACTGCTCCCAAATAAAACCTTAACGCAAAATTTTTATTTACTAATATAAGCAGCGTTTTCACTACTCTCAATAGTAGCTTCATCAGAGGTTGAAAAAAGCGCGAAAATGGCGCCTTTTAAATACTACGCCCCCTTGCAAGAGAGGCGCTGCCTCCACATATTTTTTACATATGTCAATTAATACATAAAATAAAAACTTTAAAACAGTGTAATGGCAACTGAACACAGTATAAATACAAGCAATCACTTGTAAGTGATAACATACAAGTCGAGGAAGCAGCAAAACCTATAAAAATACCTAAACCACATATAATGAATTTTGAAGCATATATACAATGTTAAATAGAAACATGTTCGAATTATTGTAAAATCTATCTACCTTACTAAGTATGTGGAACTTATACCCAGTATATGCAAAGACTCCTGGTCCTTTTTGTCCAATCTGAATGAAATAGTATTGGAAGAGGACACTAACTTCTTGACCATTGATGTGGTGGATTTGTACACATCTATTCCACATCAAGAGGCCCTTGAATGGATTGATTTACTCTTGAATGAGCTTGGGGCCCCTAAAAGTGAAATTAACAATATTACTGAATTACTGGATATCATCTTGTCCTCTAACTTTTTTATGTTTGAGAGGGATATATACATCCAGAGACAAGGTGTGGCCATGGGCTCCCCTTGTGGAGCGGCCGTGGCTAACTTGTTCATGTCATATTGGGAAAGGAAGTTCGTTCTTACTAATTTGGAGTGGAAATAAAAACTAGTATTTTACACCCGCTTTTTGGACGACATCTTTATCCTTTTTAAGGGTGACGTTGGTTTAGCAGACTCATTTGTCAACTTTTTGAATTCTACAACTGCCTTTTTGAGATTTACTTATAATTTTGATGCAGAAGTGACGAATTACCTGGATGTTAAACTATCTAGGGTTAGACCATCGGGTTTACTCAAATCTGTAATCTTTAGAAAAGACACTTATGTGAATTCTTTTCTTCACTACACTAGCTCACACCCCTCGAAGCATAAAAAAGCTATAGTAAAAGGTCAGCTTGTGAGGGCAGTGCGCATGTGCAGTGAAGTTGATGACTTCATACTAGAGTGTGAGACCTTGAGAGACCTATTCACCAATCGTGGCTATCCGCAGTGTTTAGTGGAGGATCTAACAGTTGAAGTGACACAAAAGAACTAGTGGTTTTTACAAACCACTCCTTTCCCCTATGTCTACCACGTCTACTAGACGGGAGTTAAAAGCTGATCTTTCTGTAAAGTTAAATTCTATGGACCCTGGTGTACCTCCAGCAGCCATCCCATCCAATGAGTTCCCATGTAGTTTTATTTCGACATATAGTTTGAATTCTTTTGCTATTCAAGATATTCTTTTTAAGAACTGCTTTTTTATCTCCAGTAATGTGTCGATGCTTAATAAATTGGGAGAAAAACCTGTTATGGTTTTTAGGAGAGGGAGAAATATTAAGGATCTTTTGCAAATGGGTTCATTTGCTGACCACTGTACTAGAACAAAGGGGTCTTTTGCTTGTGGGACATGTAATTTTTGTACACATATCAAAACGGGTAGTACATTTTTTCTAACAGGTAGAAAATATTTTATTGGCCATAGAATAAAGTGTGACACCAAGTCGATTATTTATATTGCATTTTGTACATGCTGTCCTGCCTTCTATGTCGGGAAGACCGACAGAAGGTTTAAAGACAGGATTTACCAGCATGTCTATGCTATTAAGAATAAGAAGTGTGAAAATGCATTGGCCAAACATATTGACTCCTACCCCGAGCATGCCTTTCTGTTTATGGGGATTGACCATTTACCAGCTTCTGTTACAGGTGGTCCCACTTCTATTTTATTGGAAACTCGAGAGCTACTATGGCAGCTCAAACTGGATGCTTTTAATGCACCTGGTTTGAATGAAAGTTGCAACATAGCCCCTTTCCTGAAACTTAAGTCCTATATGAGGTGATGTAATGATGCCTTTTTTTGTAAAAGGCTCTTTGGTAAACGTCTGTAATGTGGAATGGTAAGACGAAACAGGGCATCTCTTGCCCAGTCTTACGATTAATGTTTTAGTTCATGTTCACATCACAGTTCTTTTCGCCTTGTTATAAGCCATTTTGGTCACAATTTTATTATTATTTTTTATATGGATTCAAAAGGTTTCTTATTATTATGTTGCATTTGATTTTTATTAGTATGCTGCATTTGCTTCTTATTTATGTATATACAACTTTTTAATTTGAAGGTATTATATCTAAATTAAATTGGATTTAAGGTAGATAGATTTTACAATAATTTGAACATGTTTCTATTTAACATTGTATATATGCTTCAAAATTCATTATATGTGGTTTAGGTATTTTTATAGGTTTTGCTGCTTCCTCGACTTGTATGTTATCACTTACAAGTGATTGCTTGTATTTATACTGTGTTCAGTTGCCATTACACTGTTTTAAAGTTTTTATTTTATGTATTAATTGACATATGTAAAAAATATGTGGAGGCAGCGCTTCTCTTGCAAGGGGGCGTAGTATTTAAAAGGCGCCGTTTTCGCGCTTTTTTCAACCTCTGATGAAGCTACCTATTGAGAGTAGTGAAAACGCTGCTTGTATTAGTAAATAAAATTTTGCGTTAAGGTTTTATTTGGGAGCAGTACTTTCTTTGGACTCCGGAACCTTGTGTTTCGCTGGTTTGTGGTGTTTTTTGAGTTTGGTGTGTTGCCTTTATAGATAAAACATAAGTATTGTGATCCATGCAAACTAACCCACCCCCTTTATCCGGCTTCATCATTCTTATTTTACAATCCCTTAAAAGCCTGATAAAGTCCCGTTCATTGTCATTTATATTAAGCCCTCCTTTCCTTGTTCTACCCCCTTCTTGACAGAAGGTACGGAAGTCCAATTCACAAATTTTTTCATATGCTAGAAGAGCCGGGTGCAAGGGAGGGTTATACGTACTAGAAACCTGTAAAACTTCCTGAACTGATGAATTAACTCCCAAAAGGGAAGTAAGGTTCAACTTTCGAACAAACATCTTAAGGTCTATAATTGTATTGACCAAATTTAGACCCGAGTCAGGGACGAAAGCAAGTCCTAAAGAAAAAAAGTCAATCATCTCCTTTGGAAACACAAAATCCGTGTAGTTGTACAAAAAGAAGTCACTAGTCTTGTTAACCTGAACAGTGGGATTCAGGTAATTCTGTTGAACTACCTCCTCCTCTGGTTCTTCTGTTTCCGAGACCACCCCTGTTGGTTCGTGTTTCTCGGTTGATTGACCCGTTGGGTCTCCTGGCCCCGAAAACCCTGTTGGATCATACCAGGGATAACATACCCCTCCTGTTGGTCCGGCACAGCGTTGGAGGCATTATTATGGCCGCGGGTGGAATTAGAGCCATTATTGTGACCACCCCCGCCATTGTTCATCTGATGGTTATTGAGATTGTTCCTTATTCTTTCACTCCGTCTTGGCCCTTGATCGTAACTCTGAGAGTTACTGTTTTCTCCTTGGAATTCCCCCCCATCAACAGAGCCTTCGTCGCTGTTTTGAAATGTTCTATTTTGATGGACAAGGTTCACAAATGGGGGAGGGGTTAGGCAGTTTTGGAGTTGAACTGGTGGATATCCCAATAATTTTCTTTTTCTTCCCCGCTGCTAGTTTGCAAATAGTGGCATCAATGCTGTTAAAAATTCTCAGGTATTCAAACTTATACCGGGGGAAATCACAATGACTAAGAATAGCATGCTCCATAACTTCTAATTCCTTGGTGTAGTTATGGAAACTCTGAATCCTAGACATGTCAGGTAAGTCAGACTATTGCCATACACAAACACTCTGGGGGCTGTAGTGAGACCAAAGGACAAAGCTCAAAATTGGTAATGACTGGCAACCAGCTGGAAGCACAAATGACTCCTGGATGGCCTGTCCATCTTTATGTGGTAGTATTGTCTTTTCCCAGAACGGGAAGAATTGACTGCAGTGTTACCATCTGGAACCTGGTCTTTTTTACTGATTTGTTCAATCTGCTGAGATCTAAAATGGGCCTCCAGTCCCCTGTTATTTTTGGCACTAAAAAGAATCTTGAGTAAGTTCCGGATCTTATCTGGTCTGCGAGGACTCTCTGGATGACTTTTGTCTAGCAACTTTCGAGTTTCCTGATTCCTTTGATGGGGTGAAATGTCTGGGGTGTTCTTTATGTTTTGGATGAAAAAAGAAAAAGGTATGGAGTAGCCTCTGGATATACTTTATACCCACTTCTCTTATTTCTAACCAGGTTTCTAGGTACAAAGATAATTGACCCTGACTGCCTCCAGAGATTGACAAATGGGCTTCCCTTCAGGAGCACTGAAAGGGCCTACCACAGAAAGAATTACTGTTGCCCTGATTTTGCAGACCCCCTCTGCCACATGGGCAGTCTTCCATTAGTACTTCCCCCTCTGCTCCTGGGGAAGAGTCGCTACATGTGTCTTGAAAAACTCTGGGATTTTCGGAACCACATCTTTCCTCCCTTTTGGATAAGGTCTAAAAGGTGTGGAAAATGTATTCCTATGGCAGAGAGTTTTCCCTACTTGCTCACACCTGGTTAGTGTGTCCTTGACTTTTGGCCTGAACAAAGATGAGCCATCGAAGAAGCATTGATAAAGGAAGATTTAAAGGGTTCTCAAATTCACACAACTGCACCCAGGAATGTTTCCTTAGGGAAATTTCTGAACCCGCTGCTCTGCTCGCTCCATCTGCTGCATAAGAAATAAGCCTTATGGAGAAGTTGACCACAGAGTTTAAGGTGGAGAGCTGAGATGAAACTACCTGATACCCCTGCAGCTACTGCACCTTGGAGAGCATCTCCTAGCTGCTTTAGATCTCTCTGTAGCCTTGTAAAGTGTGTCAGGTAATTCAGTGATCTGAAAGTAAAAGACACTGCAGAAAATATGTGCTTCCCATATCTCTCCGTCGTGCGAGACTCCTTATTAGGTGGGTGGACTGATGAGAATGCTTCCGAAAGTTCCTTTTTGGTGGCTACTGCCACCACTATAGCATCTACAGGGACACCCTTAGAAAGGAAATCTTTATCAGAAGGGGCTGTGATGAACTTATTTGGCCTCAGAGGGACAAGTTGCACTACATCTGGAAACTCCCATGCCTAGATCCATAAGCTCATCGAAAGGTGGAGGCACCCAAGTGCCTGAAGGGTGAGACTCAAAGGCCTTCAGGTAAACAGACTCATCAGAATGGTTCACTGGCTTCCAGCGGCCTATCTGCTTAAGGATTTCCAGGATGTCTGGAAAGGAGACATCCTCAGAGGGTGACTGTAGAGCCCCTTCTGAATTATCAAGCTCTGTATCAGAGGTGACCGACTCCTCTGGGGAGTTTAAATGCTTCCTCTTGCAGAGTCTCTTATGAGGGACCTCTTCAGAAGGGTATTCTGGAGAGGTTTCATAAGAGATGGGTTCACCAGATGGGGTACCCTGAGGCCTACGGTCTCTGCTTGTTTGTGGATGGTGTGGTGCAGAGACCGACACTGGTGCATTAGGTGGAAGAATGTCAAAAACTTTGAGTGGAGCTGCCTGAGGGGACAGCACTCTTCTCATCAGCTTGAAAGCCTCATCCCCTGATCAGAGGATACCTCCAGCTCTGAAGAGCCAGAAAAAATCCCCGGAACCAAGGGGGGTGGGCTCCAAAGCTGATGCAGGAGCTGAGTCTACCTATGCCGAAGCCCTGAGAGGTAAGTTTGGATCAGACTCCCTTCTCCGGACCCAACTAGAGAGCATCAGCCCCTAGACTCCTCAGATGGCACTGAGGATGTCAGAGCAGATGTTGGGCCCAAGGAACCCGGAATGGGTCTTGGCACCATTGGGTCCAGACATTCCGGCTCCGAGGTCCCAGGACAGCTCAAAGGAGGAATCGAATTTTAAGGGGAGGTCTTGGTCTGTTCTGAATCCCTGTGGGTTGGAGCAGATAGTAACTTGGCCAGCGCCAGTGTCTTTAGAAGTCTGCGCACCACCCAATCCATGTCATCGTCTGAGAGACTCCTGGATGACAGAGGATGGGGCAAGCGATCCAAATTGCTGCAGTAAAGGAGATCTTACTGTGGGGGAGACTGGTATCAATTCTGGAGACCGACTCCGTAGCTCAAATTCTATTGGCACCGAAGTCGACAGAGCTGATTATGTAGACTTCTCAGGCCCAGCAAGCTGTGGGTCCAGGGAAGTAATTTTTGTCAGCTTTTTTGGCTAGTTCCGACTGACTAGCAGAAGATCTTTAAGACCCATCTGATTTTGAAAAAGGGGACTTAGTTGGTTTGGAGGTACCCTGGCCTTCTTCCAAAGCTTCAGAGAAAGGTGTCTTTCGTAATCCTCTAACACTGAGTCTAAGAGTACTCTAGAGCTAAAGGAATTAAATACTACAGGTTTCCTGCAAATGCAATGCTCCAAGACAATACACACATATGGTGTGCCCATTCATGATGGACATTTGAGTATATTTTTTGCACTTCTTAAAGCCAGAGGGCATAGATTCTCTGTGTTCCTTACACATCACAAACACTATGAGATGTAACCTTCACAAAATTACTAAGTGTAACGAATAATATATGAAAGCAATTTTTTTACAGCAAAAAACACAGGAAACTTAAGCAACTGCTACAAAGGGAAAGGGGTAGGCAGTTCTCTAAATGAAGCTGCCTAGAAAACAAAGAGGGGAAAAGAGGGGGAGGGATTGCCCTATAACTTAAACAGGCAACAACAGCTCTCTAATTAAAATGAGCTGCCGGTTGGGTTAGGATCAAGAACAGGAAAGAGAATTAGTCTACAGAACACTAACTTAAGCGAGTGTGTAGAAAATAAAGAGGAACAATAACAATGATGGCCCCTCTACTAAAAACAGGCTCCAATAGTAACTAAGCTGGGATAGTGGTAACGCAGGCTTGATGGAAAAACGACAGCCAGTGAAGCAAAACACAAAGCAAACTCTGTAAACTATAACTATTATTATCATTATTTTAAACACCAAAAATAGCAAAGATAATCAGAAAAAAGTATCCAATTTAGCCAGAGCCAAAATGGAAGCACTCGATCTGTTTAGCGGCAAAAGAGATCTGGGGAGTTTCACTAGAGCATGATGGGATAGTGATACAGCCATGAGCCAGCGGAAGACCTCAAGCTTTAGTATATAGCAGAGGACCTCAAGCTTTAGTATACGGCAGAGTCAGAGCAGAGGATCTGTTCCAAACCCAGCCAATAAGACTAAAGGCAAGATAGGATAACATAACATCTAATGCTAAATTCCAAGGTTTGATGGGTTCTTTAAAGGGTTCTATATCATATGAGCAAATAGGAAAAAAATGCAAACGCTTACAATCTTGAAAGTACCGGACCTCAAACTTGCTATTGTGGGGGGCTGTGCCCCTCACACCCCCTGCTAAATATATATTCCAACTCAGAGATCGCACTACAGTAAGGAAAGGGCAAATATTTCATTCTTCACTGTATCGCAATCTCAGAAAAAGCACTTTGAGGTCCGGTACTTTCGAGATGAGCGTTCGCGGTTTTTCCTATTCAGTCATATGATATAGATCCCTTTAAAGGGTGGTTTCAAATGCAAGACACCCTTTAAGAAGGTTTTACAAAGGCAATGAGACATTAAAGAGAGGTCATCAAAACCATTATGAAAATTGGAAATAGCAGCTAAGTGAACCCTAATAGTAGAAGCCGAGGGTCCTGATTGGAAAATAGTTGACAAATATTCTAAAATCTTATCAACTGAGGCTGAAAAATGGACAATTTTCTCTGCAACAGACCACAGCAAAAATCTGTTCCATTTACTCAGATAAAGTTTTCTGGTTGATGGTTTATGGGAAGCCAGAATAATCTTCTGAACTGGGGAAGATAGATTTTTCTGCCTGGCAATTACTGGAAGTGGAGGTACCAAGCTGTCTTGTTGAGACTGTATAGGTTTGGATGGACCATCCCATGCAGATGAGACAGGTCTGGAGTTGGGTCCAGAGTCCAACGGCAGCAAACTAGGTGAGGCTAGAGAAAGGGGAACCAGGCTTGGGGGCGAATAAGGTGCAATGAGGATTACTCTGCTTCTCAACCATCGTGCCTTCTTCAAGAATTGGGGAATCAGGGGAAAAGGCAGAAAGGCGTAAAGCAGTCCCAAAGGCCAATCGTGTAGAAGAACATCTCTTGGGGACTCCCCCTGAGGGGGGACAGGGCAAAGTAGCCTCTGCATTTGTGGTTTATGGGAGGTGCAAATAGGTCACAAGGCTGACCCCAGTGATGAAATATCTTTGCTACCTTGGGATTGAGAGACCACTCGTGAGGCAGGAGAATGCATCTGCTCAATTTGTCCACGATCATGTTGGAATTCCCCAGAACGTGCACTGCTATCAGAAAGTGGCTGGATGCTATCTCCCATTGCCACACTTAGGGCCTCCCAACATAAAGGGTAAGATCTAGCTCCACCCTGTTTGTTGACATACTACACCACTGCCATGTTGTCTGATTGGATAGCAATTGTCCCTGAAGGGAGGATTGATTGAAATGTCTGCAGAGCTTGAAGCATGGCCCTCAGTTCTAATATGCAAATTGGCCTCTGAGAGGAACCAAGTGCCTTGGATCATCTTTCCCTGAAAATGCCTCCTCTCTTCCCCATCAGGGATGCATCCGTGGTCACTACAGCCTTGGGCTGAGTGGGGTTGAAAGGGTGGTTCCATAATTCCTGTCCTGACTTCATCCACCATATTAGAGCCTGCTTGCATCAGTTGGTAATGCGGATTAGGTAAGACATTGGGTGTGTTAAGAGACCACTGCAATCTCATGTAGAACCTCACCAATGGAACTAGAGTGATCGTTTCTGCCATAGACCCTAGGAGTTGTAAGAACAAGCAAGCCGGGACTTTGTCATGAGAGTCATCACCTGAAGCTGTGATCTTCACTTTGCAGCCTGTGAAGTATTAGAGCAGCCATACAGGAGTTTGTGTTGAATGTCGCTCTGATGAATTCTTTCTGCTGAGCGGGAGACAGCTTCGACTTTTCCTTGTCTATTGAGATGGCTAGGTAATCTGCAAAGTTTTCGAAGGAGTCCAAGGCATGAAGCAGTAGATGCCTGGTGGGGGCAGTGAGAAGCCAGTTGTCTAGATAGGGAAACAGAATCCTTGTAGCCTTAAATGAGCTGCAACCACTGACATGCATTTGGTGAACACCCTGGGGGCTATGGTGAGACCAAAGGGCAGAGCACAAAATTGGTAGTGACTGGCTCCCAACCAGAAGCAGAGGTATCTTCTGTAGTGTTTGTCCATCTTTATGTGGTAATACGCACCCCGACGATCTATACAGCACATCCAAGTCTTTCTCCAGAAATGGAAGGATAGACTGTACCGTGACCATCCGGAATTTTGTCTGTCGAACAAACTAAGACATTGAGGTCTAGAACTGGCCTCCAGTACCTAGTCTTTTTTGGCACTAAAGAACCTTGAGTAAAATTTTGATCCTATTTGGTCTGTTGGGACTGTTTGGATGACTCTCGAATTTCTTGTGCTACTATATTCCTCTAACTGGGTGGAACATTGGGGATTTTCCTTTGATAGAGATCAAAGGGAATATGGTAACCTCTGGTAATTATCATCTGCACCCAGGAATCTGATGTTATTGAGTGCCAGGCTAAGTGGTGCCAAGAGAATCTTCCTTGACTGCCTAAAGAGGTAGGCAATCAGGCTGCTGCTCAGGAGCTCTGGTAGGGTTGTCCAGAGAAGGAATCCCAGGAACCTTGGTTATGTAGGCCCCCTCTGCCATGGGAGGGGCGTCTTCCAGATGAGTCCCCCCCCCCCACCCCTGTGGGAAAACTCACCATGTGTGTCCCAAAAAGGACCTTGGGACTTCAGCAATTGGAGAAGCAAGAAGCTGTGGTCCAGGGAGTAAGATCATTGAGCTGAAAAACATACACCGGCAGCATAAAGGGTCTTTCTGTCCTTCTTACATCTGGCCAATGTGTCTCCGACTTTGGGGCCAAACAACAAGGTAGCATCTACAGGAACATTGATGAAGGAAGACTTAAAAGGGTCCAGAAAATCACACAAGCGTATCCAGGCATGACGCCTAATGGCAATGCCTGTACCCACTGCCCTGGCCATCCCTTCCTCTGTTGTGAGCAATAAGCTGCATGGACAAGTTGGATATCGATTGTAGGGCAGCAAGCTGGGAGGCAATTTTATTGTGTACCTCATCAGACACTGCTCCTGCCAATATGCCTGAAAGCTCAGTGATCAGGTCCCTCTGAAGATGAGTAAAATGTGCCAAGACGTTCGACTGCATGGCAAAGGTAGTAGTAGCGTAGACCCACTTCCCAAATCTATCCATCTGAGACTCCCTGTTTGGAGGATGGACAGTTGGACTCTCCTTTGAGAGTTCCTTTTTTGTGGCAGCTGCCACCACCATAGCATCTACCACTAAGCCTTTAGACCAGTGGGGCTGGTCCTCTCGTGCAGTAATAATTTTGTCCAGTCTCCAGGGATTTGGCTATATAGTGTCAGGGGTCTACCAAGCATGCTGCACAATGACCTTGACCAAATCATTGGCAGGTGGGGTCACCCAGGAAGTAGAAGGTCGGGCACAAAAGCCTGCCAGAAAACAGATTCCTTGGAGGAAGGGTGGGTGGACTTTCAATTACCCCTCTGTTTCAAGATTTCCAGGATGTCTCCAAAGGAGACATCTTCAGGGCGTGACCTGTGGGGCCCTGTCCCCTTCATCATAGTCTATCTTCAGTGACAGATTCCTCTGTAGAATTTAACTGCTTCCTCTTATGGGGTGGCTCCTCAGGGGGAAGGTCTGAGGACTAAGAAGAGAGGTTACCCTGGTCTTGCTACTCATGTGCCTATCTTGATGTAGGAGGTTGTGACAGCTGCAAGCCAGAGGATAAGTAGATGTGACACTATGGAGATGGGACCAACTACAAGCCTGCTGAGGCAAGAGCTCTTTCCATAACCTGGAAGGCAGGCCTGCCTGAAGAGGGATGGGAGTCCAGAACAAGGGTCACACCATGCTCTGACAAGTCAAACCCCAAAGCAAGAACCTCGAGAGGACCTGGAACTGCCAAAGCACCTGGAACCATAGATGGCGCAGTGGGAAAAAAATGGTGCCGGGCTAGGGATCACTGAGCCAACAGCTAAGTCATGGTCCCAAGGGTGGGTCAGCTCTGACTGAGCAGAGGGCCACAGATGGTTCCAGAGCAGAGGCAAGATCCACCATCTGCACCAAAGTAGTTGGTACCGGGAGCATCAGAGTTGATGGCTCCAAGACCAGCGGAGAGGTTGGATGAGGAAGATAGGATAGAGTCTGTGGACAGCAGGTTCTAGAAGGGACTGGAAGACCTCTGGCCATCAAAAGCTGGTCCACTAACCAGACTACATCAAACTTTGAAATGCTCCTGGTGGAAACAAATAGACATCCCCGAGGGAGATTCTGGATGTTTTTAGAAAGGACTTAACTGACCATAAAAGGGGTCTATAGATGGGGAGTACTTAGTCCTGGGCATCCCACAGCACCATGGTCAGCTAACCAATTGTTTGTGCTGTAGGAGGTAACTGGTGTGGGTAAAACTATTGTTGGTGCCAAAGAGATTAGAGGTACTGATGAAGGAATTGGTACCGTGGTAAGTTCTGTTGGTTCCAGTAATATCATTGTCTGCACTGTGGATGGGCTCGTAGTTTTTGGTGCCAAAGCAGCTGCTGAAGTCAATTTTGGTTCTTTAGGCCTTGGTTCCACAGCAGAAACCTGGCCTTTGGTTGATTTAGGGTCATGAGCTTGAGCAGACACTGGAACAGAGTGGCTCTTTTTCTTCGCTTCTTTGGAGACTTTGACGTCTCTGCTTCAAAGCCTCTGAAATAGGGCATTTAGCAGCCCCTTGAGGATTAATTTGTCTCTACGCTCTGCAAGGGTCCGAGCACTAAACCCCTTACAGAGCTCACAAGGTGGTTGGATTTCCAAATGTGGCACCCCCAAATATACACAGAAAAGATGCCCATTTGAGTTGGACATCTTCCTGTCACAGCCTTGACACTGCTTAAAACCAGTGGTGCCTTTCTACTTCTCTGCTATGTTAAAAAAAGTTCACATACATAAAAACAATAGTGAGATAGGGGAAAAGGCCAGAAAAGATAATTTTTTTTAAATGTACCGACCAATGATAAGTGAGAGATACCCAAAAAGGGTAAAGGAGAGAAAAAATACCAATAATGGCATTTGAGATTTAGAAAAGGTAAAAGGGGAGGGGCCTATACCAACAATGGTACGGAAGAAAAATACCAAACAGTAATAATGGGGAAAAATAGCAATCGTACGCACAAATTAAGTAATTAAATTATTTATAAATGTAAATAAGAAAGTTTTAATAGGATATACAGCTATAAAGAAATATATATATATATATATATATATATATATATATATATATATATATATATAATTAAGCACTTAGCTTGAGAGCATGCCTGACACGTCCTAAAACTCTACACGGCAAATGTAGGGTTGCCACCTTTTCAAATGGCCAAAGTGGAACATTTTCAGTACAAACATCAGATTTTACAGGCCGACACATACCCACAGTCAGTACAAAGGATAGAACTTAATTTTTTGCCTAAATAAAAGCTTATTCTTGTAGCATTTTAGTTGCTTATTCTATTTCTTATAACATTTAGGTATTTTAGATACAGAATAACTTTTTTATGCAACTATTACATAAAATATAGGAAATAATTTTGTCCTACAATCTCAGGAAATTTGCCATTTTTAAATTTTTTTGTCAGGACACAACTGCCCAAAGAGGGACTGTCCCTTGCAAAGTGGGACAGGTGGTAACCCTAGGCAAATGAGATCTGAGAGGAAGGGAAGAGATGCACTGTGGGTAGCCTTAGCTCAAGAGTTTTCTAGTTGGTGCGAGTGAGCTTGTTACAATGGTCAAGTCGGTTCCCAGGATGGAACAGATAACCAACAGTCAAGAATCAATGAAAATTAACAGCTATAATAGTTGTGTAAAATCTTACCATAACCATGGATGTCCTCCTCTTCCATGTTGCAGTATTCTTGTTGTGGGATTTCCTGCCTCAGGCGACCCATACGTCGGCTCCTATACAAAAGCTTCAGCTTGGCTGTTGCAGTTGCGTGGGACATCACACTTAGGGCCATAAACCAGGGGCCTTAAACGTGATACCTGCACGCATGGACCTCAGAACTTGAAAGCCCAGCAGGAGTAGTAGAAGGCCCAGGAGGAGGAGATGCCAGTGATGTCAGGCATAGGGCCATGGGACCCTTATGTGGTTTTCATATGTCCCCACTGCAGGGTATAGGATACCAGGGGGCCTAAGGATATGCTGGACTGAGTAAGAGAGAGAAGGGTTTTTTTTGGTGGGTGGGAAGGAATACTGCAACATGGAAGAGAAGGACATCTATGGTTATGGTAAGATGTTACACAACTACTCTATTGTCCTTCTTTTCCTATGTTGCAGTATTCTTGTTGTGGGACAGTACCCCAGCTTAGTTGGGAGGAAGGGTGGCGGACAAAGAGGCTGATTCTACAAAGCCCTGTAGGACTGCCCTGGCAAATCCTGCTCGTGCTCTGGAGACATTGCCTAATTTGTAGTGTTTGCAGAAGCTGTGAATGGTGGACCATGTCGCTACTTCCATAATGGAAGCGGTGTTCAGGCCTTTAAGAAAGGCTTTGGAGGGTGCCACTGCTCTGGTGGAATGAGCTTTTACTCCCAATGGGTGATTTTTGCCATGGTGTGATTAACAGGGGCAAATGGCTTTCCTGATCCAACAGGTGATGTTTTGTTTGGAAACTGCCTTGCCCTGGGGTGGAAGTAAAACAGTTGATTGGATATTCTAATGGATTTTGTTTTGTCCAGGTAAAATCTTAACTGTGTATACATCTGGGGAGTGAAGTATCCTCTCCCCTTCATTGGTGGGAGGGGTAGAATGTGGGTAGGTGAATAGATGGGTTTAATGACAAATCGTTGACCACCTTAGCCATGAAGGAGGGGGTTAGTTCTTAGTATTAACCTGTCCTCATGGAAAGTAGTCTACAGAACACTAACTTAAGCGAGTGTGTAGAAAATAAAGAGGAACAATAACAATGATGGCCCCTCTACTACAAACAGGCTCCAATAGTAACTAAGCTGGGATAGTGGTAACGCAGTCTTGATGGAAAAACGACAGCCAGTGAAGCAAAACACAAAGCAAACTCTGTAAACTATAACTATTATTAGCATTATTTTAAACACCAAAAATAGCAAAGATAATCAGAAAAAAGTATCCAATTTAGCCAGAGCCAAAATGGAAGCACTCGATCTGTTTAGCGGCAAAAGAGATCTGGGGAGTTTCACTAGAGCATGATGGGATAGTGATACAGCCATGAGCCAGCGGAAGACCTCAAGCTTTAGTATATAGCAGAGGACCTCAAGCTTTAGTATACGGCAGAGTCAGAGCAGAGGATCTGTTCCAAACCCAGCCAATAAGACTAAAGGCAAGATAGGATAACATAACATCTAATGCTAAATTCCAAGGTTCGATGGGTTCTTTAAAGGGTTCTATATCATATGAGCAAATAGGAAAAAAACGCAAATGCTTACAATCTTGAAAGTACCGGACCTCAAACTTGCTATTGTGAGGGCTGTGCCCCTCACACCCCCTGCTAAATATATATTCCAACTCAGAGATCACACTACAGTAAGGAAAGGGCAAATATTTCATTCTTCACTGTATCGCAATCTCAGAAAAAGCACTTTGAGGTCCGGTACTTTCGAGATGAGCGTTCGCGGTTTTTCCTATTCAGTCATATGATATAGACCCCTTTAAAGGGTGGTTTCAAATGCAAGACACCCTTTAAGAAGGTTTTACAAAGGCAATGAGACATTAAAGAGAGGTCATCAAAACCATTATGAAAATTGGAAATAGCAGCTAAGTGAACCCTAATAGTAGAAGCCGAGGGTCCTGATTGGAAAATAGTTGACAAATATTCTAAAATCTTATCAACTGAGGATGAAAAATGGACAATTTTCTCTGCAACAGACCACAGCAAAAATCTGTTCCATTTACTCAGATAAAGTTTTCTGGTTGATGGTTTATGGGAAGCCAGAATAATCTTCTGAACTGGGGAAGATAGATTTTTCTGCCTGGCAATTACTGGAAGTGGAGGTACCAAGCTGTCTTGTTGAGACTGTATAGGTTTGAATGGACCATCCCATGCAGATGAGACAGGTCTGGAGTTGGGTCCAGAGTCCAACGGCAGCAAACCAGGTGAGGCTAGAGAAAGGGGAACCAGGCTTGGGGGCGAATAAGGTGCAATGAGGATTACTCTGCTTCTCAACCATCGTGCCTTCTTCAAGAATTGGGGAATCAGGGGAAAAGGCAGAAAGGCGTAAAGCAGTCCCAAAGGCCAATCGTGTAGAAGAACATCTCTTGGGGACTCCCCCTGAGGGGGGACAGGGCAAAGTAGCCTCTGCATTTGTGGTTTATGGGAGGTGCAAATAGGTCACAAGGCTGACCCCAGTGATGAAATATCTTTGCTACCTTGGGAGACCACTCGTGAGGCAGGAGAATGCATCTGCTCAATTTGTCCACGATCATGTTGGAATTCCCCAGAACGTGCACTGCTATCAGAAAGTGGCTGGATGCTATCTCCCATTGCCACACTTAGGGCCTCCCAACATAAAGGGTAAGATCTAGCTCCACCCTGTTTGTTGACATACTACACCACTGCCATGTTGTCTGATTGGATAGCAATTGTCCCTGAAGGGAGGATTGATTGAAATGTCTGCAGAGCTTGAAGCATGGCCCTCAGTTCTAATATGCAAATTGGCCTCTGAGAGGAACCAAGTGCCTTGGATCATCTTTCCCTGAAAATGCCTCCTCTTCCCCATCAGGGATGCATCCGTGGTCACTACAGCCTTGGGCTGAGTGGGGTTGAAAGGGTGGTTCCATAATTCCTGTCCTGACTTCATCCACCATATTAGAGCCTGCTTGCATCAGTTGGTAATGCGGATTAGGTAAGACATTGGGTGTGTTAAGAGACCACTGCAATCTCATGTGGAACCTCACCAATGGAACTAGAGTGATTGTTTCTGCCATAGACCCTAGGAGTTGTAAGAACAAGCAAGCCGGGACTTTGTCATGAGAGTCATCACCTGAAGCTGTGATCTTCACTTTGCAGCCTGTGAAGTGTTAGAGCAGCCATACAGGAGTTTGCGTTGAATGTCGCTCTGATGAATTCTTTCTGCTGAGTGGGAGACAGCTTCGACTTTTCCTTGTCTATTGAGATGGCTAGATAATCTGCAAAGTCTTCGAAGGAGTCCAAGGCATGAAGCAGTAGATGCCTGGTGGGGGCAGTGAGAAGCCAGTTGTCTAGATAGGGAAACACAGAATCCTTGTAGCCTTAAATGAGCTGCAACCACTGACATGCATTTGGTGAACACCCTGGGGGCTATGGTGAGACCAAAGGGCAGAGCACAAAATTGGTAGTGACTGGCTCCCAACCAGAAGCAGAGGTATCTTCTGTAGTGTTTGTCCATCTTTATGTGGTAATACGCACCCTGACGATCTATACAGCACATCCAAGTCTTTCTCCAGAAACGGAAGGATAGACTGTACCGTGACCATCCGGAATTTTGTCTGTTGAACAAACTTAAGACATTGAGGACTAGAACTGGCCTCCAGTACCTAGTCTTTTTTGGCACTAAAGAACCTTGAGTAAAATTTTGATCCTATTTGGTCTGTTGGGACTGTTTGGATGACTCTCAAATTTCTTGTGCTACTATATTCCTCTAACTGGGTGGAACATTGGGGATTTGCCTTTGATAGAGATCAAAGGGAATATGGTAACCTCTGGTAATTATCATCTGCACCCAGGAATCTGATGTTATTGAGTGCCAGGCTAAGTGGTGCCAAGAGAATCTTCCTTGACTGCCTAAAGAGGTAGGCAATCAGGCTGCTGCTCAGGAGCTCTGGTAGGGTTGTCCAGAGAAGGAATCCCAGGAACCTTGGTTATGTAGGCCCCCTCTGCCATGGGAGGGGCGTCTTCCAGATGAGTCCCCCCCACCCCTGTGGGAAAACTCACCATGTGTGTCCCGAAAAGGACCTTGGGACTTCAGCAATTGGAGAAGCAAGAAGCTGTGGTCCAGGGAGTAAGGTCATTGAGCTGAAAAACATACACCGGCAGCATAAAGGGTCTTTCTGTCCTTCTTACACTTGGCCAATGTGTCTCCGACTTTGGGGCCAAACAACAAGGTAGCATCTACAGGAACATTGATGAAGGAAGACTTAAAAGGGTCCAGAAAATCACACAAGCGTATCCAGGCATGACGCCTAATGGCAATGCCTGTACCCACTGCCCTGGCCATCCCTTCCTCTGTTGTGAGCAATAAGCTGCATGGACAAGTTGGATATCGATTGTAGGGCAGCAAGCTGAGAGGCAATTTTATTGTGTACCTCGTCAGACACTGCTCCTGCCAATATGCCTGAAAGCTCAGTGATCAGGTCCCTCTGAAGATGAGTAAAATGTGCCAAGACGTTCGACTGCATGGCAAAGGTAGTAGTAGCGTAGACCCACTTCCCAAATCTATCCATCTGAGACTCCCTGTTTGGAGGATGGACAGTTGGACTCTCCTTTGAGAGTTCCTTTTTTGTGGCAGCTGCCACCACCATAGCATCTACCACTAAGCCTTTAGACCAGTGGGGCTGGTCCTCTCATCCAGTAATAATTTTGTCCAGTCTCCAGAGATTTGGCTGTATAGTGTCAGGGGTCTACCAAGCATGCTGCACAATGACCTTGACCAAATCATTGGCAGGTGGGGTCACCCAGGAAGTAGAAGGTCGGGCACAAAAGCCTGCAAGAAAACAGATTCCTTGGAGGAAGGGTGGGTGGACTTTCAATTACCCCTCTGTTTCAAGATTTCCAGGATGTCTCCAAAGGAGACATCTTCAGGGCGTGACCTGTGGGGCCCTGTCCCCTTCATCATAGTCTATCTTCAGTGACAGATTCCTCTGTAGAATTTAACTGCTTCCTCTTATGGGGTGGCTCCTCAGGGGGAAGGTGTGAGGACTAAGAAGAGAGGTTACCCTGGTCTTGCTACTCATGTGCCTATCTTGATGTAGGAGGTTGTGACAGCTGCGAGCCAGAGGATAAGTAGATGTGACACTATGGAGATGGGACCAACTACAAGCCTGCTGAGGCAAGAGCTCTTTCCATAACCTGGAAGGCAGGCCTGCCTGAAGAGGGATGGGAGTCCAGAACAAGGGTCACACCATGCTCTGACAAGTCAAACCCCAAAGCAAGAACCTCGAGAGGACCTGGAACTGCCAAAGCACCTGGAACCATAGATGGCGCAGTGGGGAAAAAAATGGCGCCGGGCTAGGGATCACTGAGCCAACAGCTAAGTCATGGTCCCAAGGGTGGGTCAGCTCTGACTGAGCAGAGGGCCACAGATGGTTCCAGAGCAGAGGCAAGATCCACCATCTGCACCAAAGTAGTTGGTACCGGGAGCGTCAGAGTTGATGGCTCCAAGACCAGCGGAGAGGTTGGATGAGGAAGATAGGATAGAGTCTGTGGACAGCAGGTTCTAGAAGGGACTGGAAGACCTCTGGCCATCAAAAGCTGGTCCACTAACCAGACTACATCAAACTTTGAAATGCTCCTGGCGGAAACAAATAGACATCCCCGAGGGAGATTCTGGATGTTTTTAGAAAGGACTTAACTGACCATAAAAGGGGTCTATAGATGGGGAGTACTTAGTCCTGGGCATCCCACAGCACCATGGTCAGCTAACCAATTGTTTGTGCTGTAGGAGGTAACTGGTGTGGGTAAAACTATTGTTGGTGCCAAAGAGATTAGAGGTACTGACGAAGGAATTGGTACCGTGGTAAGTTCTGTTGGTTCCAGTAATATCATTGTCTGCACTGTGGATGGGCTCGTAGTTTTTGGTGCCAAAGCAGCTGTTGAAGTCAATTTTGGTTCTTTAGGCCTTGGTTCCACAGCAGAAACCTGGACTTTGGTTGATTTAGGGTCATGAGCTTGAGCAGACACTGGAACAGAGTGGCTCTTTTTCTTCGCTTCTTTGGAGACTTTGACGTCTCTGCTTCAAAGCCTCTGAAATAGGGCATTTAGCAGCCCCTTGAGGATTAATTTGTCTCTACGCTCTGCAAGGGTCCGAGCACTAAACCCCTTACAGAGCTCACAAGGTGGTTGGATTTCCAAATGTGGCACCCCCAAATATACACAGAAAAGATGCCCATTTGAGTTGGACATCTTCCTGTCACAGCCTTGACACTGCTTAAAACCAGTGGTGCCTTTCTACTTCTCTGCTATGTTAAAAAAAGGTCACATACACAAAAACAATAGTGAGATAGGGGAAAAGGCCAGAAAAGATATATTTTTTTTAAATGTACCGACCAATGATAAGTGAGAGATACCTAAAAAGGGTAAAGAAGAGAAAAAATACCAATAATGGCATTTGAGATTTAGAAAAGGTAAAAGGGGAGGGGCCTATACCAACAATGGTATGGAAGAAAAATACCAAACAGTAATAATGGGGAAAAATAGCAATTGTACGCACAAATTAAGTAATTAAACTATTTATAAATGTAAATAAGAAAGTTTTAATAGGATATACAGCTATAAAGAAATATATATATATATATATATATATATATATAATTAAGCACTTAGCTTGAGAGCATGCCTGACACGTCCTAAAACTCTACACGGCAAATGTAGGGTTGCCACCTTTTCAAATGGCCAAAGTGGAACATTTTCAGTACAAACATCAGATTTTACAGGCCGACACATACCCACAGTCAGTACAAAGGATAGAACTTAATTTTTTGCCTAAATAAAAGCTTATTCTTGTAGCATTTTAGTTGCTTATTCTATTTCTTATAACATTTAGGTATTTTAGATACAGAATAACTTTTTTATGCAACTATTACATAAAATATAGGAAATAATTTTATCCTACAATCTCAGGAAATTTGCCATTTTTAAATTTTTTTGTCAAGACACAACTGCCCAAAGAGGGACTGTCCCTTGCAAAGTGGGACAGGTGGTAACCCTAGGCAAATGAGATCTGAGAGGAAGGGAAGAGATGCACTGTGGGTAGCCTTAGCTCAAGAGTTTTCTAGTTGGTGCGAGTGAGCTTGTTACAATGGTCAAGTCGGTTCCCAGGATGGAACAGATAACCAACAGTCAAGAATCAATGAAAATTAACAGCTATAATAGTTGTGTAAAATCTTACCATAACCATGGATGTCCTTCCTCTTCCATGTTGCAGTATTCTTGTTGTGGGATTTCCTGCCTCAGGCGACCCATACGTCGGCTCCTATACAAAAGCTTCAGCTTGGCTGTTGCAGTTGCGTGGGACATCACACTTAGGGCCATAAACCAGGGGCCTTAAACGTGATACCTGCACGCATGGACCTCAGAACTTGAAAGCCCAGCAGGAGTAGTAGAAGGCCCAGGAGGAGGAAATGCCAGTGATGTCAGGCATAGGGCCATGGGACCCTTATGTGGTTTTCATATGTCCCCACTGCAGGGTATAGGATACCAGGGGGCCTAAGGATATGCTGGACTGAGTAAGAGAGAGAAGGGGTTTTTTTTGGTGGGTGGGAAGGAATACTGCAACATGGAAGAGAAGGACATCTATGGTTATGGTAAGATGTTACACAACTACTCTATTGTCCTTCTATTCCTATGTTGCAGTATTCTTGTTGTGGGAAAGTACCACAGCTTAGTTGGAAGGAAGGGTGGCGGATGAAGAGGCTGATTCTACAAAGCCCTGTAGGACTGCCCTGGCAAATCCTGCTTGTGCTCTGGAGACACTGGCTAATTTGTAGTGTTTGGTAAAAGTGTGAATGGTGGACCATGTCGCTACTTCCATAATGGAAGTGGTGTTCAGGCCTTTAAGAAAGGCTTTGGAGGGTGCCACTGCTCTGGTGGAATGAGCTTTTACTCCCAATGGGTGATTTTTGCCATGGTGTGATTAACAGGGGCAAATGGCTTTCCTGATCCAACAGGTGATGTTTTGTTTGGAAACTGCCTTGCCCTGGGGTGGAAGTAAAACAGTTGATTGGATATTCTAATGGATTTTGTTTTGTCCAGGTAAAATCTTAACTGTGTATACATCTGGGGAGTGAAGTATCCTCTCCCCTTCATTGGTGGGAGGGGTAGAATGTGGGTAGGTGAATAGATGGGTTTAATGACAAATCGTTGACCACCTTAGCCATGAAGGAGGGGGTTAGTTCTTAGTATTAACCTGTCCTCATGGAAAGTAGTATAAGGGGGGGGGGCAAGGCCTGTAGTTCTGACACCCTCCTGGCTGAAGTTATGGTCACTAGCAGTACTGTTTTCCATGTACACATCTGTAGAGTAGCTGTCCCAGCAGGTTTGAATAGGTGTTGGGTTAGTTTTTCCAGAAGTAAGTTAAGGTCCCAGGGTGGTGGGATGGGCTTTCTTGGAGGCCTTATGCGTAATACCCCTTTTAAGAAAAGCTCAACATCGAGCCTGGCTAGTAAGGGAGGGTCTAGTGGTAGGCAGGCTGAGATTGCAGAAAGGTGAACTTTCACTGAAGAGTATAACAGTCCACCTTTTACTAGCTGACACATATGCAAGAACTGGGGGAGGGGGTCTGCAATGCATGGATCCCTTCCCTTGTCCAGACACCATTTTGAAAATCTTTCCCATTTAGCTAGGTATGATTTTCTTTTAGTAGGTTTCCTGGTCTCCCTCAGGACTGAAAGCACGTCCTCTGAGTAGTGGCACCTGAAGGGAATTAAAAGTTTATCACCAACAGTGTCAGTGACATCTGCAAGTGTGGGTGGATGAGGGTTCCTTTTTGTTGTGTGAGGTCTACCTTGTGGGGTAACTTGTGGTGATTGCCCTTGGATAGATTGTGAAGTAGGGGGAACCAGTGCTGTCTTTGCCGGAAGGGAGTCACCAACAAGACTTTTTGAATTAGTGAGAAGGGGGAAAGGCATATAGAAACTTCCCTTTCCAAGAAATGCTGAAAGCATCTACTCTCCAAGCTAAAGGGGAGTAGGTCTTGGTGCAGAAGGACTGCAGTTGTCTGTTCTGGGGGGGGGAGGCAAATAGGTCTATTTGAGGAGTGCCCCACCGGTGGACTGCCTAGGAAGACTGTCCTGTCCAGCATCCATTCGTGTTGTGGAGAGGATGTCCTGCTCAGGTCTGCTTATTTGTTGTCCTGGGGGATGTAGGATGCCTGCAGGGATAAGTTGTGGTGAGATGTTAGATCCCATATCGGTAAGGTTAGTCTGCACAGGTGGTATGCTTTTGTCCCTCCCTGTTTGTGGAGGTACCACATAACTGTGGTGCCTGTAATTATTAGAACACCTGGTAGAAGAAGGAGACTGAAGGGTTTCAGACCCAGGAGGACTGCTGTCATTTCTCTCTCACACTGATGTGTTTGGTCTTTAATGAAGGGTGCCATGATGCTTGAACCCTGTAGAATGCCAAAGTGGCTCCCCATCCTGAGTCTGATGCATCTGTATGCATAACCTGCGTTGGGAGAGTGGGTTGGAGGGGAAGGCCCGGGTTGAGCTGGACTTGTTGAATCCACCAGATCTCTGCCTGTAGGCAGGGTAGAAGTGTTATTGCTTGCTCCAGGGGATGCTGTTGTTGGGACCAGATGTTTTTTTAGATACCACTGCAGCTTTGGCATATGCATTCTGGCTAGAGGAAGCATAGGGATGGAGGCTGCCATTAGGCCCAGGGTCCTTAAGGAATTGCCTTGCAGTTATTACTTGGGTCTGCAGCAGGGGTTTGAAATGGGAGGTCAGGGAGCTGATCTCGTCTTGGGGTAGAAAGGCTTTGATCAAGTCTGTTTTGATTGTGCAACCCAGAAATATCTTGTCTTGCTCTGGGATCAGGGAAGACTTTGGGAGGTTGAGGGTGAACCCCAGATTTTGTAAAAAGGACGTGGTGAATTGCACATGGGCTGAAAGGTTTTCTTTGCAGTCTGCCAGGATCAGGATGTCATCTAGATAGGAATAAATCTGAATTCCCTGTGTTCTGCAATGGGCAATGGCAGAGGCCAGGCATTTTGTGAACACTGGGGGCAGTGGACAAACCAAAGGGCAAGGCAGCAAATTAGAAATGAGAGGAGAGTCCAGAGAAATGTAAACATTTTCTGTGGGAGGGTAGGATGGGTATGTACAAGTAGGCTTCTTTTAGGTTCAATGTGGCCATGGAAGCCTTGGTAGGTATGAGAGGAAAGAGGCTTGGGAGCGACAGCATTCTGAAGGTGGGCACCTTTAAGAAGAGATTTAAGAAGAAAAGGTCTAGAATAGGTATCCATGGTTCATCATTTTTGGGGACCAGGAACAGTCAGAGAGTAGAAGCATTTTCCCTTTTGTTCTGAGGGGACAGGTTGTATGGTACCCACGCTCAGGTCTGTCAGGACCTGTGGTAAGAGATGTCTGATTTCTGGGGGGAAGGGAATGCCTCTTAGGTGTGGGTTTTCTTTTCAGAAGTATCCATTTTGGATAATGGCCAACACCCTGTGGTGATGGTTTTCCAAAAGGGGAGGCAGTGGGACAGGTGGGCAGAGAGGAGTAGGGGGTAAGGCAGTCATGCATTGTTGGGGCCTCCTCTGTCCTGAAAAGGCTGCTGGCCTGGAAGTGGTTTGTCTTCTGGTATGTCTTCTAGGTCTGTAAGAGGTAGATCCAGCAGAGGTTGGGTTATGTCTGACAAATGTGGCCTTGGCAAGGTAGTTCCTGTAATATTTGGGGATGGGGGGCACCAACAAATGTTTGATGTCTTGTAATTCCTTGCTCTTTTCTTGCAGGTTTTTGAAAGGATCTGCAGATTGTTTTCCAAAAAGAAAATTGAGGTCCAGGGGGGCATCCAAGATCTTAGACTTAAAGTCTTCAGGTAAATGTTGAAGTCTAAGCCAGTCATATCTCCTGAGAACAGAGGCAGATGCTGCAGAGCGAGCAGAAGCTTCTACAGCATCATAGCTGCATCTAACTGAGTGTCTGACTACTTGGGCAGCCAGAGATAGTTTAGAAGAGATGTCAGCTTTTGTAGGGCAGTCAGGAGTACTGACCAACAAGGTAGAAGCTTGAAGAGACCAGGTCCAAAGCATATTTGGTCATATGTGGCAAAATGGAAGAGATATTGACCTTTTTACCAATCCTATCCATAGATTTGCTGTCTTTGTCAGTGGGTAAGAGCAAGGCAGTCTGGATTGCTTATCCAGATAAGTGGCAATCGCAGCTGGGTCTACCAGGGGAGGGTTGACTAGGAATTTTTGGTCATCAGGCACCTTGTAGAAGCAGTCTGGCCATTCAGCGGCTGGAAGCTGAGAATCTGGTGTCTGATGCAGAAGTAAAAGCATCCAAGTATGTAGGAATAATAAGTGGGATGGCAGAAGGGGAGGGGGATTCTACCTGTAAAAGTTCAAAGTACCTCTTCTGAGTTTGACATTTGAGAGGTATCCCATTTGAAATATTCTTTAATTTTGGTGATAGTTTCGCCAAATGTAATATCCTCTGGAGGAGAGTCTCCCTCAATATATTCTTCATCTGGGAAGTAATATTCTGGTTGTGAAGCAATTTAGGAGGTGTAAGAAATTGATTCCTCGGAGTAATAGGTGTCTTGCTCTTTTTCTCTGTCCTGAGAGGCCAGAGAAGGGAGAGAAGAGGCAGAAGCAGGTCTAGGACATAGCAGTGGTAGAGTAAAGGGGGATGAGGCTGAAGGCCTAAGGGCCATAAAGGCCTGCATCAAGGAAGTGAAGGACTGCCAGTCAGGTAAGCCTTTTTTGGTCAAGGTCGTATTTTTTTTGTTTCTTTCTGGATGGTGTAGACGTAGGCCTGGAGTCGGATGATGGTCTAACGATAGTAGTGTCCGGAGGGATCCCGGTTGGAGGCTCGACTAAGTCTGGCACCCCCTCGACCTCAGTGGTAGTCTGGGCTGGCTCCAGGGACATGCTGGTTGTCAACTGAGAAACTGCTTCTACGAAAGTCACCGCTGAAGTCAACTGATCCTCCAGGCATCCCTCAACTCCTAAATCAGAAGTTGGCGGGGCGTCCAGTAGCGGAGCAGCAGATGGTCTAGGAAACTTGGCCTTCTTATGCAGAGGTTATGTCGAGACCTCCGAGGTGGGATCCATACTAATGGCTAACTGTTTAAGCTGTTGGTCCCCCAAGTAAGGATTAAGAGCAGCCAGATGGCTTTGAAGGGTCTTGGGTACAAAGGATTGGCAAATGGAGCAGGAGCTGAGATCATGCTACCAGCCTAAGCAAAAAATACGCAGTGGTCATGTGAGTCTTTATGGGGTATCTGGTGCCCGCATTGGCATTTACCCTTTTTTGCTGAAATCAGCTATGAGTAGCTACAACAAACCAAGCTTTAGCAAGATAATTAGAAGAAAACCCCCAACGGGGTACTTAGCTTTTTAGATGTTTGCATTAAAGGAGCAAAGCACATGATGCGGTCATCTGCAGCTGAAAAGTTCTGAGGTCTGTGCATGCAGACGTCACATTTAAGGCCCCTGGTTTATGGCCCTACGTGTGACATCCCACACAGCTGCAACAGCCAAGCTGAAGCTTTTGTATAGGAGCAGATGTATGGGTCGCCTGAGGTGGGAAATCCCACAACAAGAATACTGCAACATAGGAATAGAAGGACATCAATGGTTACCAGAGTGAGATGGACATTGACTTTTTAGGGGGATTAATGGCATACCAAAGTGGGAGCTTGTTTGCACAATGTCATTCTGACTTTTTGGCCTGTTCTTTGTTCCTGGGGTTCCTGCATTTTTTTTGAACCTCCCTGACATTTTTTTAAATGCTTATCAGCATTTTGCTGAAGTTGTGTGCAAGTGAAGAAGCAATGACTAGTGATATGCAAAACAGCCAAAACCAAATTAAACAAAGCAGATTTCTCCTCACAGGGAGAAACTTGTGCCAAAACATTCACACTTTCACAACTGGCTAGGATGAACTTCATCATACACGGCTGACAAAGTACAGTTTTGTACCTACCATAAATGTAGATGTTCGAGTGTAGACACTGCTGGTGTCATTACACTTGGGTTATCCTGCCATCAGGCGGTTCCTCAGTCGGCCTGAGTTCCAAAGTCTTGGTCCGGCGTCGGTTGCTGTTGCTTCTTCCCTGACGTCAGTGCGCCAGGGGGATATAAAATGCAGCCGACGCCATTTTCTTTAGTTTTTCTTGCCCCAGATGTCAGGTGCCCCCAAATAGGTAGGCCTTTCAAATTGCTAGTAAAATATATAATAGAAAAGCAAACAACCATTTTTAATTACCAGCAAATACTCCCTTTAGGAAATAAGGGTAGAAGACCCAGGTACGTACCAGAAAGTAAGAGGGGAAGGAGGGAGGGTAACCTGGACTGCATCAGTGTCTACACTCGAACATCTACATTTATGGTAGGTACAAAACTGTACTATGTTCATCATGTGACACTGCTGCAGTCATTACACTTGGGTGGAATACCAAGGCTGCGGTAGGCAGGATGGATCTATAAGGCATTAGGGGTGCCCTGCAGCACAGCAGTGCCAAAGCCAGCCCTGGATTTGGAATATAAAGGCAAATGGTAATGTTTGGTGAAGGTATGTGCAGAACTCCATGTTGCTGCTTCTAAAATATCCTTGGTAGGCACTCCTCTGAGGTAGGCAGTTGAAGTGGCTGTTGCCCTGGTGGAGTGAGATCTAATGCTGCTAGGTACAGGTTTCCCATGGTGTGTATAGCAAAAACATATACAGTGAGCTATCCATTTTGAAATAGTCTGCTTTGAAATGGCTTTTCCCTGTACTCCTGCAGCGTATGCTACCAATAATTGCTCAGATTTTCTGAAAGCTTTGGTTTTGTCCAAGTAGAATGTCCAAGGAATGTAGTAGTCTCCCCCCTTTGTTCTGTGGTTTTGGATAAAAAGTTGGCAAGTGAATAGTTTGGTTTAGAGCCACACTTGATACTACATTTGGCATAAACATAGGGTTAGTTCTTAAGGACACCCTGTCCTGGTGGAAGATGAGGAAAGGTTCCACTGCCATTAGTGCCTGTAATTCTGAAACTCTTCTTGCTGATGTTATTGCCAGTAGCAGAGCAGTCTTCCAAGAGATGTATTTTAATTCTGCTGTGTTAGCTGGCTCAAAAGGAGGTAAAGTTCATTTTTCCAAAACAAAGTTGAGGTCCCAAGTTGGTTTAGGTGCTCTACGGGGCGGTCTCATGTTTTTAGCCCCTCTGAAGTACTGTTTGAGCAAAGGATTTGAAAATATTGGTGGATCCGTGTTGTAATGAGCAGAAATGGCTGAGGCATGAATTTTGATGGATGAGGAGAGGCCCTTGTCTAGCATCTCAGTTAAGTATTGAAGTATCTGAGGAATGTTTGGGACAAGAGGGTCAAGGCTGTGTGCTTGGTTCCAGGCACAGAATCTCTTCCATTTATCCAAGTAGGCTTTCCTGGTGCTAGGCCTTCTGGCCTCCAGAATGACATCCATAACAGCTTTGGAGAGAGGCAATGCTTGCTTGGTCAAGGAATTTTCCATGCAGCTAGATTTAAGGTCTTTAGCTGGCTGTGAAGTATCTGATTGTTGTGTTGTGTCAACAGCTGTGGGATTTGAGGCAAAATCCAGGGTGGTTCTTGTGCTAAGTTCTTTAAGATTGGGTACCAGTGCTGGCGTGGCCAGTCTGGTGCAATCAGGATCATCTTTGGCTCTTCCTGCCTGGCTTTTATGAGTATCTTTGGAAGGAGAGGTAAAGGAGGGAAAGCGTATACTTGTAGTTTTTTCCAGCTGAATGAGAGGGCATCCACATTCCATGCTTGTGGATGGTAGCTCCTTGTGCAGAATTTCTGTAGTTGGCAGTTAATTGGGGATGCAAACAGATCTATATCTGGGTTTCCCCCATTTGTGTGTTATCATTCTGAATATTTGTGGACTCAATTGCCATTCGTGAGGATCCATGATGTTTCTGCTTAGGTCGTCTGCCAGTGTGTTTTTCTCTCCTGGCAGAAATTGTGCCTGTAGATGAACTTGGTAGTTTAAAGCTGTGTTCCACAAGGTCATGGCTTGTCTGCAGAGGGGGTAGGAGTGTGTGCCCCCTTGCTTGTTTATGTACCACATAACTGTGGTGTTGTCTGTCTTTAGTAGTAGTTGTCCTGGATGTAGCAGGTCCTTGAAAGATATAATTGCATTTTGTACAGCTAGCATCTCTTTTTGATTGAAGGCAAGGAATTAGTGGTATAACTGTTTCCAAATGTTGACAGTGTTGAGACCATACACTCTTTAGGTACCATTGTAGTTTCCTCATATGCAGTCTGGCATATGGAATTAGTAGTATGCAAGATGCCACGTAGCCCAAGGCCTGCAGAATTTTTCTTGCAGGTAGTTGGGTCTTTGTTGCCATTAAATGAAAATACTGAGTCAGTTGTCCTTGCTTGTATGGCATGAGATAAGCCATCTGGGCCGTTGTGTTTAAGCTGGCACCCAGGAATATTATCTGTTGTGAGGGCACTAGTTTTGATTTCTTTTCGTTTACTGTGTACCCCAGGCAACTTAATAACTTTTTTACATACGCCAGATGCTTTAGAAGAATGTCCTTACTCTCTGCTTGGATTAGACAGTCCTCCAGGTATGGGTAAATTTGAATTATTTTTTGCCTGCAAAATGCAATTACTGGTGCCAGGCACTTTGTGAAGACCCTGGGCGCAGTAGATAAGCCAAAGGGCAGTGCAGAGAATTGATACTGCATTGAACCTGCTAGAAATCTGAGGTATCTTCTGCAGTTTTGTCTGATAGGGACATGCAGGTATGCCTCTTTGAGGTCCAAAGTCACGAGCCAAGCTTTCTTGCCCAGCATGGGAAGAAGCTGCTGTAGTGTCAACATTTTGAATTTTGGAATATCCAGGTAAGTGTTCAGAGAAGAAAGGTCCAGAATGGGTCTCCAGGCGTTGTCCTTTCTGGGAACCAGAAAGAGTCTTGAGTAAAATCTTTGTCCTTGCTCTTGTGGTGGTACCTTTTGAATAGCTCTCATGTCCATGAGTGTTGTAATTTTTTTTTGAGCCTCTGCCTATTGATTTGGTGGCAGATTTGGCATTCCTTTTAACCTTGGAAGAGTGTGGAAGTGGAACCTGTAACCTTGAGATATGATGTTGAGAACCCATTTGTCTTTGGTGATGCAATGCCAATTGTGATAGAAAAGAGCCAGTTTTCCTCCTAAGGGGGCTGCCAAGAGAGAGCTGTTTGGCAGCTGTAGTGGGAAGTCATTGAGACTGTTTTTTATAAGGTTGAAGCCCGTCTTCCCCTTCTTTCTGGCCTGGTGTACCCCATTGTCGAGGTCTGTAAGGGCCTTGTGTCTGACCTCTACCTCTTGGATGTCTATATCTGCCCCTTTGAGGTCTGTCTGTGACTGGAAAGGACCAATTTTTTGTTGGCCAATTTCTGCTAAAACGAGGTTGAACCTGTAAGAAATCTTTGACCGTTTGCATAGATTTTGCCTTGTTCTCCATCTTTTTTAATACCTCCTCTGCCTTAACTCCAAACAACACATCCCGCTGCAAAGGTGCATCCAGTAATTTGGCCTTAACATGATCTGGTAGCGTATGTTCTTTTAATCAAGCATGCCTTCTAATGACAGAGCCTGTTATTGCTGCTCTACAGGAGGCCTCTAAGGAATCAAAGCCACATTGCAAAGTATGTTTTCCCACTTGTTCAGCTGCATGCAATAAATCTTGCATTTCTTTCAAATTAGGAGGATCTGAATCTGGAAGCATCTTTTGTTTCAACTGAGACATTAACAATTGCTGATATTTTAGCATGTGAAACTGGCAATTCAAGGCTCTCATGGCTAAAGTTGCAGATGTATAAACTTTCTTGCCCCATCTGTCTAATGTTCTGGAATCTCTGTCAGAGGGGACTGGGTTTTTAGCTGATGAGGCCTTAATCCTTTTGGGTCCCTGAGAAACAGTTTCAGGGTCAGCAACAGGGCTTTTATATAGAAATTTGTGAGAGTCAGGGACTCTAATATCTATTTGGCTTAACTGGGGCTGGTGGTAAGGAGTCAGGGTTTAAGCTGGATTCAGTGTACACATCATCCACAATATCTAACACTGGCAGAATAGCAAGGGGTCTGTGTTGAGGCAATAAGAGGAAGTCTCTGAGCCTTTTCTTGGATTCTGAGTAATCTTGGCCTTCCCAGTGGAAATGCTCCCTCATGGTATGCAAGGTCTCCCCAAAGGAGTAGTCCTCAGGCGGAGAGGCTGATGGAATTGATTCCTCAGCATCGGAATCCTCATAAGGGGTAAGGAATACCCTAGGTCTGAGGATGAGTCAGAGGAAATGGACACCTTGTCTGAAGATTCATAGTCTGCATCTTGTCTGGGCCTTTTATCTGGAGGGGGTAGAGACCCTCTGATCAGGGTGATTAGGTCTTCGGCCATTTTTAGCATTTGTTTCTTAGGCATGGAAGCCTGCCCTGGAGATTGCTGTGTCTGTTTCTTTGCTTTTAAGGAAGGCTTAGACTTAACAGAGGGTTTAATTGTTAACTGGGTAGGTCTGAAAACACATTCTGAAGCTGTGGATTGTTCAGCTACTTTGGTTCCCTCTGTAGGATTAAGATCTGTAATCTGAATGGCAGGAGCATCCGAAGGCCCAGCCAGCTCCACGTGGGAGTCGGAGGCAGTCTGTGGTTCTATTGAAGCAGTCATCAGGGGCTGCGTAGGCACCTCGCTGAAAACCGGAGAACTTGCGACCGGCCTAGAAGAGGCCTCGTCGTCAGTTTTGGGCCTCAGATGCCTGTCCTTGTGCTTTTTATGAATTCCGGTCATCAGAAGTTGACGGCATGGTGTAATTAAATTTTCTGCCAAAATAATGTCGGGCAAAATCAAACTGACGTTTAATAGTGCGCTTGTTAAACCTAGCACAAAACTGACAACCAGTGACATCGTGGTCTGGGCCTAGGCATGGGATACAGTAGGAATGGAAATCCTTATGAGGTATTTGCTTCCCACAAGAAATACAATTATTAACTTTTACTGACATCGGTCTGAGGCAAGAAAAAGTTTCCCCAGTGGGGTACTTAGCTTTTTAGAAGACTTCGGTTCTGGATTCGGAATGAAAATCTCAGGAGTCGGCCGACCGGCACTGGCGAACCGCTTCTGCTTCGGGCACCGCACGGCAAGAAAGACTGAAGAAAATGGCGTCGGCTGCATCTTATATCCCCCTGGCACACTGACGTCAGGGAAGAAGCGACAGCAACCGACGCCGGACCAAGACTATGGAACTCAGGCCGACTGGGGAACCGCCTGACGGCAGGATAACCCAAGTGTAATGACTGCAGCAGTGTCACACGATGAACATCTGAGAATTCTGAAACCTAAAGCACACACTTAACCCATCCTTGTCAAATGCATTCCCATCCTTGTCAGGAGAACAGGGACTAGTACTGAGAAAATGTTTAGCAGCAGCTGAATTCACTAAAGTGACAAACTGCAGGGTTAGGTCTAGGATTACTATATAAATACTTAACTGCCTTTTTTTTTTTTTTTTTTTTAGGGGCAGCAAGCTGTTAGGTAAAATGCAGGTAGTAAACACTTTCCAATGCAGACATAACTAGAAGAATTGAAAGTTCTGAAATTAGTTGCGACAGTTCATATTTAAGTGATTCAGAAAAAAATCTATTCATCCTTGTAATAGTCTTGGAGAAAGAACCCCTCACAGAAATCAGATACCGCTCTCCTCAGAATCTGAATCAGAAATCTGTGGTGATAAAACATTTCCTTTCAATCTCTTGAAACTTTTCAGGGAAGAGAGGAATACATTTCTCTTTAGCAGACACTGCTTTAAAAGAAGGGTCAACAGCCTGCACTAGACCCCGACCAAGCCGAAATTACTCCTGTCCAAAATAACGGATACAGAAGATATAGACTTAATTTTCAAATTCTTTGACAAACGTTTCTGAAGAAACAGACCCAGAGCAGCCAGAAAACCTCCCCAGGGATGGGCACCACAGTCTGGCTACACAGAGGCACTTTCCCAGTCTTCTCTCAGGACTGGCAAGTAGCTCATCCTTGCTCACTAAGGGGACTGGAATAGCCATAGATAATGTGTCTTGAGTATGGTGGCTGTAGATATTTGGGGCAAACTAGAATAGGCTTAAAATCTGTCCTGGGCTGACAGCCTAGTACCCACTTATGTATTACAACACAGGGATCTGAAGATTAGTGGCCCAAGGAACCAGCTTTGGACACAGTCACCAACTTGCAGGTGAAGCAAACTACTAGCCTGTGGTAGCAAAGGAATTTAATGAGTGTGTGACTAGAAGATAGAGGAACCAGTGAGCTGTTTCATAGTCATGCTAAAAATGGTATCAGATTCCCAAAGAAACTTAGCAGTAGTTGGTAAAACAGGTAGACAGGGAAAACCTTTTTCGGGGGGGGGGGGTAAAAAGCACTTTAAACACTTACCCCAGCACTAAAAACAAAAGTTTTTTCCACATAATCGTTTTAAATCATAAAAGTAAAAAAAAAAGGGACACTCCCATTGAAACATGTTATGATTCACTTTCCTAGCATTAAGTAAACTCTTACAGAAAAAGTTGACAGTGAAAGGTTCCCACCAACTCTCCAGGAAACTTAACTGCCCAGCAATGGCTTATTACCAGACAGTCCATCCTCAAAAGCCCACAGAGGTGCTTCTCAGTGGCAAGAAAGCTATGAAGGCCTTGGCACCCAAATCTGACTGAGTCAGTTTGAGATAATTCTGGTGTGTGAAAGTGCCCCCAAAGCTTTAGAAGCTGTCTGGCTGTTATATCCACTGCAGGATGCAACCCAAATGGATTAGGCTACTACAGCAATGATCACGATGAACACTTATTACACTACAAATATTCACACAGAGTACGTTGAAAGGGGAAGGCTACCATGACTATTTAGGCATATGCTAAAAAATGCTACACAGAAAAAAAATAGCTTAATGAGAATCTGCTTACTGTGAAGCATTTCAAACCCAGAAAGACCGCAGAGCATGTTAGTTCAAAAAAATTCTACTCTAACCAAAACAGCTTTTGAACACAAACCATTAATTACTTACTAAATTTTGTTTCCACCACTAGAGTTACTTAAATCTGAACACAAGTACTATGGTAGAATGCAGAAATGTGTACAGTCTCAGGGAGCATTTAGATGAATACTCAGAAATGGTATGCAGCAGTTAAGAAAATCTCAGAATGAAAGCATATACATATGAAGCAGCAAATCTTCCTCAAATCTGTATGATTAACATAAGATGCAGCATACACCAAATAATTAAGTGAGGTCATGTAATGCAGCCATCAAAACAATTTCATATATTGCTAAAATCGTCTATGAGATACTTGCTCATCAGGGCAGTACTAGGCAACAGTTTTGCTAGCCACTAGGTCAGGATGGGCAGAGACTAAATGTATACTTTTTGCAGGAATTAACTGGAGACCCAAGATATATCACCTTCAAAATGTACATCTTAACTAGCTTGCTTCCCCAAAAGAAAACTCACTTTACCAATGATACAGCTTGAAGCACCATTGCAGCCTTATTCACGTCCAAGACTCAAAGTAGCAAGTAATCAAGGCTAGAAACCAGGTCCTGAGAGACAGCTGCTACCCAATCAAAGACTGCCTGGCAAGTAGTGGGATTGTTTTCTGTAGTGCCAGTGACCCAAATGCCTGAAACCACTTGCTTAGCACAAACCAAGGAGAACAAGACTTTAGTGTTCTTTCCTTGATTTTTAAGAAAGGCAGTGAATTAAAATGAAACATGCAAGGTAAAAAAGAAAAAAAATCTTCCTTACCACAGGAAGAAAATGGTATTCCTTCCCCCTTCTGAATCAAGCTGTAAATTAGGATTACATTCTCTCAACTGGTGAGCAGGGCAACCTTTGATGCGCCACACAAACATATGCAAGTTAACCTTGCTCCTGAACTCAAGATTCATGAGAGCTGGAGCTGCTTTTACTGTCACTTACCTCTTCCAGGATATGAACTGCAGTAAGGGCAAATTCCTGATTAATTCCCTGTCTACACATCTTGCATTATGTCCACCAAACTACAGACTAGCTATAGAATGAGATCAAGAGGACTCTTGTCCATCTTCAGGATGGCTAATGCTGAAACAAATCTAGTCGAATGAAGGGCAGCACCAATCTTTTGACAGGTGGACAGGTCCCTCTAACAGTGGAGTTAGCAAAGTAACTCATTTCACTTGCAAAATTACCATCAGGACCAGAAATGGTCTTTAATGAAGGAAGACATTTGCTGTAAAGGGGCATAACTCTTGTACTACAAAATCTGAGTAACACAGACGTGACAGGAAAGTTGCCAGAATAAATGGTGAAACTGTAGACACCAAACGCACTATCCACCACATCCTTAAATAGTAAAAACATTTCTATGAATTGCAGCAACTATTATGCTTCATCCAGGAGGATGAAGACATAAGCTGAATGACCAGACAATAAAAAAGCATCTCTGCTCAAGTAAAGGCAGACCTCTGAATATGGCTCACGGGACTTCTTCCAAGCTACAGGGACAACCTAAAGGTGACAGTGTATAGACACTATTCCCCCCTGGATGTACACTAGCAAACTTACCCAAACATCTCAAATATAATCAATGAAAGCACCCTTTTGCCATGCCACACATACTCAAGGAATACTTATTACCTACATGATCACTACACAAAATGGTAGTTAAGGAATATTCAAAAAGCAAGCCATTTCTGACTACAATGGCAAGACTGAGTAACCCTCTCATCGAACAGGAAAACATTTTACAAGGGACAAGAGGGAAAAAAAAGGCATTCAGTTTGGTGGAGCTGCTTGGAGTTTGGTGTTCTAAGCCAAAAATCTGAAGTACACTTAAGAATCCAAGGCATCCACAAATCTTCTAAACATAAGCAGAATCTTTTTCTTGCACTTGTT
This sequence comes from Protopterus annectens, assembly GCF_019279795.1. NCBI lineage: Eukaryota > Metazoa > Chordata > Ceratodontiformes > Protopteridae > Protopterus > Protopterus annectens. The sequence continues at coordinate 75,554,492 of NC_056744.1, read as the reverse complement.
TACTGTTTTTCGCTGCACTGTTGCTTTATTTTATACTGTTTTCACTGCTGTAACCATTTTACTCTGCACTCTTTTTTATTTATCTGCCTTAAACAGCATAGGCTTGATTCAGACTTGCTGAATCTTGACTGACTGGAATCACTAGAGTACCAAAACCAGCTATCTTACATTAAGAAGGCCCCCTGCACCCTTGTGACAGAAGTGTGCAGCTCAGGACCCTTCTGAGTTGGAGACTGCTGGAATAAAGGCTCATTGAGGGTTTTTTTATTGGTAGATGGTTAGAGTGGTTTAAATTCATTTGTATTCAAGCACCGCGTTTGAGCGTAGCTGCACACTGCATAACTGGGTTTAGCACTGCAGTGTATAGACGCAAACACTTAGACAAATTTCCCCTAGATGACTGCTATGGAATCCTCCTAAACTTCCCTGCTTCTTATTGCATAACACAGTTGTGAGCTGGTGCCCTGAGAGCAACCCAGCTGTGCATTTTGAGGTGCTGATGCAGGTTTCTACTCCTAGACCTCCCTACTGATGAGCTCTTTTTACTAGTCTTACAGCAGAACCTGGTCCATCTAGCCCACTTCCCACTTATTACAGAACACACCTGTCAATGGACAGTTTCCTTACATTTCCCCAGATAGCCTGATTGCCTTAGGATGCCCATGCAAATATAGGCATTACCTCATGTATACGAACAACCTGTTACTCCTAAAACAAACATGTGACAGATGCATCTATACTATGAATTTGGAATCAATGTTCGCTCACAAACCAGATAAACAAGTTGTCAGCACGCAAACTTCACCTCTTCCACAAGCCAAGAGCATAACAAACCCACATACGCAGAGGTAGTCACTAGAAGTTTACCAAAAGAGCAGGGACCTTGCAAGCACAAACCTTCTGCACACAATACAATCCCAAAAGAATCCACTACACATAAAAACACACATTAGGGACTTGCTCAATAAGCCCCCAAGGCAAAACACCTCAAAACCAAATGTCTTGGTCATAGGCGACTCTACAGTAAGATACACAGATATCCCCCTAACCAGGCTAGACAAGGTCAAGGTAAGTTGCCTGTAATGTGCCATGATCCACCAAATCACACACTCTCAAGCACTGTCACGACGGTCATAGTCCATGCTGGAGTGAATGACTTAATAGGTAGATACTAGGCTATCTGCCCTAGGGCATTTATAAGCCTAGCCAGAGTGTATTTGGCTTCCGCCTCCCTATTAGATTAGCCTACTGTGCCTCTGTAAAGTAGGTCACAGAAAGTATCCTTTTAAGATTAGTTTACTGTGCCTCTGTCTAGCAGGGACACAGAAGAGATCCCATGGGTGAATTTGCGATTTCCCATCCACGCGTCCAGATTTCGCTTGAAGAGGGTCAGCGAGGGGCTATGTCTAACATGAACTGGGATTCTATTCCACAGTGAGGGGAGCCTCTGGGAAATGACTCTGTCCCTCCAGCATGTCCTATTTATTTTTGTGCTGAGGTTTAGGTCCCTGGAGCGTGTAGCTCTAAGGGACTTGGATTTTTTGAGGTGGAGCATGTCCATTAATTCTGGGTTTGACATGGCTTTGTACATCAGGCATAGATCGCCTCTGAGTAGGCGGTAAGCAACTGAGTACAGCTGGAGTTTCTTTAGTCGAGCTGCATAGGACATCTGTTTGTAGCCCATGATCCTCTTGGTGAGGTACTTTTGGGGTCTCTCCAGTTGCTGCAGGTGTTGGGTAAGGTACATCCCAAAAGGGGCATTGTATTCAATTATGGGCTTGATGAGTGACGAGTAGAGGGGCACTATGACCTCTCCTGATCTAGATGCGAACCCTTTCGTGACAAGGTGGGCTATATAGAAGGTCTTTCTAACCACTTTGGCAACGTGATTATCAAAGGAGAGATTACTATCTACGTTGGTCCCCAAATCTCTAATTATTTCTTCCGTACTTAATGGATTACCACCTATGTGGTAATTTGTGGGCACCTTGTTTTTCCCAAAGGGGATGACTATGTACTTTTTAGCATTTAGCTTGAGGCCGTGGCTCTGGCACCAAGCATCCGTCTCTGAGACCCTTTTGGAGAATGCTTGTGTCAGTTGGAGATTCGATTATGGCCCCCATTTTGCAGTCATCTGCAAACTTTGTCAGCCATAATCCCCCCGTGTTAGTCTGAACCTCAGAGAAGTATATACCAAACAAGAGAGGTCCCAGAACTGAGCCCTGTGGGACACCACTTGTAACTGGTTTGGATTCGGACATGGCACCTGCGGATTCTGACCATGTGGGTTCTATCTTTGAGCCAGTTTGCAACCCATCCTGTGATATAGGGGTTGATATTTAAGCTGGTAAGCTTATTTATGTTGCCCGAGTGGGGTATTGTGTCGAAGGCTTTTGCGCGGTCCAGGTAAGCTGTGTGGACTACCTTGCCCTCATCTATGGCTTTGGTAACTATTTCAAAGAAATCAACTAGGTTTAAGAGGCAAGATCTGCCCTTAAAGCCGAATTGGGTAGGGTCCAGTGTCTGGAGGCTCCCAATGTCTTTGTTTATGAGTTCCATGATAATACGCTCCATAGCTTTACAGACCAGACTAGTCAGGCTTATGGGGCGATAGTTTCCGGGGTCCGTTGTGGCACCACCTTTGTGGAGTGGGACCACTGTAGCTGTACGCCATTCTTTGGGTACATATCATGTAGTAAGGCTAAGTTTGAACACTGACAATGTGAGGGTTCAGTTCTTCTTGGAGCTCGTGTAAGACAGCCTGGGACACCGTCCGGTCCAATAGGTGCGGTGTTTTTTTGCTTTGGAGAGGGCAGCTTTCACCTGAGCATCTGTGATGTCAGGGAGATTACATTCAGTTGGGATAGGCATTTGCTCCTTTGGGGGGAGAAGTTTGCACTGAATCTGTCTGCCAGGATGTTGGCTATGTCTGTAGGTTGGGTATATTTTGTACCGTTATGCAACAATTCAGAGCATATCTGAGAGTTTCCACCCATGTTCCTGACATAACTAAAGAAGGCCTTGTGATTATCTTTAGTGTCTAGGGCAATTTTTCTTTTGAAACTGGCCTTTGATGATTTTTATGAGGGGATCGAAGTTTCTTGCTAATACTGATCAGAGATGCCTTCCCTTTTTGGGATTTTGCTCTGTCATGTAGTAGCTTCCTCCTTCTGTTGTATATCTTATTTATGGCCGGGCTCCACCAGACCGGTCTCCTGTTTTTGGAGGAGTGAGTCTTGGTTTTATTTGGGATAGCACGATCCATGCATTCCTGCAGGTGCTCATAGAATGCATTTGTAAAGGATTCTGCAGATTGGGCTTTATTATCCTCTGGCCAGGGGCTTTGAAGGATTCCACCTCAGTCTTGAGAAGTGCAAAGTTGGCTTTTGAGAAATTCTTTACAGTGATTTCCTTGGCTGGGGGTGGGGACAGGATATGGATGTCCAGGGAAATTTGTTTATGGTCTGATCTTACCAATGAGGGGTTTACCTCTGGTGTGGAACATAGTCTCTCCATGTTGGTGATGACCAGGTCCAATATGCTGTTCCCTCTTGTGGGAGTGGTGACCAGTTGTTCCATTGCGTTAGAGTTTATAAATTCAAGGAACCGTTGGGCGAGGGTGTTTGGGCTTGAGAAGTTTTCCCAGTCAATGTTTGGGTAGTTGAAGTCACCCAATAACATAGTGTTTGGAGAGACCTTCATATTCTCCAGTGTTCTCAGGAATGCCAAGTGGGGTTCCTGTAATAGGGAGGGTGTTCTGTAGCAGGCTACAAACTGAAAGGCAGTTTTGCCTGCTGTTAGTTGCACATGGGTGGTTTCCGATGTTTCGTGCAGTGCCACTAACCTGGAGGTGTAGGTATCTTTGATGAATATAGATACTCCCCCTCCTTTTGTGCTTCGGTCCGAGTTTTGGGGCCGAAACGCATGGTACGAGTTATAACCTGGTAGTGCTGGGGTGCTCTCAGGAGCCTTGAACCAGGTTTCTGTTACTGCACAGACATTGATTTTCTCCATACTCAGGAGAGCCTTGAGAGCGTGCATCTTGAGGTTTAGACTTCTGGCATTGAGTAGCATTACCTTTAGTTTTTTTATCCTTGGGTTGTCTATGGAGGTGGGTTTGTCCTTTGAGCCTTGCCTAAAAAAGGTACTATGAGGGTGGCAAGAGCCTTGGCCAGTATACAAAAGCCTAAGGGTGACAGGTGCAAGCATTCCCTAGCAAAGCAACGTGGCTTGTCGAGTATGTCATCCCAGGCTGAGAGACACTGGATCCCCTTTGAATGACACCAACACTTTAGCCAATTGTTGAAACTGATCATTTTGTCTTTATACTGTGGCATCATTCTTGGTGAGGGCAAGATGCTACTCAAGGTCAGGGTCACACCAGCCTGGTCTACATGGTCAGAGAGCTCCTCAATGTCTCTTTTCATAGTCCAGGGAGGTACGTCTCAGGTCATTCACATCAGCATGGACAATGATAGAGTCATACTTGTACTTGCTTTGGAGTGACCTGAGTGCTTGCATTATGTGGCGGATCCTGGCACCTGACAAGCAGCTTACAGTGACCTTCTCCTTGTTCAGTCTGGTGAGCGGGATGTCAGTGTGCCGGACAATAGAGTCCCCTATAACAAGTGTATTTGGTGTGTTGTTTGGCCTTAAGGGCTGTGACTGTGAGGCACACTGATTTTGTGATATGTGTGATTCGTGGGTATTGTTGAGGGGTGGCTGTTGCTTGGATATCTGCTTAGGAGGTCTTTGCTGTTTAGGCAGATTTTTATTTAGAGCCTCCGAGTATGTTTTTGTGTTGGGTATGCAGATGCAATAGGTCTGTGTGAGACTGGATTTGTGGTGTGGGTGGTTACCTTTTCCTCCTGACTGACTGTGCCAGTCTTGGGTTGAGAAAGCTCTGCCTCCAGTTTGGCTGTGCAACTGCATCTCTCACATGTATTAGAGTTTGTTGGAAGGAGGAGAGGGTTGTCTGTGTACATAAGGCAATTGTAACATTGCCTCAAAATTCCCAGATTCACCAGCTGGACTGGAGAGTAACCTTGAAACTGACCCTTGGACATACCAGATTAGTATAGGGAACTGTTTTTTTACTGATCAGATTAGGGAAGGGAACTGATTTTTCACTTGATCAGGAAGGACCAATCGGGAGCCTAATACTTATGAGAGGTCAAGGAGGGTGTAGTGCTTTAGTTAGTGTTTCCTTATAAGAGCTGAGCAAGTGCAGGGCTTTAGAAAGAGAATAGAGTGATTACTTTGAGAGTTTGAACAGTTCTAAGGGAAAAAGTAAAGAGCAGACTTTGTGGAGCCTGGAATAGTTTAAACCTGTTTAGGTGGTGCTGCTCAGTGCGCAAAACCACACAAAAAGAGAGTTGTAGGGTTTTAAGAGAGAGTGATCAAGGAGTTTAGAATTGACCCAAAATAGCCAATAAAACTACAGCTTCTAGGTAGTAACCACTCCTCCAGGGACAGGCAGGCTGTTCAGTGTTAACCACTCCCACTGGTGAACACAGAGACTTCCCTTTAGCCCAAGCAAGCACTGGCCTTCTAGAAACTTCCAAACAGTTCAGAACAGCAAATCTGTAACTGAACTTTAACTTTCAGAAAGTGGGAAAAAAGCAAGATTTTTTTTTCTTTTTGTTGTAGTTTAAAGGTAGCAGAGATACACAAGCAGCAAAATAATCACAACAGTGCAATAAATGACCCCACACTTGAGTGCTAGGCCAAAATCAGGTAAAATGCAGTTTTTAGAGAAAAAACGATTTTAAATTAAGTGCAACACAGGAAATGCAGTAAACAGGCTCTAGATGTGTTCCAAGTACTGTTACTGTTACGGATATAAATTTTAGCAAGCCGGAAAATGCCACAATGTATGCGGCAAAGCAGTAAAACTTAACAAAAAATCAGAAGAAAATACTTAAAATCACAAAAGTGGCTCCCTTTCTTCCCTCAGCGTTTTCTCCCCTTGGTAGGTGCTTCAGCAACAACTAGCAAGCCTGAAAGATGTACCTCACTGGACTAGAGACAGACATGACAGAGCTATCAGATCATGTCCCAGGCAGGTATGTCCATAGCCCTAAGAAGCTTTCAACCTTCACCCAGGATGATGCCTCAATACAAACAAAAAATGACAGACTTCAACAATTGGCTTAGCTTCTGGAGTCAATTCAGGGGGCTCCAATATCTCAGTCTGAGATGATATGGCCAGCAGACCGCACTGCTTTGCAAGAGATGGTCTTCACCAGTCACCTCTTGGCTTTGGTTACTGGGAAAGGTACTTGCCTTCCCCATAGTGCCCGTTTTAGACAATGTCATATGAACAAAATTCCTGACATAAAAATATCCTGTAGAGACAAACAAAGTTATGCTGCTTAATGCTAGAAGCCTAAATCAGAAACTGCACTCACTAGAAACATTCCATAGTCTGGAAGAATCTGATGTTTGTGTAATCAGAGACATGGTTCAAGGCCACAGAGAACTCCAGCCATGCAAGGCTACAATGGCTTCCACACATTCAGACTGCAAAATGAACAAAGAACCAAAGGAGATGTATCCATTTTTATTAAAGACAAATTCAACTCGACTGGTTAAACAGTACAATTCCCTAGAGTTACTCCAAGTCCAGCTGTAGGAAAGATCTTCCCCCCATGTCATTGTTGGTTATAGACCCCCCCCCATGAACTATGAAAACCACACCACCTACCTGGACCTGCTTGAGTCACTCACAGTACAGCCAAACACCCTGGTCATGGGTGACTGACCATCCTTCCATCAACTGGGAAACGTGCTACGATTGACAGTAACGACTCCTATACAGAGATGTACACAAATGCCCTGTATAAACACCTATACAAATGCACAGACTCAGCCGTACCAGAACAGATCAAAACAAGGTCTTTATGAAGAGACAAGCCACCCTGGTGGAAACCTAGTATAAATAGGCTATACAAGGGAAACAGGCTCAGCAGAGGAGGAACACCCTCCACAGCTTGAACAAGCAATTAGACATCTTGTAAAGTCCTCTAAAGTTAATTATGAAACAAAATTAGCATCCCTAGCCAAGGATGCTCACAAAGCATTCTTTAGCTATGTCCCAAATCTAAAATGGAAGGCCCAACTTTGTGCTAAATTAGTGGTGGACAGGACCACTCATACTGAACCAGACCTCACAAACCTACTAGCAGACAGGTTTGACAAAGACTTCACACACCCTATCCCCACCAATCCTACCCCAAACCATACCAGTCCAGTTCTTTACCCATCTCCAAACAGCATGTCATAACTGCACGCTGCAAGGCCAAAAACAACCTCTACGGGACCGGATAACATCCCAGGCTGCTTACTACAGTCAAACAGTGAAACCACTGGGCACTCTTCAACCACAATCCAAGTACTGGCTTCATTACAGCAGAGTAGAAAACAGTAACCATAATTCCAGTGCACAAAGGGTTTTCCTTCAACCATCAACCAAACCAGGGAACTACAGACCCATAAGCCTAACCAGCCTCATCTGTAAGGCCATGGAGAATCATCATGGATCTTAAGAATTTAGATGACTTCAAACTCTTGACCCGACTCAGTATGGCTTCATTAAAGGCAGATCATGCCTGTTAAACATGGTGGACTTGGAGAATATCAAATCCCTGGGAGAAGGCAAAACAGTACATACTGCCTCCCTCCACTTAACAAAGGCCTTTAACACAATCCCCCATTAAGGCATCATTGCGAAGCTCACTCAGCTGGGGATCCAAATGGAGAGAAGACAGCAAACAAAATAGTAGTATTGCTGAAACTGTCAAGTCTTGATGAGTACCTTCACGAGATGGACCATGTTTTTCACAAAATCTCACCAAGACAATACTGATATATAGACTATTTATATAGCATATATTAGACAGATTTAAGTCAAAAATTAAAGACAAATGGGTGCACAAGACCCAGGCTAAAACAGTGCCCGATCCATGTAGGCGCACTAGTGCCAGGACTGGGAAAAATGACAGCATAGAATCCTCAAAATATGGAAACATTCCTACCATGGGGCCAGGCCCAAAAGGATGCCGGCCCCCTGTTTTAGTAGTAGTCATCCACAAAAACTGATGGACAAAGAGCAGTTACAAAGATGAGGGTGTGGAATATTGAGGACCAGAAAAGTACAGTTGTGTACACTTACCATAAATGTAGACGTTCGAGTGCATTCACTGTTGCGGTCATTACTTTTGGGTTATCCTGCTGGCAGGTTGCCCTCAGTCGGTCTGAATTCCAAAGTCTTGGGTCCTGCTTCGGTTGCTGTCGCCTCTTCCCTGACGTCAGGTCGTCAGGGGTATAAAAGATGCAGCCAACGCCATTTTATTTAGTTTTTCTTGCCCCAGATGTGAGGTGCCCCCAAAAGGGTAGGCTAAAATTATGTAAATAAAATATACATGCACCAAAATAAGATTTACCTTCATCTATAAGCAAATACACCACTTAGGTTGTATAGATTAGAGAAGTAAAGATGAGTTCTAGCAAAAATAAGGGGGATGGCGGGTGGATAACCTGGACTGCAACAGTGAATACACTCGAACATCTACATTTATGGTAAGTGTACACAACTGTACCATGTTCTTCGTGTTTCACTGTTGTAGTCATTACATTTGGGTTGAGTCCCAAAGCTATGGTTGGGGGGCTGGAGCTAAACAGCATTAGGAGGGGCTATGAGGCCCTGCAGAACTGCAGTAGCAAAGCCTGCCCTGGATTTAGAGTAAAGAGGCAGACTGTAATGTTTTGTAAAGGTATGCACTGAACTCCAAGTAGCAGCCTCCAAAATGTCTTTGGTTGGTTACTCAAGCTAAAGACAAAAAGGAACTCCAGGCAAGGAATTACTCAACCCAAACGAATATTTAATTAAGCGCTTTTCGTCATTCACAATAGAATAACTTCTTCAGATGAATTACAAACCTCTGCCAATGCTATTTATACAAGTTCTTACTCAATTAAGCAATTAACTTAAATAACACAATTAATTCTTGAATACAGCATTAAAAGAGTATTTAATATATACTCAAATTATAAGCCCTAACCTACAACCCCAATTATTAAAAAACATATATTTACGTAAAAAAATTATGTATGTACATCAACCATTTAAGATATATGACAATAAATCTAAGCTGTAAAAAAGCAAGTACTGAGCACAAGTAATCCTATATCAATTATCATAAACAGAAGGGAGAAATGTAAAATAAAGACAATTATCTGTATTTATCTGCTCAGACTTCTGAGCTTTAAAAGGCATGAAATATTACATTGCTCATTAAGTCCTGGCTCCAGAAAGGCATTGGTTCTTAGTTGCCAGGATAATTCACGTTCTTCTAAGAGTAAGTTAAAAGAGCCTCTTCTACTGTCAAACTGCACTTGATCTAATCCTACAAATTTAAAGTTGTGGTTTGGGAAGGATAGAATGTGTTTTACCAAGGCATTTTCAGTCTTCATTTTAGAAATAGCGTTAGTATGTTCATAAATTCTATCGCAAAGCCGCCTTTCCGTCTTCCCAATATAAAAACTTGTACAGTTTAAGCACAATGCACCGTACACCACAAGTTTAGAGTTACAATTCAGTTTGTGGTTAAGCACGTATGTCCTATTATTTATTGTGTGCTTACTGCCTGTCTTTATGTATTTACAGGAGTTACAGCTTCCACAACCAAAAGTCCCCTTTTCTTTCTCTCTGTTTATTGTGGGTCTAATTTCTAATAGTGATTTAAGGCTTTTACCTTTCCTAAAAGTTACTTTGGGTAAGTAACCGAAAATAGTAGAACACTTTTTATCATATAAAAGTGTAGTCCAATTTTTATACAAAATCTTTCTTGTAGTATTACTTTCAAGACTAAATGTCATAATGTATCTAATACTTGGATCTTTTTTAGTGTTGGTGGTAAAACTAGCACTATTAAAGTTGCACTCGTCATTTTCAGTAAGGCTAAAGTCTATACTGATATTCATGTCCCTATGTGTTTGGGTGGTTACTATTTCTTCAGGCCTACTTGTTAAGTTTCTCTCCCTCAAAAGAGGAAGAATAACACCATTTTCTCTCTTTATACTAACTTCATCAAATATATTTTTAAGAAACATCTTAGGATATCCTCTATGGTTAAACATATCTTCCAATAATTTGCATTCTTGAATAAAGTCATCTTCTCGTGTAACCATACGAGCCGCTCTGATTGCTTGACCTTTTATAATAGCTTTTTTCTGGAAGTGTGGGTGTAAACTCGTATAGTGCAAAAAGGAATTGCAGTATGTGCTTTTCCTGTGTATTTTAGCATAAAATTGTCTATTTTCTTTGTCTTTAACCAAAGTGATGTCTAAATAATTAATACTGATATCCTGAAAATCAAACGTGAATTTAAGAAAACTAGTGGTTCCATTCAAGTAATTTATCAATTTAGTTGCTGTGTCTTTGTTGCCATAGAAACAGATGAAAATATCATCCAAGAAGCGTGTGTAATATTTTATGTTCGGTGTAAATTGTTCTTTATTCAGTATAAAGCAACCCTCCCAGTAGGCCATCAATATGTTTGCAAAGCTAGTCCCTACTGGGGACCCCTTAGCTACTCCGCATTTCTGCAGGTATAGCTCATTGTTGAACAAGAAGTAATTGTTAGTTAAAATTATATCAAGTAAAGATGTTACTAGGTATACTTCACTACTGGAAGCTCCTTTTTTGACCAAGAAGATGTTTACCCATTCAAGACCTTCGTCATGTGGAATTGAAGTATATAAGTCCACCACATCTATTGTGAGGAAATTATTTATAATTATTGTCATATATCTTAAATGGTTGATGTACATACATAATTTTTTTACGTAAATATATGTTTTTTAATAATTGGGGTTGTAGGTTAGGGCTTATAATTTGAGTATATATTAAATACTCTTTTAATGCTGTATTCAAGAATTAATTGGGTTATTTAAGTTAATTGCTTAATTGAGTAAGAACTTGTATAAATAGCATTGGCAGAGGTTTGTAATTCATCTGAAGAAGTTATTCTATTGTGAATGACGAAAAGCGCTTAATTAAATATTCGTTTGGGTTGAGTAATTCCTTGCCTGGAGTTCCTTTTTGTTTTTAGCCTTAGTTTGTCAAGTTATTTGGACTTTGGTTGGTTACTCCCCTGAGAAAGACTACAGAAGTGGCTGCAGCTCTGGTTGAATGTGGCCTAATGCCCTTGGGCACTGGTTTGCCATGCTGTGAGTAGCAGAAACGAATGCAGTGACCTATCCACTTTGAAATAGTCTGCTTGGAGATCGCCTTTCCTTGTGATGCTGTGGCATATGCCACTAGTAATTGCTCTGTCTTTCTGAAAACTTTAGTTTTGTCCAAGTAGAATCTAAGTTGTCTGTGTACATCCAAAGAATGCAGAATTTTCTCCCCCTTGTTCTGTGGATTTGGATAAAAAGTTGGCAAAAGAATTGTTTGGTTAAGGGCTACACTGGATACCACCTTAGGCATAAACGTAGGGTTTCTCAGAGAGACCCTGTCTGGATAGAAAATGATAAAGGGTTCCACAGCCATGAGAGCCTGTAGCTCTGAAACTCGTATTGCAAAAGTTATTGCTAGGAGCACAGCTGTTTTCCAAGATAAGAACTTTATGTCCGCAGTAGCAGCTGGCTCAAAAGGAGGTAAGGTGAGTTTTTCCAAGACATAATTGAGGTCCCATGCAGGTATTGGTGTTCTCCTTGGAGGGCTTAAGTTTTGGCTCCTCTGACGTACTGCCTTAATAAAGGATGAGAAAAGAGTGGTGGCTCTGTATTGTAATGAGCCGAAATGGCAGAGGCATGGATTTTAATTGATGAAAAAGATAGGCCTTTGTCCAGCATCTCAGTTAAATATTGCAAAATCTGAGGAATATTTGGTACAGCTGTATCAGTTCCTTGAGTTTGGTTCCAAGCGCAAAATCTCTTCCATTTCCCAGCATAGGATTTTCTAGTACTAGGCCTTCTAGCTTCTAAAATGACATCCATCACAGCTTTACTGAGAGGTGTGGTTTGTATGGCTACATTAAACGCCATGCTGCCAGGTTTAGGGTCCTGAGTTGGCTGTGCAGAATCTGATTGTTTTGCTGGGACAGTAGATGAGGTATTTGAGGTAAGGTCCAGGCTGGGCATTGGGACAAGTTCCTTAAGATCGGATACCAGTACTGGCGTGGCCAGTCTGGGGCAATCAATCATTTTTGGATTCTCCTGCCTGACCTTTAGGAGTACATTGGGGAGGAGAGGCAGTGAAGGAAAGGCATATACTGATAGGTTTGTCGAGTTGAAAGATAAGGCGTCCACTTTCCAAGCTTGTCTGTGATAAGTCCTTGTGAAGAATCTTTTTAGTTGATTGTGAGGGGAGGCAAATAGATCTATGTCCAGGCATCCCCATTTCATTATCATCATGCTGAAGACTTGTGGATCCAAGTGCCACTCGTGGGGATCCATGAGGTTTCTGCTTAGTTCATCTGCCAGAGTATTTTCCTTTCCTGGCAGGAATCGTGCCTGCAGATGAACTTGGTAAGTCAATGCTGTGTCCCATAAAGGCATGGCTAGTCTGCACAGGGGATAAGAATGAGTGCACCCCCCCCTGCTTGTTTATGTACCACATGACCGTGGTATTGTCTGTCTTAATCAGTAGTTGTCCCGGATGAAGTAGGTCCTTGAAGGCTGTCAGGGCATTTTGAACAGCTAGCATCTCTTTTGGATTGATATGTAGATGCTTTTGGTTTGTGGACCAGGTGCCCTGAATGCCTCTTCCTGCCATGTGTGCCCCCCAGGCATAATCTGATATATCCGTTGTTAGGCTCTGCCTGGCTGGGGGTAGTGAGAATGGCTGTCCCTTGTTCTGGTGACAAGCCTTTTCCCACCATCGAAATTCCTGTTGCAGGCAGGGAATTAGAGTAATCATTGTTTCCAGACTGTGGCAATGTTGTGTCCAGACACTTTTTAGGTACCATTGAATTTTCTTCATATGCAGTCTTGCATATGGAATTAGTAAGATGCAGGATGCCATGAAGCCCAAAGCCTGCAGAATTTTTCTTGCAGATAACTGGGCCTTTGTTGCCATTTCCTTGAAATAGGTAGTCAGTTGCCTTTGTTTGTCTGGAGTGAGATAAAGCCATCTGGGCAGTTGTATTTAAGCTTACACCTAGGAATATTATCTCTTGAGAGGGTATTAGTTTTGATTTCTTTTTGTTGACTGTGTACCCTAGGCATGTTAAAAGTCATCACAAAAGTCAGATGCTGTAGTAGAATGTCCTTGTTCTCTGCTTGTATGAGGCAGTCATCCAAGTAAGGATATATTTGTATTCCTCTTTGTCTGCAGTAAGCAATTACTGGTGCCAGGCACTTTGTGAAGACTCTGGGCGCAGTAGATAAGCCAAAGGGCAGTGCAGAGAATTGGTAATGCTTTGAGCCAGCAGCCTTGAAACTGAGGTATCTTCTGCATGATTGTCCAATTGGGACATGCAGGTATGCCTCTTTTAGGTCTAAAGTCACGAGCAGAGTCTTGCTGCCCAGCATGGGCAGAAACTGCTGTAAGGTCAACATCTTGAATTTTGGTATATCCAGGAAAGTGTTTAAAATAGATAGGTCCAGTATTGGTCTCCATGCTTTGTCCTGTCTGGGTACTAAGAACAGTCTTAAGTAAAATCCCTGTCCCTGCTCTTGCTGTGGCACTTGTTGAATAGCCCTCATGTCCATGAGAACTGTGACTTGTTTTTGAGCCTTTGCCCATTGATTTTTTGGCAGGTCTGGCCAACCGTTTGCCCTTGGCAGGGTATGGAAATGAAACTTGTAGCCTTGTGAAACTATGTCTAGAACCCATTTGTCCTGGGTTATAATGTGCCAATTTTGAGAAAAAAGTGCTAGTTTTACCCCTAAGGGTGCTGCCAGAAGATAAGTGGTTGGTGCAGGCAGTGGGAAGTCATTGGGACAGTTTCCTGTATGGTTGCGATTTGTCTTCTCCACCTTTGGAGGTAGCAGCACTCCACTGCTTAGACCTTTAGGAACCTTGCGGCTGTGATCTGCCTCTAGGGCATCTGGATCTGCCTCTAGGGCATCTGGATCTGGCTCTAGGGCATCTGGATCTGCCCCTAGGGCATCTGGATCTGCCCCTTTGAGGTCTGAGACTGGAAAGGACCAATTCTTTGTAGGCCAGTGTCTACTAAATCTAGGTGGCTGTATCTGTAAGAAATCCTTGACAGTTTGCATAGATTTAGCTTTGTCCTCCATTTTCTTTAACACCTCTTCTGCCTTAACACCAAACAAGGTATCATGTTGTAGGGGAGCATCAAATAATTTTGCTTTAACATGGTCAGGCAGATTTTGTTCCTTTAACAAAGCATGCCTACTAATGACAGAACCCGTAACGATCTGAAGATTCATAGTCTGTCTCTTGCCTAGGTCTCTTATCAGGAGGGGGATGGGAACCCCTGATCAAGGTAATTAAGTCTTCGCCCATTTTGAGCATCTGTTTTTTGAACAAGGAGGCTTGTCCTTGTGGCTGGTGAACTTGTTTCTGTGCCTTTAAAGGTGTTTTAGCCTTTGAAGTTGGTTTAATATATAATTGTTTAGGTCTGAATACACCCTCAGAAGCCGATGCCTACTCAACGGCTCCGGACCAATCTGAGGGAATAATCTCCGAGGATCCAATACCTTGAGTTTCCAGCAGCCTGGCCGACTCCACGTGGGAGTCAGTAGTGGCCTGTGACTCTAAAGTAGCGTGCGTCAGGGGCTGCGAAAGCACCTCACTGAGGACCGGCGACTTGCTTAGGAGAAGCTTCGTCGTCGGTTTTGGACCTCAGTTGCCTGTCTTTTTATTTTCGTTTTTTGTGAACTCCGGTAGTCGGATGGCTATCTGACAACATTGTATAATTAAATCTTCACCCAAAGTAGCTTAATGCAAAATCGTACCGATGCTTAATAGTGCGTTGGCACAAAACAGACAACTGGCAATGTCATGGTCAGGGCCTAGGCAAGGAATACAGTAAGAATGAAAGTCCTTATGAGGTATTTGCTTCCCACAAGAAATACAGTTATTAACTTTTTCTGACATTGGTCTGGAGCAAGAAAAAAAAGTTTCCCCAATGGGGTACTTAGCTTTTAATGAAGACTTTGGATCTGAAACTCGAAAATCTCAGGAGTCGGCCGACCGGCACTTACGAATTGCTTCTGCTTCGAGCACCACGTGGCAAGAAAGACTAAATAAAATGGCGTCGGCTGCATCTTTTATACCCCTGACGACCTGACGTCAGGGAAGAGGAGGCAGCAACTGACGCAGGACCCAAGACTTTGGAATTGAGGTTGACGGAGGGCAACCTGCCAGCAGGATAATCCAAATGTAATGACTGCAGCAGTGAAACACAAAGAACATTTATGTGTTGTTACTATTATGCAAAAAGCCCAGAATTTCCAGAGAAGATACACAAACGACTGAGAAAGAGGAAAGAAAAATACTTCCACAAGAAAAATTTGAAGCTTCTGACAATTTAAGTTCATTAATACAACAGATTTGTGAAAAACAGTACACAGCCCAAGAAAGTGATCTGTTTGGAAAAAGCAGCATTTGAGGAAGTGTGAAAATATAAACAAAAAGAATAGCTGTGTAAAATCTTACCATAACCATAGATGTTCTTCTCTTCCATGTTGCAGTATTCTTAGGGTGGGATTCCCCACCTCAGGTGACCTGAACGTTGGCTCCTATAGAAAAGCTTAAGCCATAAGCCTGTTTGCTGTAGGTGCGTGGGACATCACACGTAGGACCATACACCAGGTACCTTAAATGTGATGTCTGCACGCACAGACCTCTGAACACAAATACCCAATCAGACAGTGCCAGAGAGTAACAAGTGATGTCAGCCAGAGGTGCAAAGTGTTAACACGCTGGCTAGTCTGACCCTGGTCTAGGGTAGAGCCTCAGTATCCTTAAGACAGATCAATATTAAAAAAGGAGGATATGTGGGTGGGAAGGAAGGAATACTGGAACATGGAAGGGAAGGACATCTATGGTTACGGCAAGAGTTTACACAACTGTTCTATGTCCTTCTATTCCGATGTTGCAGTATTCTTAGTGTTGGAGAGTACCACAGCTCAAGAGGGGAGGGTGGAGGTAGATGTAGCTGATCCCACAAAACCCTACAGGATTGTTCTAGCAAACCCTGCCCGGGCTCTGGAAATGTGATCCAATCTGTAGTGTCTGGTGAAGGTGTGAATAGTGGACCACGTGGCTGCTTCCAGGATGGAGGCAGTGTCCAGGCCTTTGAGGAAGACTTTGGAGGTTGCCATGCCCATGGTAGAATGAGCTCTTACTCCCTGTGGTAGGTGTTTGCCAAGGCAGGAGTAGCAGGAGCTAATAGTTTTCCTAATACAACAGGAAATAATTTGCTTGGAAACTACCTTGCCTGGGGTCCTTGGGTGGAAGTATACAAAGAGTTGGTTAGATTTTCTGATGTTCTTAGTTTTGTCTAGATAAAACCATAGTTGTCTGTGCACATCCAAGGAATGGAGTATCCTCTCACTGTCATTGGTTGGAGAGGGGAAGAAGGTGGGGAGGTGAATGGATTGGTTTACAGACAGTTCTTTGACTACTTTAGGCATGAAGGGTTAGTACGCAGGGTCACCCCAATCTTGTGGAAGGTAGTGTAGGGAGAGCAGTCCATTACAGCTTGTAGCTCTGATACTCTACTAGCTGAGATAAGGACCACCATACAGTCTTCCATGTACACATTTGGAGTGTAGCACCACTAGCTGGTTCGAATGGGGCCAGTGCTAGTTTTTCCAAAATGAAGTTCAGGTCCCAGGGAGATGAGATGGGTTGTCTTATGTGCAAAACCACTTTCAGGAATAATTGGACATCGAGCCTGGATAGTAAGGGGGGATCTAGTGGTAGACAGGCTGAAATTGCTGATAGGTGGACTTTCACATAAGACTACGAAAGGCCAGCCTTAATTAGTTCACACACATAAGTAAGGACTGGGGGGGGGGTCTACCTGGCAGGAATCCCTGTCTTTATGGAGACACCAGTCGGAGAATCTTTCCCATTTCAATAAGTAGGATCTCCTAGTAGTGGGTTTCCTGGCCTCCCTCAGGACTCAAAGCACATCCTCCGAGTGGTGGTGTCTGAAAGGGATTAGATGTTGATCACCCAAGTGTTAAGCCTAACATCTGTTGAAGAGGGTGAATTAGAGTTCCCTTTTGTTGTGCGAGTAGGTCAACCTTGTGGGGTAACTTGTGGTGATTGCCCTTGGCTAATGAAAGTAGGGGGAACCCAGTGCTGCCTTGGTCAATAGGGAGTCACCAGCAAAATTTTCGGTTTGTCCCTCCTGATTTTCAGGATGACTTTTTAAATGAGAGGGAAGGGTGGAGATGCATATAGAAACCGCCCCTTCCATGGAATACTGAAAGCAGCTACCCTCCAGGCAAGTGGAGAGTGGTCCTTGGTGCAGAATTATTTCAATTGTCTGTTCTGGGGGGAGGCAAACAAATCTACTCGTTGTGCACCCCCCACAGGTGGACAATAGAAAAGTCTCCCTGTTCAGCATCCACTCGTGCTGGAGAGGATGTTTTGCTGAGAATATCCGCTTGTTTGTTGCCCTGAGAAGCGATTTATGTTGCCTGCAGGGATAAGTTATTGCTGGAAACGAGGTCCCAAATTTGTAACATTATACAGCAGAGGAGGTAGGCCTTGGTCCCTCCTTGTTTGAGATGCCACATGATTGTGGTGTTGACTGTACAGATCTGAAGGGGGCCTGGTTGCAGGATAGGGAGGAATGGTTTTGGGGCCAGAGGAACTGCAGTAATTTCCCTCGCATTGATACATTTCTTTTGGAGGGTAGGGTCCCAAGCCTCCTGTACCATTAAGCCCTTCAGGGTAGCCCCCCACCCCGTCTGATGCATCTGTATGCATGTGCTGGGTTGGTGATGGTGGTTGTAGTGGATAGATGGGGTAAGAAGGTATACACCTCTGCAACCTTGGCCATCAGGGCCTTAAATTGCCAGTTTTATATGTTAAAGTAACAGCAGCATATTATGGGATTGCTTAAACAGAAAATGATGTTGATTCCTGATTGTGCTGAAAATAAGGATTTACAGGATTTAATGCATTCTGCTGAACAGGTTGGAAAACATACTTTACAATGTGGTTTTGATTCACTAGAAGCATCTTGCAGGGCTGCTGTTACTGGGTCTGTACTTAGAAGGCATGCTTGGCTTAGGGAGCAATCTTTGCAGATCATGTTAAAACTAAATTGCTGGATGCTTCCTTAAATCAGGACTGCCTGTTTGGCAACAAAGCAGAAGACATTCTTAAAAAGATGTAGGAAAAACCTAAATCTATGCAAACTGTTAAAGATGTCTTACAAATACAGCGTCCAAGATTTAGTAGGCATTGGCCCATAAAATTGGTCCTTTCCTGCCTCTTCCAGGCCTTCTCAGTTCAAACCCAGAACCAGCAGAACACCCAGGCTTCAGACCCAGGGTACACACAGGACTAAGCAGTGGGGGGCTCCCACTTCCAAATCAGGGAGTAGTAAGACTCCCCCCTATGGTAAGCTGTCTCAATGACTTAACTTTAAAACTTCCAAGCACTTCTCAACGTACTGCTCCTTTAGGGGGAAAGATTACTTGCAAGCAAAAAAAGTACAGTTTTGTACCTACCATAAATGTAGATGTTCGAAGATCCACATTGCTGCAGTCCTTACACTTGGGGGTAGTCCGCTGTCCTCGGTCGGCCCGAATATCAAAGTATTAGGCTGACGTCGGTCAAGGCACTTAAGACTGACATCAGGACGTCAGGGTACAAATGCGCATGACCGACGTCATATCCTCAGTCTTTTCTTGCCCCAGATGTCAGAAGACCCTAAACAGAAAGGTCAAAACCAAAAGACAGCAAAAAACAACCAACCACCCTTGTACTAACCATATGTACAAAATATACAATATTCACAATATGTACAACCCAAACCACACAACCGCCTCTAACTACAGAGGGGAAGGAGGGAGGGTAAATTGGACTGCAGCAATGTGGATCTTCGAACATCTACATTTATGGTAGGTACAAAACTGTACTATGTTCTTCATCTCACATTGCTGCAGTCCTTACACTTGGGTAGAATCCCAAAGCAGAGATAAGGGAGGATGGCAAAACTATAATGCAGTAGGAGCTGCCAAAATGCCCTGTAAAATTGCAGTGGCAAAACCAGCCCTCGATTTAGAGTAAAGTGGAAGGTGATAATGCTTAGAGAAAGTATGCACTGAGCTCCAAGTAGCTGCCTCCAAAATATCTTTAGTTGCCACCCCCCTTAAAAAAGCTGTAGAAGTGGCAGTAGCCCTAGTGGAATGAGGCCTAATCCCAGCAGGAATCTCCTTGCCATGATGGGAATAACAGAAAGCAATACAAAACCCAATCCACTTAGAAATAGTTTGTTTTGACACAGGCTTGCCCTGAGAACCCAAAGCAAAAGAAACAAATAACTGCTGAGACTGCCTGAACCCTTTAGTTCTGCTCAAATAATATCGCAACTGCCTGTGTATATCCAAAGTGTGCAAAATCTTTTCCCCTTTATTTTGGGGGTTTGCATAAAAAGTAGGCAAATGAATAGTTTGGTTTAAAGCCACACTAGAAACCACTTTAGGCATAAAGGAAGGATTAGTACGCAAAGATACCCTATCCTTATGGAAAATTAAGAAAGGCTCAACTGCCATAAGGGCCTGTAATTCAGAAACCCTTCTCGCAGAGGTAATGGCCAACAAAAAAGCAGTCTTCCATGATAAATATTTCAACTCAGCAGTAGCTGCAGGCTCAAAAGGTTGTAGAGTGAGTTTCTCCAACACAAAATTGAGATCCCAAGCAGGAGTAGGAGCTCTCCGTGGGGGTCTTATATTCTTTGCCCCTCTAAGGAATTGCTTAAACAAAGAATGAGAAAACAATGGTGGGTCACAGTCATAGTGAGCAGAAATTGCTGCAGCATGAACCTTAATAGAAGAGAAGGACAAACCTTTGTCCAGTAACTCAGTAAGATATTGAAGAGCCACACTTACAAAATCCTTTGCTGTACTCCAAAATAAAAATCTCTTCCATTTATCTGCGTACACTTTCCTTGTACTAGGCCTTCTGGCCTCCAAAATAACATTCAAAACTTGCTGTGGAAGCTGAGACCCTCCAGTGTTTAAAACAGAATATGCCAGGCTGTCAGGTGAAGAGAGTGAAGTTTGACATTGAGTAAATGACTGTTCTCCTGAGACAGCAGGTGTGGAATCGAAGGCAAAGGCCATGGAGGCTCCCGTACCAGACTTCTCAGTAATGGGTACCAGTGCTGTCGAGGCCAATCTGGAGCTATTAAAATCATCTTTGGCTTGTCCTGTCTGACCTTCAGGAGTACCTTTGGGAGGAGAGGCAGAGGTGGAAAGGCATACACATGAAGATTGCTCCAATTGAATGAAAGAGCATCCACTTTCCAAGCTGTGGGATGAAACCTTTTGTGCAAAACTTTGGCAGCTGGTAGTTTAGTGGAGAAGCGAACAGATCTATGTCTGGAGTTCCCCATGACACTGTCAATTTCTGAAATACATGAGGATCCAATTTCCACTCGTGGGGATCCATAATTTGCCTGCTCAACACATCTGCTAAGGAGTTCTGTGCTCCGGCAGAAACCTTGCCTGAAGATTTAGCTGTAAACTGAGAGCAGTCTCCCACAAAATCATTGCTTGTCTGCATAGAGGATAAGAATGTGTTCCCCCTTGCTTGTTGATGTACCACATGACAGTTGTGTTGTCTGTTAGAACCAACACCTGCCCTGGAAGAAGTAAATCCTTGAAAGCTATTAATGCAAATTGGACTGCTAACATCTCCTTCAAGTTGATATGTAGATGTTGAAGTCTGGCAGGCCACGTGTCTTGTACCCACTTTCCATTTAGATGAGCTCCCCAAGCTTTGTCTGAGGCATCTGTCGTTAGAATCTGACTCGCCTCTGGCCGGGTCACAGAGAGTCCCTTGTTTAGGTGACATTCCTGAGCCCACCACAAAAATTCCTTTTGAATGCAAGGTATTATCTGAATGACAGTGTCCATATCTTGGCAGTGCTGTGTCCATACATTTTTGAGATACCATTGTAGCTTCCTCATATGCAGTTTGGCATTGGGAAGCACCAGAATACAAGATGCCATGAACCCCAAGGCTTGAAGGACTGTCCTTGCAGTCAGCCTGGACTGATGAGACAATTGATGGAAGTAAAGAGAAAGATTCTTTTGTTTGTCCGGGGTCAAAAGGCCATCTGGGATGCTGTATTCAGTCTCACACCCAGAAAGCACATGTCCTGAGAGGGTACTAGACTGGACTTTATTTCGTTCACAGAATACCCCAGGCATCTTAGCACTGCTATCACATATTGCAAATGATGAAGAAGTTCGTCCTTTCCTTGGGCCAGAATCAGGCAATCGTCCAAATAAGGATAGATCTGTATTCCTCTTAGCCTGAAGAAAGCAATCACTGGAGCCAGAACCTTCGTGAACACTCTGGGCGCAGTAGATAAGCCAAAGGGCAATGCAGAGAACTGATAATGAGAAGTCCCAGCTCGAAAACGCAGATACTTCCTGCAACTTAGCCTGATAGGAACATGAAGGTAAGCCTCCTTGAGATCCAGTCTCACCATCCAATGATCTTTGCCCAGCAGAGGTAAAAGCTGTTGTAACGTCAACATTTTGAACTTGGGAATGTCCAGATAAGTGTTGAGGATAGATAAATCCAAAATTGGTCTCCACGTGTTCCCCTTCTTTGGTACTAGGAACAGGCGAGAATAAAATCCTAGGCCCACTTCTGGCAGAAGGACCGGTTGTATGGCCCCTATTTGGAGCAGCAGAGAAATTTGCTTGTGAGCCTCTAGTCTTTGCTGAGGAGGAACGTCCGGCATGCCTTTGAAAGGAGGCAAGGTATGGAAATAAAACCTGTAACCTTGGTGTATGATATCCAATACCCATCTGTCTTGGGTAATCAAAGTCCAATTTTCCCTGAAGAGTGCCAACCTTCCTCCCAAAGGTGCTGCCAGGCAAGAAGGATCTGGCAGCTGAAAAGGTAGGTCATTGGGCCTGTTTACGAAAGGACTGGCCCCTGCCCTCACCTGAAGATTGTGCAGGAGAACTCCCTGTTCTAGGTCTGAAGGAGCTCTGAGCTCTGCCCTACCACGTCTAGATCTACCCCTAGACTGTGAATCATAAGAAGGGTATGTCCACCCCTTAGCAGGCCAATTTCTACTAAACTTCGGAGGCTGGACTTGCAAAAAATCTTTAACAGTCTGCATAGACTTAGCCTTGTCTTCCATTTTCTTCAAGACTGACTCAACAGGTGAACCAAACAACACATCAGACTGTAAAGGAGCATCCAAAATCCTTGTCTTAACATGTTCAGATAAATTCTGATCCCTCAGCCAGGCGTGCCTGCGAAGAACTGACCCAGTGGCAGCCACCCTAGACGAGGCCTGTACAGCATCAAAACCACATTGTAAAGAATGCTTACCCACCTGTTCAGAGACATGTACTAAATCTTGTAGTTCCTTACACTCAATGCCTTCCGCCAGAGCATCTACCTTAGACTTCAGTTGAGAAAGAAGATAGTTCTGATATTTCAACATGTGAAACTGGCAATTCAAAGCCCTCATAGCTAAGGTGGAAGAAGTATAGACTTTCTTTCCCCATCTATCCAAAGCTCTGGCCTCTTTATCTGGAGGAACCGGATTTTTTACAACAGAGGCCTTGACACCCTTAGGTCCCTGACTAACAGTTTCTGGGTCCGCCCTAGGACTCTTATAAAGATATTTATGAGCCTCAGGCACCCTATAATACCTATCCGGTTTAACAGGAGCAGGAGGCAAAGAATCAGGATTAAGTGAAGCCTCCGCAAACACATCTTCCACAACATCCAGAACAGGAAGTATAGCCAAAGGCCTATGCTGGGGCAAAAGCAAAAACTCCCTAAGCCTTTTCCTGGAATCAGAGAAGTCCTGACCTTCCCACTTAAAATGTTCCCTCATGGAATGAAGAGTCTCTGAAAAAGAAAAATCCTCTGGAGGAGAAGCAGAAGGGGTAGAATCATCTGCATCAGAATCAGAATAAGGAGAGTACTCCTGCAAGTCTTCAGCCGAAGACTCTGAAACATCTGAAGGCTGCTCAAAACTCCCCAACTCTGGTTCCACCCTAGGCCTCTTATCTGGAGGGGGCAAAGAACCTCTAATCAAAGTAATTAAATCTTCTGCCATTTTAAGCATGTGCTTCTTGGGCACAGATCCTGAAGAACTAGGAGTGACACCAACAGAAGCTAAACCTGGCCTGCCTCTGGGAGAAGCCTTAGAAACAGAAGGAGAGGGCCTAACCACCCTAGGAAGGGAGGGAGTACAGTAACCTGAGAAGCCCCTTCAGCCTGACCTGCCTCCTGAGAGGCCACATCCTGCAATAACAAAGTCTCCACTGGGACTCCAGAGAAGCCTCCGGGAACCACGGTTCCACTGGCCTCTAAAGAACCGGCGTCTGGTGCGGATGACTCTTCTTGCCTGGGTTTAGCTGCCTTGTCTTTGCGCTTCTTGAAGAAGCGTCGGAGCATCCGGCGGCATCTTATAATTGCACCGCTTCCCAAAGACCAACCTGGCACAATCTAACCTTCGCAATAGTGCGCTTATTGAACCTAGCACAAAAGCGACACCCAACAACGTCATGCTCAGGCCCCAAACAAGGAATACACAAAGTATGATAATCTCTATGCGGTATCTGTTTCCCACAAGAAATACAGTTATTCACTTTTTCTGACATCCGGTAAACCACTGAGGCAAGAGAAAACTAAAATATTCCCCAACGGGGTACTTAGCCAACTTTGACTCGGTCTGAAACTCCGAATTCGAAAAATTTCAGAACGCCGAACGGCACTTGCAACGCTGCTTCTGCATCGGACCATGCGGCAAAAAAGACTGAGGATATGACGTCGGTCATGCGCATTTGTACCCTGACGTCCTGATGTCAGTCTTAAGCGCCTTGACCGACGTCAGCCTAATACTTTGATATTCGGGCCGACCGAGGACAGCGGACTACCCCCAAGTGCAAGGACTGCAGCAATGTGAGATGAAGAACATCTGGGAACCCATTACCCAGGACAAATGGGTTTTATAGTTTCCCACGGATACAGATTTCACTTCCACATGTTACCAACCCCAAAAGGTTGGCCAGATCTACCCTCAAATCAGTGGGTAGAGGCTCAAAATCAAGTACACTCTCAAGATTAAAGGCTATTCAGACTGTACCAGAAAAGGAAAAGGGACAAGGTTTCTACTCAAGACTTTTCCTGGTACCCAGAAAAGACAACTCATGGCATCCTATCCTGGACCTTTCTATCCTAAACACCTTTTTGGGGATTCCAAAATTCAAGATAACTCTTCACCAGTTGCTTCCCATGCTAGGCAAGGATGCCTGGTTGGCAACAATGGATTTAAAGGAAGTCTACCTGCACATCCCAATCAGGGAATCTTACAGAAGATACCTACGCTTCAAAGCAGGCTGCATGCACCATCAGTTCTCTGCACTGCCCTTTGGCTTACCTACTGCACCCAGGGTATTCGCAAAGTGCCTAGCTCCAGTCATTGCATTTTGCAGGCAAAGAAATATTAGAATATACCCATACCTGGACGATTGCCCAATTCAGGCAGAAAGCCAGGACATACTTTTGAATCATCTGGCATTTGTACACCATAAATGAAAAGAAATCACATCTGGTACCCTGTCAGCAAATTATATTCCTGGGAGCAAGCTTGAACACAACTTCCCAGATGGCTTTCCTCATGCCAAAGAAACAAATTAATTTGACAACTTACTTCAAACTAATGGCCACAAAAACCCTGCTGTCTGCAAGGCAAATATTGCAAGCCTTGGGGTTCATGGCCTCCTGCATTATACTAATTCCATATGCAAAACTGCACGAGGAAAAGTACAGTTGTGTACACTTACCATAAATGTAGATGTTAGAGTGTATTCACTGTTGCAGTCATCACATTTGGGTTATCTGCTAGCAGTAGCCCTCAGTTGACCTGATTATCAGTCTTGGGTCCTGCATTGGTTGTTGTCATCTTCCGTGACGTCAGGTAGTCAGGGGTATAAAGCAAGCAGCAGACGCCATTACATCAGTTTTTCTTGCCCAAGATGTCAGGTGCCCCCTAAAGAGAAGCAAGCATAGCAAAGAAGTGTAGAGGTATAGCCAAAAGAAGTCAGGGGGCTGGAGGGAGGGTAACTAGGACTGCAACAGTGAATACACTCGAACATCTACATTTATGGTAAGTGTACACAATTGTACTATGTTCCTGTTTCACTGTTGCAGTCATCACATTTGGCTAGATTCCCCATGCCAGAGATGGGAGGAGGAATTTAGATGGCATTAGGACCAGCTATAAGGCCCTGCAAGACTATAGTGCAAAGCCAGCTCTGAATTTAGAGAAAACTGGCAAATGGCAATGCTTGAAGGTATGTACAGAACTCCAGGTAGCAGCTTCTAGGATGTCTCTGGTAGGGACACCCCTGAGAAAGGCAGTAGAGGTAGATGCAGCCCTGGTTGAATGGGGTCTAATCCCCTGTGGGATAGGTTTTCCATGGTGCTTATAACAGAAATGAATGCAATGGCCTATCCATTTAGAAATTGTTTGCTTTGAAATAGCCTTCCCCTCTGCCCCTGCAGCAAATGCCACCAGCAGTTGTTCAGATTTCCTTTGAGGTTTAGTCCTGTCCAAGTAAAATCTAAGTTGTCTGTGCACATCTAAGGAGTGCAGTATCCATTCCCCTTTGTTCTGTGGATTAGAAAAGAATGTTGGCAAATGGATTGATTAAGAGCCACACTGGATACTACATGGGCATGAAGGAGGGATTGGTCCTGAGGGACACCCTGTCTGCATGAAAGGCTCCACTGCCATAAGGGCCTGTGATTCAGATACTCCTCTTGGTTAAGTGATTGCTAAAAGGAAAGCTGTTTTCCAAGAAAGGAATTTTAACTCTGCACTTGCAGCTGGCTCAAAAGGAGGCAGAGTTTTTCCAATACAAAGTTAAGGTCCCAGGCTGGAGTTGGGGCTCTTCTGGGTGGTCTTAAGTTTTTGGCCCTTCTGAGAAACTGCTTAAGCAGTGGGTGAGAAAAGAGGGGTGGTTCTCTGTTGTAATGAGATGAAATGGCTGAGGCGTGAATTTTGATGGAGGGAAAGGACCTTGTGAAGCATCTCCGTTAAGTATTGAAGAATCTGAAGTAAACTGGGTGCTGCTGTGGCCATCCCTTGAGATTGGTTCCAGGCACAGAATCTTTTCCATTTTTCAGCACAAGATTTTCTAGCACTAGGCCTCTTTGCCTCCAAAATGACATCCAACACTTGTTTACTGAGGGATGGTAACCGAGACATTAGGTAATTAGCCAGGCGGCCAGATTCAGGGTTTGAAGCTGGGGGTGCAGAATCTGGCTCTTCGGCTGTGAAGGGGTCTGAGGCAGGTGCCATGGGGCTAGTGTGACACTGCGCAAGAGGGGGTACCAGTGTTGGAGTGGCCAGTCTGGTGCAATCAGCATCACCCTTGGTTTGTCCTGTTTGATCTTTAGTAGTACTTTGGAGAGGAGAGGCAGAGGAGGAAAGGCATAAACTGATAGATTTTTCCAGCTGAAGAACAGAGCATCCACTTTCCAAGCTTGTTTGTGGGGAGCCCTTGTGCATAACTTGTCCAATTGGTAGTTCTGGGGGGGGGGGGCAAGCAGGTTTATATCTAGGCTCCCCCATTTGTTTATCAACATGTTGAAAGTCTTTGGTTCCAGTTTCCACTTGTGTGGGTCCATGAGATTTCTGCTTAGTTTGTCTGCCAGTGTATTTAGTTTTCCTGGCAGGAATTTAGCCTGTAGATGCACTTGGTAGTTCAAGGCTGTGTTCCAGACAGCCATGGTTAGTCTGCAGAGGGGCTAGGAATGGATACCCCCTGCTTGTTTTTGTACCACATAACAGTGGTGTTGTTCATCGTTGCCATTAATTGTCCTGGAAGAATGTGGTCCTTGAAGGCTGTCAGAGTATTCTGTACAGCTAACATTTCTTTTTGATTGATATGCAGGTGCATTTGACTCGAGTTCCATTTGCCCTGAATGCACTTCCCTGCCAGGTGAGCCCCCCATGCATAGCCAGAGTCTGTTAGAGTTTGGGTGGCAGGGCGTAGAGTGAATGGTAGTCCCTTGTTTTGGTGGCAGGCCTCTACCCACCAAAGGAATTCTAACTGCAGGCAATGTATGATAGGAATCAATTCTAGATCCTGAGAATGTTGACACCATAGGCTTTTTAGATACCATTGTCGTTTCCTTATATGCAGTCTTACATATGGAATTAGGAGAATAGGCCATGAACCCCAAGGCTTGCAGTATTTGCCTTTCAGACAGCAGGGTTTTTGTGGCCACTAGTTGGAAGTTGTCAAATGAATGTTTCCCTGATGTGAGGAAAGCCATCTGGGAAGTTGTGTTCAAGCTTGCTCCCAGGAATATAATTTGTTGACAGAGTACCAGCTGTGATTTCATTTCATTTATGGTGTAGCCCAGACAAGTTAGCACCTTTTGTACAAATGATGATTCAAAAGTATGTCCTGGCTTTCTGCCTAAATTAGAAATCGTCCAGGAATGGGTATATTTGAATATTTCTTTGTCTGCAAAATGCAGTGACTGGCACTAGGCACTTTGTGAATACCCTGGCGCAGCAGATAAGCCAAAGGGCAGTGCAGAGAAGTGATCATGCATGCAGCCTGCTTTGAAGCGTATGCATCTTCTGCAAGATTCCCTGATTGGGATGTGCAGGTAGGCTTCCTTTAAATCCAGTGTTGCCAACCAAGCATCTTTGTCTATCATGGGAAGCAACTGGTGAAGAGTTAGCATCTTGATTTTTGGAATCACCAAAAAGGTGTTTAGGATAGAAAGGTCCAGGATAGGACGCCTTGAGTTTTCTTTTCTGGGTATCAGAAAAAGTCTTGAGTAGAAACCTTTTTCCTTTTCCTCTTCTGGTACAGTCTGAATAGCCTTTAATCTTGAGAGTACTTGCTTTTGAGCCTCTGCCCACTGATGTGGGGGTAGATCTGGCCAACTGTTTTGGATTGGTAACGTGTGGAAGTGAAATCTGTATCCTTGGGAAACTGTTTACAACCCATTTGTCCTGGGTAATGAGTTCCCAGTTTTTTGCTTGCAGAGCAATCTTTCCCCCTAAAGGAGCAGTCCAGTTGAGAAGTGCTTGGAAGTTTTAAAGTTAAGTCATTGAGACAGCTTACCATAGGTGGTCCTGATTTAAGGGAGCATTCGGCAATTTAGTTTTAACATGATCTAGCAAAGATTGCTATTTAAGCCAAGCATGCCTTCTAAGTACAGACCCGGTGACAGCAGTCCTGCAAGATGCCTGCAGTGAATCAAAACCACATTGCAAATTATGTTTTCCAACCTGTTCAGCAGAATACATTATATCCTGTAAATCCTTATTTTCCGCACAATCAGGAATCAACATCATTTTCTGTTTAAGCAACCCAATAATATGCTGCTGATACTTTAACATATGAAAAGTACAGTTGTGTACACTTACCATAAATGTAGATGTTTGAGTGTATTCACTGTTGCAGTCATTACATTTGGGCAATCTGCTGGCAGGTTGCCCTCAGTCAACCTGATTAACAAAGTCTTGGGTCCTGCGTCGATTGCTGTCCCTTCTTCCAGGACGTCAGGTCATCAGGGGGTATAAAACATGCAGCCGACACCATTACATCAGTTTTTCTTGCCCCAGATGTCAGGTGCCCCCCTAATGGGGAGTAAAATAAAATTAAAAACATAAAAATATACCTCCAACCAAAAGCAAATACACCAAAAAGGCTTTTAAGCACCGTAAAATAAAGTAGAGGTACAGTAAGAGAAAAACAGGAGGCTGGATGGAGGATAACCAGGACTGCAACAGTGAATACACTCAAGCATCTACATTTATGGTAAGTGTACACAACTGTACTATGTTCTTCGTGTTTCACTGTTGCAGTCATTACATTTGGATAGATTCCTAAAGTTATGGTTGGGAGGATGGATTTATACAGCATTAGGACCAGCTATAAGGCCCTGCAAGACAGCAGTGGCAAAGCCAGCTCTGGATTTAGAGAAAATTTGTAAATGATAATGCTTGGTGAAAGTATGAACTGAACTCCAGGTAGCAGCTTCTAGAATATCCTTGGGTAGGAACACCTCTGAGAAAGGCTGCAGAAGTAGATGCAGCCCTGGTGGAATGAGATGTGATCCCTGGGGGGATAGGTTTTCCATGGTGCTTATAGCAGAAATGAATGCAATGGCTTATCCATTTAGAAATGGTTTGTTTTGAAATGGCCTTTCCCTCTGCCCCTGCAGCAAATGCTACCAGCAGTTGTTTAGATTTTACTTGAGGTTTAGTCCTGTCCAAGTAGAATCTAAGTTGTCTGTGCACGTCCAATGAATGCAGAATCTATTCCCCTTTGTTTTGTGGATTGGGAAAGAAAGTTGGCAAATGAATGGACTGATTAAGAGCCACACTGGATACCACCTTGGGCATGAAGGATGGATAGGTTCTGAGTGACACCCTGTCCACATGAAAGATGATGAAAGGCTCCACTGCCATAAGGGCCTGTAACTCAGATATCCTAGAAGCTGAAGAGATTGCTAGAGGGAAGGCTGTTTTCCAAGAAAGAAAATTTAAGTCTGCAGTAGCAGCTGGCTCGAAAGGAGGTAGAGTGAGTTTCTCCAATACAAAGTTAAGGTCCCAGGCAGGGGTTGGAGCTCTCCTGGGTGGTCTCAAGTTTTTGGCCCCTCTGAGGTACTGCTTCAGCAAAGGACGAGAGAAGAGGGGAGGTTCTGTGTTATAATGAGCTGAAATGGCTGAGGCATGGATTTTAATGGAGGAATAAGACAGGCTCTTATGAAGCATCTCAGTTAAGTATTGCAAAATCTGAGGTAAATCGGGCACTGCTGTGCTCATCCCTTGAGACAGATTCCAAGCACAGAATCTTTTCCATTTGTCGGCATAAGATTTTCTAGTACTAGGTCTTCTCACCTCCAAGATGACATCTGTCACAGGTTTGCTGAGGGATGCTAATGGTGAATTTAAGTGATTAGTCAAGCTGCAAGGTTGGGAGCTGAGGGTGCAGAATTTGGTTCTCCTGCTGAGACAGGTGCCATGGAGATACTTGTGACACTGAGCAGGAGTGGGTACCAGTGTTGGCAGGGCCAGTCCAGAGCAATCAAAATCATTTTTGGTTTGTCCTGTGACTTTTAGCAGAACTTTGGAGAGCAGAGGCAGAGTGGGAAAGGCATAGACTGATGGGTTTTTCCAGCTGAATGACAAAGCATCCACTTTCCAGGCTTTTTTGTGAGGAGTCCTTGTACAAAATTTGTCCAACTGGTAGTTGTGGGGGGAGGCAAATAGATCTATATCTGGGCTCCCTCATTTGCTTGTCAACATGTTGAAAATCCGTGGTTCCAGTTTCCATTCATGTGGGCCCATGAGATTTCTGCTTAGTCCGTCTGCCAGTGCATTCAGTTTTCCTGGCAGGAATTGAGCTTGTAGTTGCACTTGGTAGCTCAAGGCCATGTTCCGCAATGCCATGGCTAGTTTGCAGATGGGGCAGGAATGTGTAACCCCCTGCTCGTTTATGTACCACATAATCGTGGTGTTGTCCGTCTTTACCATTAGTTGTCCTGGATGAATGTAGTCCTTGAAGGCTGTCAGAGCATTCTGTACAACTAACAATTTGGGTTCCATTTGCCCTGAATGCACTTCCCTGCCAAGTGAGCCCCCCCCCCCCCATGCATAGTCTGATGAGTCTGTAGTTAGGGTTTGGGCAGCAGGGGGTATAGTGTGAATGGCAGTCCCTTGTTTTGGTGGCAGGCCTCTGCCCACCATAGGAACTCCAGGCATAGGCAAGGTATGATAGGAATCATCGTTTCCAGGCTGTGACAATGTTGACTCGATAGACTTTTTAAGTACCACTGAAGTTTCCTCATATGCAGTCTTGCATATGGAATTAGAACGCAGGCGGCCATGAACCCCAAGGCTTGCAGTATTTGTCTTGTAGATAGCAGGGTTTTTGTGGCTACTTTGTTTGAAGTAAGTTACCAAATGAATTTGCTTTTCTGGCATGAGGAAAGCCATCTGGGCAGTTGTATTCAAGCTTGCACCCAGGAATGTTATCTGTTGAGAGGGTACCAGTTGTGATTTCTTTTCGTTTATGGTGTGCTCTAGACAAGTTAGAACCCTTTTTACAAACGCCAGATTATTTAGAAGTATTGCCTGGTTTTCTGCCTGAATTAGACAATCGTCCAGGTATGGATATATTTGAATATTTCTTTGTCTGAAAAACACAATTACTGGAGCCAGGCACTTTGTGAATACCCTGAGTGCAGTAGACAAGCCACAGGGCAGTGCAGAGGACTGATAAATGCAAATGGCCTGCTTTGAAGCGTAGGTATCTTCTGCAAGATTCCCTGATTGGGATATGTAGGTAAGCTTCTTTTAAATCTAGAGTTGCCAACCAGGCATCTTTGCCTAGCATAGGAAGTAACTGAAGAGTCAGCATCTTGAATTTTGGAATATCCAGAAAGGTGTTTAGAGTAGACAGGTCCAGAATTGGATGTCAAGATGTGTCTTTTCTGGGTACAAGGAAAAGCCTGGAATAGAAACGTTGTCTCTATTCCTGTTCTGGTACCGGTTGAATAGCCCATGTTTAAGAGGGAAAATACTTATTTCTGAGCCTCTGCCCACTGATTTGGGGGCAGGTCTGGCCATCCGTTTAGTGTTGGCAGTGTGGAAATGAAATCTGCATCCCTGGGACACTATTTAAAACCCATTTGTCCTGGGTTATGAGTTCCCAGTTTTTCTTTTACCCCAAAGGGGTGACTGAAAGGTAAGTGCTTGGCAATTTTAAAGGAAAGTCAGAGACTGTTTACCATAGGGAGGTGTCTTGTTAATTTCAGATTTGTAAGTGGATGCTACCCATTGTTTAGTTCTGAGAGTCCCCTGGGACTGAAACCTGGTGCATTTTGTGTGTTTGGTTTGAGAGGATCTGGAAGGAGCTGGAAAGGACCAATTATTAGTAGGCCAGTGCCTACTAAATCTTGGAGGTTGCACTTGTACGAAATCTTTTACAGTTTGCATGAATTTAGCTTTATCTTCTATCTTTTTTAGAACTTCTTCAGCCTTATTGCCCAAACAGGTGGTCCTGATTTAAAGGAGCATCCAACAATTTGGCTTTAACATAATCAGGCAGAGATTGCTCCTTAAGCCAAGCATGCCTTCTAAGCACAGACCCAGTAACCACAGCTTTACAAGAGGCCTCTAAAGAATCAAAACCACATTGCAAGGTATGTTTTTCAACTTGTTCAGCAGAATGCAATAAATCCTGTAAATCTTTATTTTCCACACAGTCAGAAATCAACATAATTTTTGTTTAAGCAGTCCCATAATATGCTGATGATATTTTAGCATATGAAATTGTCAGTTTAAAGCCCTGATTGCCAAGGTTGCAGAAGTATAAACCTTTTTACCCCATCTATGCAGCGCCCTGGAGTCTCTATCACAAGGGGTAGGATTTTTAGCAGTAGAAGCCTTAATGCCCTTGGTCCCCTGAGAAATGGTTTCTGGCTCTGCAACAGGATTTTTGAAAAGGAACTTGTGGGACTCAGGAACCCTGTAGTATCTGTCGGGTTTACTAGGAGCTGGAGGTAGGGAATCAGGAGCCTTACTGGATTCTGAAAACACATCAACAATGTCTAGTACAAGCGCTATAGCCAAAGGCCTATGATGAGGTAGAAGGAAATCCCCAAGCCTCATTAGATTCAGAAAATTTCTGACTCCCAATGGAAATGCTCCCTTAAGGTATGTAAAGTTTCCCCAAAAGAAAAATCCTCAGGAAGGGAAGCAGAGGGAATGGAATCCTCTGCATCAGAATCCTCATAAGTAGGCATGGACAAATCCAGGTCATAGGAAGAATTAGAAGAAAAAGAGTCCTGATCAGAAGATTCATAGTCAAGGTCAGTCCTAGGCCTCTTAAGAGGGGGGGGGGTTGACTACCCCCGATTAGAGTAATAAGATCTTCAGCCATTTTGATCATTTGTTTTTTAGGCATAGGGGCCTGAACATGTGGCCTGGGCGTCAGTTATTTTTAGACATAGATTGAGATTTAGGCCTTAGAATAGGTGGTGGAGTTGTGGTTTAATATTCAAGCCTGTAGGCCTGAAAACACCCTCAGAAGCCGGAGCCTGCACAGCAGCTGTGGACCCATCCAAGGTAGAGAGAGCTGCAGGTTCCATAGGAACCCTGTAATATCTATCAGGTTTTCTGGGAGCAGGAGGTAAAGACTCAAGGGCCAAGCTAGATTTCGAAAAGGCATCATCAATGTCCAGCACAGGAGGGATAGCTAAAGGACTGTGTTGGGGCAGCAGTAAGAAATCTCTAAGCCTCTTTTTAGAATCAGAGTAATCCTGGCTTTCCCAGTGAAAATGCTCCCTAAGAGTATGCAAGTTTTCACCAAAAGAAAAATCCTCTGGGGGAGAAGCTTAGAGAATAGAGTCATCTGCCTCAGAATCCTCATAGGTGGACAAGGGCAAATCCTGGTCATCAAAGGAGACAGAAAATTTCAGAATCCTGGTCAGAAGTATAAGCAAATTCAGTCCTAGGTCTCAGAGGGGGAAGGTTGGCTTCCCCTGATTAAAGTAATAAGGTCTTCAGTCATTCTTGTTTTTTAGGCATACGGGCCTGACCCATGTGGGTCTGGGAGGTTTTCTAGGCATGGATCGAGTTTTAAGCCTTGAAGAAGATGGCATCTATTTAATATGCAAGTCAGTAGGCCTGAATACACCCTCAGACGTGGGTGCCTGCACAGCGCCTCCAGACCCATCCAAGGCAGACACATCCAGAGGTTCCACATTTAAAGCATCTCGTGGCATACCAGACTCCGAATGGGGCTCAGTAGAGGCCTGCGAATCTGAAGCAGCTGGTATCAAGGGCTGCGAAAGTGTCTCATGAGTACCGGCGAACTGGTGACTAGCTTAGAAGCATAGTCAACAGCTTTGGACCTAGGCGGCCTGTCTGTCTTTATCTCTGCGTTTTTTCAGAATGTCGGTAGTCGGGTGGCTTACCGAAGACATATCTGGATAATTGAACAGAGTACCAAAATGTTTAGAAGCAAAAATATACAGACGAATAGCTTGTGGTTTAAATAAGGCACAAAACCGACAGCGAGGTACGTTGTGGTCAGGGTCTAGACAAGGAATACAGTACGAATGAAAACCTTTGAGGTATTTGCTTTCCACAAGAAATACAATTACTGACTTTTACTGACATCAGTTTAGAGCAAGAAAAAGTTTCCCCAACGGGGTACTTAGCTTTAGTTGAAGACTTTGGTTCTGAAACTTGAAAATGAAAATTTCAGGAGTCGGCCGACTGGCACTTGCGAACTGCTTCTGCTTCGGGCACCGCACGGCAAGAAAGACTGATGTAATGGCGTCGGCTGCATGCTTTATACCCCTGACTACCTGACGTCATGGAAGATGAGAGCAACCGACGCAGGACCCAAGACTTTGATAATCAGGCCGACTGAGGGCTACTGCAAGCAGATAACCCAAATGTGATGACTGCAACAGTGAAACACAAAGAACATCTAAAAAGGGTATCCAAAAAGTCTATGGTGTCAACATTCAGGATCTAGAGGCAATGATTCCCATAATTCCTTGCCTACAGTTAGAGTTCCTTTGGTGGGCATAGGCCTGCCACCAAAACAAAGGTCTACCATTCACTCTGTCTGCCGCCCAAACCCTAACAGACGCATCAGACTATGCACGGGGGGCTCACCTGGCAGGGAAGTGCATTCCGGGAAAATGGAACCCAAGTCAAATGCACCTGCTTATCAATCAAAAAGAAA
Source organism: Protopterus annectens (assembly GCF_019279795.1). Taxonomy (NCBI): domain Eukaryota; kingdom Metazoa; phylum Chordata; order Ceratodontiformes; family Protopteridae; genus Protopterus; species Protopterus annectens. The sequence continues at coordinate 75,519,539 of NC_056744.1, read as the reverse complement.
TGCTAGCTGTACAGGATACTCTGACAGCCTTCAAGGACCACATTCTTCCAGAACGATTAATGGTAAAGACAGACAACACCACTATGTGGTAGATAAACAAGCAGGGGGGCACCCATTCATACCCCCTCTGCAGACTAGCCATGGTTTTGTGGAACACAGCCTTGAGCTACCAAGTGCATCTACAGGTTCAATTCCTGCCAGGAAAACTAAATACATTGGCAGATGAACTAAGTAGAAATCTAATGGACCCACACCAGTGGAAACTGGAACCAAAGACTTTCAACATGTTGATAAAAGAAATGGGGATGCCCAGATATACACCTGTTTGCCTCCCCCCAGAACTACCAATTGGACAAATTCTGCACAAGGTCTCCCCACAAAAAAGCTTGGAAAGTGGATGCTCTGTCCTTCAGCTGGAAAAATCTATCAGTTTATGCCTTTCCTCCTCTGCATCTCCAAAGTACTACTAAAGATCAAACAGGACACACCAAGGATGATACTGATTGCACCAGATTGGCCATGCCAACACTGGTACCCCCTCTTGCACAGTGCGTCACTGCTGGCTCCAAGGCACCTGCCTCAGACCCCTACCCTGCTCTCACAGCAGGACAGCCAGATTCTGCACCATCAGCTTCAAACTCTGAGCCTGGCTAATTACCTAATTTCTCCATTTTCATCCCTCAGTAAACAAGTGTTGGATGTGATTTTGGAGGCAAGGAGGCCTAGTACTAGAAAATCTTTTGCTGAAAAATGGAAGAGATTCTGTGCCTGGAACCAAATGGACAGCTGCGCCCAACTTACCTCCGATTATTCAATATTTAGCGGAGATGCTTCACAAGAGCCTTTCTTTTTAACTCCATCAAAATTCATGCCTCAGCCATTTCAGCTCATTACAGCACAGAACCACCCCTCTTCTCTCATCCACTGCTCAAGCAGTTCCTCAGTGGGGCCAAAAACTTAAGACCACCCAGGAGAGCTCCAACTCCAGCCTGGGACCTTAACTTTGTATTGGAAAAACTCACTCTTCCTCCTTTTGAGCCAGCTGCAAGTGCATAATAAAAATTCCTTTCTTGGAAAACAGCCTTCCTTTTAGCAATCACTTCAGCAAGAACGGTATCGGAATTACAGGCCCTTATGGCAGTGGAGCCTTTCATTATCTTTCATGTGGACAGGATGTCCCTCAGGACCAATCCCTCCTTCATGCCCAAGGTAGTATCCAGTGTGGCTCTTAATCAGTCCATTCATTTGCCAATCTTGTTTTCTAATCCACAGAACAAAGCAGAACAGATACTGCATTGCTTAGATGTGCATAAACAACTTAGATTTTACTTGGATAGGACTAAACCTCAAAGGAAATCTGAACTACTGGTGGCATTTAGGTTCATAGGTTGGTACTAGGCTATCGGCCCCAAGGCCTATGCAAGCCTAGCCATAACAATTCCCTGGATATTTCTTCCCACAATATTTACTTCTCTGGGCCCCTGTCTAGCAGGGCAACTGACATGATCAGATATTTCTTCCCACAATATTTACTTCTCTGGGCCCCTGTCTAGCAGGGCGACTGACATGATCCCCGGGGTGAATTTCCTATCTCCCATCCAATCATCAAGGTTCCTTTTGAAGAGGGCCAATGAGGCACTCTGCTTGACATGTATGGGCAGTCTATTCCAGAGTATGGGGAGTCTCTGGGTCAGTAACCTATCTCTCCCGCATGTTTTGTTCGTTGTGATAAGGTTTAGATCCCTGGAGCGTGTGGCTCTGAGGGATTGGGATTTAAGTGGAGCATGTCCAACAGCTCAGGGTTTGGCATGGCCTTGTATGTTAAGCAGAGATTGCCTCTGAGTAGACGATATGCCAGACAGTATTAGCTGGAGTTTCTTTTAGACTGTCAGCATATGGCATCTACTTTAGGCCTGTGATTCTTTTAGTGAGGTATTTCTGTGGCCTTACCAGCTGTTGCAGATGTCTTGTGAGGTACATACCAAACGGGGCATTATACTCTATAATGGGTCTAATGAGGGATGAGTACAGTGGGACAATGACCTTTTTCTGGATGAAAAGCCCTCAGTGATGAGGTGTGCCACATAGGATTTCCAGACTGTTGTGGCGATGTGGTTATCGAAAGGGAGACCACTGTCCACCTGTGTCCCTAAGTCTCTCATCACACTTTCAATGTTTAGTGCCCTGCCACCTATGTGGCAATTCATGGGCACATGTTTTTTCCAAAGGGATAACTACATTTCTTGGCATTAAGCTCGAGCCCATGGCTCTGGCACCAGGCATCTGTTTCTGTAAGACCCTTTTGTAGAATATCCACATCATTTGGGGATTCAATAATGGCTCCCAGTTTGCAGTCATCTGCAAACTTTGTTAGCCAGAGTCCCTTAGTGTTGGCCTGTACTTCAGAGAAGTAGATGCCAAACAAGAGTGGTCCCAGGACTGAACCCTGAGGTACTCCACTTGTCTGGAGCTGGATTTGGAGTCGGCTACTTTTACAGTCTGTGTTCTGTCAGTAAGCAAATTGGCAACCCATCGAGTGACGTACGGATTTATGCCCAGCTTAGTAAGTTTATCTATGATTCCAGAGTGGGGGATGGTGTCGAAGGCCTTGGCGAGGTCCAGATAGGCTGTGTGGACCGCCTTATCCTTGTCCACAGCTCTGGAGACTGATTAGAAGTCAATCAGATTCAGGAGACAAGATCAGCCTTTCACAAACCCAAACTGGGTGGGGTCCAGAGTTTGAAGGTTCCCAATGTCTGTTTATAAGTTCCATGATAATGCATTCCAAGCCCTTGCAGATCAGGCTTGTCAGACTTTTGGGACGGTAGTTCCCGGGATCCAAGGCGGATCCTCCCTTGTGGAGCGGGTTAACTGCAGCTGTGCGCCACTCAGTGGGCACGAAGCCTGAGGTGAGGCTATGATTAAACATGACACTTAGGTGAGGTGCCAGTTAATTTTGTAGTTCATGTAGTACACAGCCTGGGATGTCATCTGGTCCCATGGATGCTGTATTTTTAGCTTTGGAGAGTACGGTTTCTACCTGTGTGGCCGTGATTATCGGAATTTGGCAATCTTTTGGTATTGAGATGGGCCCTTTAGGGGGTGAGAGGGGGGTGAAGTTGGCACTAAATTGATCTGCCAGGATATTGGTAATATCCTTGGGATCAGTATATTTAATACCATTCTGTTGTAGCTCAGAGCAGATCTGAGCATTGCCATTTAGATTCTTGACATAACTATAGAATGCCTTGTGGTTGTCTTTGGAATCTTTGGCAATTTTATTTTCATAACTAGCTTTTGAGGATTTTATGAGGGATCTCAGCTTCTTACTGAGGCTGGTGAGGGAGTTTTTTTGCATCCTGGGATTTTCCTCTTTTCTGCAGCAGTTTCTTCCTGCTGTTGTATAGTTTGTTTACAGCAGGGGACCACCAGATTGGCTTCCTTTTTTGGAGAAGAGCATCTTGGTCCTATTTGGGATGGTACGATTCATGCACGAGTGGATGTGCTCGTACAGTGCCTTAGTGCAGGATTCTGCAGTCGAACTTCCAGATTCCGTCTGCGTGGGTGCTGTGAAGTTTGTCACTTCTGACTTCAGTAGCATGAAGTTGGCTTTACTGGGGGGTGGGGGTGGGATGTGGATGTCAAGGGTGATTTGCTTATGGTCAGACCTGACCAATGAGGGGGTGACCACTGGTGTGGAGCATCTATCTCCCATGTTGGTAATGACCAGGTCTAGGATATTGGAGCCCCTGGTGCGACAATGGATTAGTTTATCCAGGGCATTGGAATTTATGAATTCCAAGAACCGTTGGGAAAAGGAGCTGGTATCAGAGTAGTTTTCCCAATTAATGGCAGGGTAGTTGAAATCACCCAGTATTAGGGTGTTTGGTTGTATCTTAATATTTTCCAGTATGTTTAGAAAGGTGTAGTGAGAATCTTGGGGCATGGTGGGGGATCTGTAGCAAGCTACAGTTTGGATTGCAGTCTTACCTAGTGTTAGTTGCACCTGGAGAATTTCAGATGCATTGTGTTGGGCAACTAGCCTGGAGGTGTGAATATCCTTGATGAATATGGTCACTCCTCCACCTTTAGTGTTTCAGTCTTGGTTTTGTGGCTGAAAAGTGTGGTAAGAATTGTAGCCTGGTATTGCAGGAGTGCTCTCTGGAGCCTTGAACCAGGTCTCAGTTACTGCACAGATACCGATGTTCTCCATTTTTAGGAGTGCCTCTTGAGAGTGCATTTTGAGGTTTAGACTTCTAGCATTGAGTAGCATTACCTTCAGATTTTGCATGATTGTATCTGTTACAGTGGTGGTTTTATCCTTTGAACCTTGCCTAAAAAAGGCACTATAGAGGTGGCAAGAGCTTTAGCCAGTAACCTGAATCCCAGGGTTGACAGGTGCAGACAATCTCTGGCAAAGCATAGTGGTTTGTCGATCATGTTGACATTCTAAAGACATGCTTCTGGAGCATTTCTCCCCAGGCCTCCGCTGAAAACAGGATCTGTGGAACCTAGTTGGACTTTCCCGGTCAACAAATGTTAAATAAAATAAATGTCTTCCCAGGCAGACAAATACTGGATCCCCTTTGAATGACACCAAAAGCTCAGCCAATTGTTGAAGTCAATCATTTTGTCCTTAGACTGTGGTATCATTCTGAGCGAAGGCAGGATGCTACTCAGGGCTAGGGTCATACCTGCCTGGGTCACATGATCCAAGAGCTCTTCCATGTCTCTTCATGTAGCCCAGGGAGGTACGTCTCAAGTCATTCACTCCAGCAAGGACAATGACAGTCGTATTTGCACTTGTTGTGGAGCGACTCTAGTGCATGAGCTGTGGCGGATCCTGGCACCAGACAGGCAGCTGACTAATTTTCTCCTTGTTCAGCCTGGTGAGTGGGACATCAGTGTGCCTGACTATAGAGTCACCTACGACTAAAGTGTTGGGTACATTTACTGCAGGGGCAGAGGGGAAGGCTATTTCAAAGCAAACCATTTCTAAATGGATAGGCCCTTTGCATTAATTTCTGTTATAAGCACCATGGAAAACCTATCCCACAGGGGTTTAGACCACATTCAACCAGGGCTGCATCTTGTCTCTACCAGGGACATCCTAGAAGCTGCTACCTGGAGTTCTGTACATACTTTTACCAAGCATTGCCAATTTTCTCTAAATCCAGAGCTGGCTTTGCCACTGCAGTCTTGCAGAGCCTTATAGCTGGTCCTAATGCTATCTAAAGTCCTCCTCCCATCCTTAGCTTTGGGAATCTACCCAAATGTGATGACTGCAACAGTGAAACAAGAACATAGTACAGCTGTGTACACTTGCCATAAATGTAGATGTTTGAGTGTATTCACTGTTGCAGTCCTGGTTACCTTCCCTCTAGCCCCCTTCCCTCTAGCCCCCTGACTTCTTTTGGCTATACCTCTATTCTCCTTTACCATGCTTAAAAGTTTTTTGGTGTATTTGTTTTTTTGTTGGAGGTATAACCTTGTGTGTGTGTGTGTGTATATATATATATATATATATATATATATATATATATATATATATATATATATATATATTTAATTCCTTCCCATTAGTGGGGGCACCTGATATCTGGGGCAAGAAAAAACGGATGTAACGGCATTGGTTGCATGCTTTACACCCCTGACTACCTGATGTCATGGAAGATGAGACAGCAACCAACGCAGGACCCAAGACTTTGATAATCAGGCCAACTGACGGCTACTGCAAGCAGGCAACCCAAATGTGATGAATGCAACAGTGAATACACTCAAACATCTACATTTATGGTAAGTGTACACAACTGTACTTTCTGCAGAAAGCTATGGCTGGGGCTAGGCATTTTGTAAATACCCTGGGTGCAGTAGATAAACCAAAGAGTAAGGCTGTAAATTGAAAATGAGAGCAGGGCCCAGTAAAATGCAAGAATCTTCTGTTGGCGAGTTTAGTGGGAATATGGAGACATGCTTCCTTTAAATCTAGTGTGGTCATAAAGGCCTGGCAATAATGGACAAGTTTGAAGGGACAGCAATCTGAATGATGGAACTTTTCAGAAAAGGTTTAGAAAGGAGAGATCTAGTATTGGTCTCCAAGGGCCATCTTTTTTGGGGACCGGAAAAGTCTGGAGTAGCCCATTCCTTCCCACCCTCGAGGGACAGGTTCTATAATTCTTAATGTCAGGTCTTGTAGTATGTGAGGGATGAGATGTAGTTGGTTTCTGGGGGAAAAGGAATGCCCCTTGGAAGGAGTTTTTCCTTCCAAGACAGGAAATATCCCTTTTGTATTATTGCCATCCCCCAACAGTCTGATGTGATGGATTTCCAAATGGGGAGGCAGGCTGACAAGGGGAGGTCAAGCATTGCTGGGTCCACTTCTGTCTTGAAAAGGCTGTGTCTGACTGGGTTATGAGGCAACTGGTCTGGAGGAGGTTTGCCTCCTAGTTCCTCTCCTATGCCTGGAAAAGGAAGGGGTAGCAGAGAAGGGGGGGGGCTCCTGATAAAGGTATTACTTGCAGGAAAATTTCTGTAGTATTTAGTGATGGGGGACACAAGTGCTTGATGTCCTGAAGCTCTCTACTTTTTTTCTGCAGGTTTTTGAAATGGTCTGCAGACTGTTTATCAAACAGGAGGTTGTGGTCTAATGGGGCATCTAGGATTTTAGACTTGAAATCCTCTGGAAGGGGGTTGTAAGCATAGCCAAGAATATCTGCAGAGTATTTATGCAGAAGCAGACCACCATGCAGAGGCCTCTGTTACATCGTAACTGCATCTAATAGAATGTCTGGCTACCTGGGAAGCCAGGGACAGTTTAGATGCTACCTCAGTTTTGATAGGGCAGTCAGGGGTGGTTCTCCAGGAAAGGGGTAGAGGCTTGTGACATGGGTTTGGTAGCGGATAGCTTTGAAGACTAGGGCAGAGGTATAAACCTTTCCAATCCTGTCCATGTTTTTGCTATCCTTTGTAAGTAGGCAGAAAAGAAGCTGAAGGAAATCTGTCTAGATTGCTTGACAGGGGATACAGCAATTACAGCAGGGTCTGCCAGGGGTGGTTTTACTAGGAATTTCTGTTCATCTGGAACTTTATAGAACCTGTCAAGGCTCTTAGGGGCCGGTGGTTGAGTCTGGGTTCTTTGATGCGGAGATGAAAGCATCAATGTAGGCAGGAATGACTGGTGGGATGGCTGAAGATGAGGGAGATTCCACTTGGAGCAGTTCAAATATCTCCTTAGAGTGTCAGTCATTTGGGAAGTGTCCCATTTAAAAGTATTATTTCATCTTAGTAATCACCCCAAAGGCGATATCCTCTGGTGGGGAGTCCCCTTCTATGGATTCCTCATCTGGGGAATAATATTAAAGTGGGGAGGCAATTTGCGAAAAATAGTGATTCATCTAAAGATGAACAGTAGGGCTCCTGTTCTTCCCCTTCCTGAGTGTAAAGGGAGAGAAGAGCAGAAGCAGGTCTAGGACTGAGCACTGGAATGGTGGAGGGGGAAGAGGCCGTGGGCCTAAGGGTCATGAGGGCCTGCATCAATGCCAGTCAGGGACTCCTTCAGAAGGTGAATCTGGTATTCTGTTTTCATTTTTAAAGGCATAGGTCTCAGAGAAGAATTGGGTTAAGGAGCCTGGGAGATGGTAGGGGTTTCAGGTAGTGGAATCCCAGTCAGTCGTCCAATATCTGGTTCTCCCTCGACATCGGTAGGCACAGTCAGTGCCATCTCCATGGACGTGCTTGGCCATTACTTATGAACTGGCTTCTTCAAGGGGAGCCAAAGTAAACTGTTCTGTCGGACATCCCTCAATTCTTAAATCGGAAGCTGGCGGAATGTCTGATGGCTGGGAGGCAGAGGATGTAGGCCTGGAAACCTTGGTCTTTTTCCATGGTGATTCCAGAGTGGCTGGTTTGGATCCATCCTGAGTGCTAGTTTTTTGAGCCTCTGGTTTTCCAAGTACAGGTTAAGGGCGGCCAGACGGATACAGCGGGTCTTGGGTACTTGGGCTCTCGGCTTAGACCGAAATTGCAGCAGTCATGTGCATCTTTATGTGGAATCTGGCACCTGCATCAGCATTTACCCTTCTTAGCTGACATCGGGTAACAGTAACTACAGCAAACCAAGCTCAAGCAATATAAAGTCAAAATCCCCAACAGGATACTTAGCTTTAAAAGTCTTCAAAAGGAGCCAAGTGATCGATGCGAGTCAACTGCTGTTGAAGTTGGTCTGTGTGTACAGATGTCACATCTAAGGTCCCTGGTTTATGGCCCTACATGTGATGTCCCATGCACCTACAGCAGCCAGGTTTAAGGTTTTGTATAGGAGCGGGTCACCTGAGGTGAGGAATCCAACACTAATACTGCAACACAGGAATAGAACACCCTAGACATTTTTATGTATAAATATAGATATGGGAAATATTCAATATGGTGCAATATTTATGCAAAGGTAAAAGCCAAAAAATCAATATAAACAAGGCAGTCACAAAGATATTAAGAGAGAAATACAGATAACTGGATCTAGATATGAAAAACTTCATAATAAAATATCAGATGGAATGTAGAAAGGATTAGCAAAGTAGAAGTTAAAAAAAATAGAAGTTGGAGTGCCTGCAAAGTGAAGGACTTGGTGTAGAAGGTCCAACATGTTACATTACAGCATGATGGAACGAGCCCCCAAAGTAAGGAGAAAGAGGAAGATCAAGAGACCTCTGAAGAAATATGGACATGGGAAAGAAAGATTTAATATGGAGTAATATCTACGCAAACGAGTAAGTGAAACTAATTAAAACAAAGAGCAGCAAAGATAACTGAAGAGAAATACAGGCAAAGGAAACCAGACATGGAAAACTTTACAATACAAAAAATAAGAGGAAAAGTAGAAAAGATTAGTAATGGAAAAATTAAATAGAAACTGAGGTTCTAGATTATCTGCAAAGGGAAGGATTCAGTGTAGAAAATCTAATTCAGCAAGCACCAGAAAAGGATAGAGTAATGGACATCCAAATTAAAGGGAAAGCAGTAACGGGAAGCAATTGGTCAGGTGCCACAGTAAGATATTTTGGAGCCTTCCAAAGGAAATCAGTATAAACATTCACTTTAAGCTGGACAGCAAGGGAAGGAAAGTACAGTTGTGTACACTTGCCATAAATGCAGATGCTCAAGTGTATTCAGTGTTAGTCATTACATTTGGGTTATCTGCTTGCAGGTAGCCCTCAGTCAGCTTGATTAACAAAGTCTTGGGTCCTGCATTGGTTGCTGTCCCTTCTTCCATGACATCAGGTCATCAGGTCTATAAAACATGCAGCCGACGCCATTACATCAGTTTTTCTTGCGCCAGATGTCAGGTGCCCCCCTAAAGGGAAGCAATTAAATATAAAAGTACAAAGATATACCTCCAACAAAAAAGCAAATACACCAAAAAGGCTTTTAAGCATAGTAAAGGAAAGTAGAGGTATAGCCAAAAGAAGTTAGGGGGCTGGAAGGAGGGTAACCAGGACTGCAACAGTGAATACACTCATTTATGGCAAGTGTACACACCTGTACTATGTTCATGTTTCACTGTTGCAGTCATTACATTTGGGTAGATTCCCAAAGCTATGGTTGGGAGGAGGAATTTAGATAGCATTAGGGCCAGCTACTAGAAGGCCCTGCAAGAATGCAGTTGCAAAGCCAGCTATGGATTTAGAAAAAAATGGCAAATAATGCTTGGTGAAAGTATGTACAGAACTTCAGGTAGCAGCTTCTAGGATGTCCCAGGCAGGGACGCCTCTGAGAATGGCTGCAGAGGTAGATGCAGCCCTGGTGGAGTGAGATCTGATCCCCTGGGGGATAGGTTTTCCATGGTGCTTATAGCAGAAATAAATGCAAAGGCTTACCCATTTAGAAATGGTTTGCTTTGAAATAGCCTTCCCCTCTGCCCCTGCAGCAAATGCCACCAGCAGTTCAGATTTCCTTCGAGGTTTAGTCCCGTCCAAGTAGAATCTAAGTTCTCTGTGCACATCTAAGAAATGCAGTATCTGTTCCCCTTTATTCTGTGGATTGGGAAATAAGGTTGGCAAATGAATGGACTGATTAAGAGCCACACTGGATACCACCTTGGGCATGAAGGATGGATTGGTTCTGAGGGACACCCTGTCCGCATGAAAGATGATGAAAGCTCCACTGCCATAAGGGCCTGTAATTCAGATACCCTTCTAGCTGAAGTGATTGCTAAAAAGAAAGTTGTTTTCCAAGAAAAATGTTAAGTCTGCAGTAGCAGCTGGCTCGAAAGGAGGTAGAGTGAGTTTCTCCAAGACAAAGTTAAGGTCCCAAGCTGGGGTTGGAGCTCTCCTGGGTGGTCTCAAATTTTTGGCCCCTCTGAGGAACTGCTTGAGCAGTGGATGAGAGATGAGGGGAGGGTTCTGTGTTATGAGCTGAAATGGCAGAGGCATGGATTTTAATGGAAGAAAAAGACAGGCCCTTGTGAAGCATCTCAGTTAAGTATTGTAAAATCTGAGGTAAATTGGGCGCTGTTGTGCTCATCCCTTGAGGTTGGTTCCAGGTACAGAATCTTTTCCATTTTTCAGCACAAGATTTTCTAGTACTAGGCCTCCTTGCCTCTAAAATGAAATCAATCACAGGTTTGCTGAGAGATGGTAAAGGAAAGATTAATTAGCCAGGCTGCAAGGTTTAGTGCAGGTTCAAATATATGTGAGAGATCCAACTATTTAGCCAAACTGGAGGCTGAGCTCTCTCATCTCAAAACTGGTGTAACCAGTCAGGAGGAGAAGGTAACCTCACACAACACAATTCCAGTATCACATAGCCCCACCACATCAGCAAACCAAACACAAATACACAAAAAACATACTCGGATGCTCTAAATAAAAATCTAAGCAACAGAGACCTCCAAAGCAGACATCCAAGCAAACGCTACCTCAAAACAAAACATGCACAACACATAGCCCACAAAGTCAGCGTGCCAAGCAGCCACAGCCCTTAAGTCTGAATAACACACCTGATACTCTTGTAATAGGTGACTCTATTGTCAGACACACTGACGTCCCGCTCACCAGGATGAATAAAGAGAAGGTCACGGTGAGCTGCCTGTCGGGTGCTAGGATCCGCCACAACGCAAGCACTCAGGTCACTCCAAAGCAAATACAAATATGACTCAGTCATTGTACATGCTGGTGTGAATGACCTGAGACGTACCTCCCTGGACTACATGAAAAGAGACAGAGGAGCTCTCTGATCATGTAGCCCAGGCTGGTATGACACTCACCTAGAATGATGCCACAGTACAAAGACAAAATGATCGATTTTAACAATTGGCTAAAATTTTGGTGTCATTCAAAGGGGATCCAGTGTCTGTCAGCCTGGGATGACATGCTCGACAAACCACGTTGCTTCGCTAGGGACGGCTTGCATCTGTCACCACTGGGCTTTCGGATATTGGCAAAGGCTCTTGCCACCCCCATAGTGCCTTTTTTAGGCAAGGCTCAAAAGTCAAACCCACCCCCATAGACAGCACAAGGAACAAGAAACTATGGGTAATGCTGCTAAACGCCAGAAGTCTTAACCTCAAGATGCACGCACTCGAAGCTCTCCTCAGTATGGAGAACATAAATATCTGTGCAGTGACAGAAACCTGGTTCAAGGCTCCAGAGAGCACCCCAGCACTACCAGGCTATACCTCATATCATACTTTTCGGCCCCAAAACCTGGACCGAACCACAAAAGGAGGGGGAGTTTCCATATTTATCAAGGATATCCACACCTCCAGGTTAGTGGCATTGCACGCATCGGAGACCATCCATGTGCAACTAACAGTGGGCAAGACTGCTTTTCAGTTTATAGCATCCTACAGACCACCCTCTCAAAGTCAGGAATCCCACTCTGCTTTCCTGAAAACATTGGAGAACATGAAGATCTCTCCAAACACCATTATATTGGGCAACTTCAACTACCCAAACATTGACTGGGAGCACTACTCAAGCCCCAGCACCTTAGCCCAAAGGTTCCTGGAAATTATAAACTCAAATGCTATGGAACTAGTCACCACTCCCACAAGAGGGGACAACATACTAGACCTGATCATTACCAACATGGGGACTCTATGCTCCACACCAGAAGTATATCCCTCATTGGTAAGATCAGACCATAAATTAATTTCACTGAACATCCACATCCCGACCCCACCCCCAGCCCAGAAAACCACAGTGAAAAACTTCTCAAAAGCGAACTTCTCACTTCTCAAAACTGAAGTGGAATCCTTCAAGGCCCCAGGGCCAGCGGAAACTACGGCCCAAACTGCAGAATCCTATATAAACGCATTCTATGGACATCTCCAGGAATGCATGGATCATGCTACCCCAAACAAAACCAAGACCCAATCATCCAAAGGCAGGTGTCCAGTCTGGTGGACCCCTGCCATAAATAAACTGTACAACAGAAGGAGGAAGCTACTACATGATAGAGCAAAATCCCTAATAGGGAAGGCATCTCTGATCAGTACTAGCAAAAAATTACGATCCCTCAAAATCCTCCAAGGCCAGCTTAGAGAGAAAAATTGCACAGGACACCAAAGACAATCCTAAGGCTTTTTTCAGTTATATTAGAAACCTGGGATGCAACTCCCAGACTTGTTCTGAGTTGATTCTAAACGACAAAAAGTACACTGAACCCACAGACATCGCCAATATCCTGGCAGACAGGTTCAGTGCAAACTTCTCCACCCCCTCCCCCCCAAAAGAGCAAGTATCTATCTCAGCAGAGGGCTGCCTCCCAAACATCTCTGATGCTCAGGTGAAGGCTGCCCTCTCCAAAGCAAAAAACACTGCTTCCATGGGACCAGATGGCGTCCCAGGTTACGTCCTACATGAACTTCAAGAGGAACTAATCCCTCAAAACAGCTATACAATCTCAGCCTAACTACAGAATGGCGTACAGCAACAGTGGTCTCACTCCACAAAGGTGGAGCCTCTACGGACCCTGGAAACTATCGCCCCATAAGCCTGACTAGCTTAGTCTGCAAGGCTATGGAGAGGATCATCATGAAGCTCAGACAAAGACATTGGGGACCTACAGACATTAGATCCTACCCAGTTCGGCTTTGCCAAGGGCAGATCCTGCCTTTTGAACCTAGTTGACTTCTTCGAAACAGTCACCAAAGCCATAGATGAAGGGAAGGTAGTCCATACAGCTTATCTGGACCTTGCAAAGGCATTTGACACAATACCCCACTCGGGCATCATAGATAAGCTATCCAGCTTAAATATAAACCCCTATGTCACAAGATGGGTCGCAAACTGGCTCAAAGACAGAACCCACAGAGTGAGAGTTGCTGGAGCCATGTCAGACTCGAAACCAGTCACAAGTGGCATCCCACAGGGTTCTGTCCTGGGACCACTCTTGTTCGGTATATACTTTTCCGAGGTACAGGCAAACGTGGGAGGACTATGGCTCACCAAGTTCGCAGACGACTGCAAACTGGGAGCCATAATCAACTCTCCAGCTGACACAAACATCCTTCAAAAAGGTCTCACAGAGACATATAACTGGTGCCAGCGCCATGGTTTAAAGCTAAATTCCAAAAAATGTATAGTCATACCGTTTGGCAAAAACAATGTGCCCACAAATTACCACATAGGCGGAAACCCATTAAGTACAGAGAAAGTTTAGGGACCTGGAGACCCAAGTTGATAGCAATCTCTCCTTTGAAAACCACATTGCCAAAGTGGTTAGAAAGACCTTCTACATAGCCCACCTCATCACGAAGGGTTTCACATCTAGATCAAGAGAGGTAATCGTGCCCCTTTATTCATCCCTCATCAGGCCCATCATAGAATACAATGCCCCTTTTGGGATGTACCTTACCCGACACCTGCAGCAATTAGAAAGACCCCAAAAGTATCTCACCAAGCGGATCAAGGGTCTCAAACAGATGCTATATGCTGCTCAGTTAAAAAAAATTCCAGCTCTACTCAGTTGCATACCGCCTACTTCGAGGCGATCTATGCCTGACATACAAAGCTATGTCAAATCCAGAATTAATGGACATGCTCCTCCTCAGTAAATCTAAATCCCTTCGAGCCACACGCTCGAGGGACTTGAACCTCAGCACAGAAATAAATAGAACTTGCTGGAGGAACAGGTTCATAACTCAGAGGCTCCCTTCGCTGTGGAATAGAATTCCAGTTCATGTGAGGCAGGGCACCTCACTGAATCTCTTCAAGAAGAATCTTGATAGGTGGATGGGGGATCGTAGGTTTGTCCCAGGGATTACTTCTGTGTCACTATTAGACACAGGCACAGTAAACTAAACCTTAAAAAGGGCACAGTATACTCAAATCAAGGGGTGGCGTAAGCCATACAAAATTGGGCTAGGCTTATAATTGCCTCAGAGCAGATAGCCTAGTATGAACCTATGCAGGTGCTTTTGACTTGGGTTCCATTCGCCCTGAATGCACATCCCTGCCAGGTGAGCCTCCCATGCATAGTCTGATGCGTCTGTTAGAGTTCAGGCAGCAGGGGTGGTGTGAAAGGTAGTCCCTTGTTTTGGTGGCAGGCCTCTGCCCACCAAAGGAAATCTAGGAGTAGGCAAAGTATGATAGGAATTAGTTTCTAGGTCTTGAGACTGGTGACACCATAGGCTTTTTAGATATCACTGTAGTTTCTTCATATGCAGTCTTGCATATGGAATTAGAATGCAGGAGGCCATGAACCCAAAGGCTTGCAGCATTTGTCTTGCAGATATAGCAGGGTTTTTGTGACCACTTGTTTGAAGTAGGTTGTCAAATGAATGTTTCTCTAGTGTGAGGTAAGCAGTCTGGGAAGTTGTATTCAAGCTTGCTCCCAGGAATATAATTTGTTGCCAGGGTACTAGTTGCGACTTCTTTTCATTTATGGTGTATCCCTGACAAGTTAGAACCCTTTGTACAAAGGCCAGATGATTCAAAAGTATGTCCTGGCTTTCTGCCTGAATTAGACAATCGTCCAGGTATGGGCATAATTGAATATTTCTTTGCCTGCAAAATGCAACAACTGGAGCTAGGCACTTTGTGAATACCCTGGGTGCAGCACATAAGCCAAAGGGCAGTGCAGAGAACTGATGGTGCGTGTAGCCTGCTTTGAAGCGTAGGTATCTTCTGCAAGATTCCCCGATTGGTATGTGCAGGTGGGCTTCTTTTAAACCTAGTGTTGCCAACCAGGCATCTTTGCCTAGCATAGGAAGTAATTGGTGAAAAGACAGCATCTTGAATTTTAGAATCTCCAAAAAGGTGTTTAGAGTAGACAGGTCCAGGATTGGACGTCATGAATTGTCTTTTCTGGGTACCAGGTAAAGTCTTGAGTAGAAGCCTTGTCCCTTTTCCTCTTCTGGTACCAGATGAATAGCCCCCAGGATTGAGAAAATACTTGTTTTGGAGCCTCTTCCCACTGATTTGGGGATAAGTCCGGCACACCCACTTGGTGTTGGCAACGTGTGGAAATAAAATCTGTATCCCTGGGACACTATTTAAAACCCATTTGTCCTGGGTAATGAGTTTTCAATTCTTTGCATGAAGAGCAATCTTCCCCCAAAGGGGCAGTCAGTTGATAAGTGCTTGGAAATTTTAAAAGGAAGTCACTGAGACAGTTTACCATGCGGGGGAATCTTATACCCAGATTTGGAAGTGGAGGCCCCCCACTGATTAGTTGCGTGTCCCCCTGAGACTGGGGTTTTTGCTGTGTCTGGGTTTGGCTTGAGAAGACCTGGAAGGGGCTGGAAAGGACCAATTCTTAGAGGGCCAGTGCCTACTAAATCCAAGAGGCTGAACTTGTAAAAAATCTTTAACCGTTTGCATAGATTTAGCTTTATCTTCCATCTTTTTAAGAACTTCCTCAGCCTTGTTGCCAAACAGGCGGTCCTGATTTAAAGGAGCATCCAACAATTTAGCTTTAACATGATCAGGCAAAGATTGCTCCTTAAGCCAAGCATGCCTTCTAAGCACAGACCCAGTAACAGCAGCCCTGAAGGAGGCCTCTAAAGAATCAAAATCACATTGCAAAGTATGTTTTCCAACTTGTTCAGCAGAATGCAATAAATCCTGTAAATCTTTATTTCCCACAGAGTCAGGAATCATCATTTTCTGTTTAAGCAGTCCAATAATATGCTGTTGATATTTTAACATATAAAATTGGCAGTTTAAAGCCCTGATTCCCAAGGTTGCAGAAGTATAAACCTTCTTACCCCATCTATCCAGTGCCCTGAAGTCTCTATCAGAAGGGGTGGGATTTTTAGCAGTAGAAGCCTTAATGCCCTTGGGCCCCTGAGAAATGGCTTCTGGATTTGCAACAGGATTTTTGAAGAGGAACTTGTGGGACTCAGGAACCCTGTAGTAGTACACCAGGTTTACTAGGAGCCAGTGGCAGGGAATCAGGGGGCATACTGGATTCCAAAAACACATCAATGTCTAGTACAGGAGGTATAGCCAAAGGCCTATGTGGAGGTAAGAAGGAAATCCCCAAGCCTCTTTTTTGAATCAGAAAATTCCTGACTTTCCCAGTAGAAATGCTCCCTTAAGGTATGTAAAGTTTCCCCAAAAGAAAAATCCTTAGGAGGGGAAGCAGAGGGAATGGAATCCTCTGCATCAGAATACTCATAAGTAGGTATGGACAAATCCCAGTCATTAAAAGAGTCAGAAGAAACAGAAACCTGATCAGATGAATTATAATAAAGTTCAGCCCTAGGCCTCTTAGAGGGGAGGGGCGTTGACTACCCCTGATTTGAGTAATCAGATCTTCAGCCATTTTGATCACTTCTTTTTTAGGCATAGGGGTCTGAACATGTGGCCTGGGCATCTTTTTTTAGACATAGATCGAGATTTAGACCCTAGTAATGAAGGTGGAGTCGATTTAATATGCAAGTCTTTAGGCCTGAATACACCCTCAGAAGCTGGTGTCTGCACAACGGCTCCAGACCCATCCAAGGTAGATACATCTGTGGGTTCCATAGGTGAAGCCTCTCACAGCATACCAGACTCCGAATGGGTCTCAGTAAAGGCCTGCGAATCAGATGTAGCGGGTATCGAGGGCTGCAAAAGCACCTCACTGAGAACTGGCGACTGGCTTAGAAGCGTCGGCAGTTTTGGATCTCGGCAGCCTGTCTCTCTTTGCATTTTTTCGGAATCCCAGTAATCAGATGGCCAACCGATGACATTTCCGGTTAAACAGAGAACCGAAATATTTAGAGGCAAAAATGTACAGACGACTGATAGTGTGCTGATTAAATAAAGCACAAAACCGACAGCAAGGTACGTTATGGTCAGGGCCTAGGCAAGGAATATAGTAGAATGAAAATCTTTGTGAGGTATTTGCTTTCCACAAGTAATACAATTAACTTTTACTGACATCGGTAAGGAGCAAGAAAAAGTTTCCCCAACAGGGTACTTAGCTTTAAGTTGAAGACTTCGGTTCTGAAACTCAAATGAAAATTTTAGGAGTTGGCCGACCAGCACTTGCGAACTGCTTCTGCTTCAGGCACCACATGGCAAGAAAGACTGATGTAATGCCATCGGATGCATGTTTTATACCTCTAACGTCATGAAAGAAGGGACAGCAACTGCAGGACCCAAGACTTTGTTAATCAGGCCGACTGAGGGCAACCTGCCAGCAGATTACCCAAATGTAATGACTGCAACAGTGAAACACGAACATCTGTACTACGTTTTTCGTGTTTCACTGTTGCAGTCATCACATTTGGGTTGATTACCAAAGCTGAGGAAAAGGGTGGGGGCAGTCAAGGAGACTAGAGGCAGACTGATGCCCTGCAAGCAGATGTCCAGGTGGCAGCCTCCAGGATGTCTCTAGTGGGGACTCCTCTGAGGAAAGTGGCAGAGGTGGAGGCTGCTCTGGTGAAGTGATTCCTGACCCCCTTAGGGGGAGGTTTTCTGTGTTGCTTGTAACAGAAATGGATGGTGTGCTATCCATTTGGAAATTGTTTGGAGATGGCTTTGCCCTCTGCCCCTGAAGCAAAGCTAACTAGTAATTGATCAGACTTTCTGAATGATTTAGTCCTAAATAGAATCTGACATCTGTGCACATCTAGTGTGCGCAGGATCCTTTCCCCCTTGTTTTGTGGGTTAGGGGAAAAGGTGAGCAAACAAATGGATTGGTTGAGAGCCACACTGGACACCACTTTGGGCATGAAGGATGGGTTAGTCCTGAGGGAAACCCTGTCAGCATGGAAGATGATGGGCTCCACAGCCATGAGTGCTTGTGGCTTGGAGACTCTTCTGAATGAAGCGATTGCCAGAAGAAAAGCAGTCTTCCAGGAGAGGAATTTTAACTCTCCTGAAGATGCTGGTTCGAAGGAGGGCAGGGTGAGCTTTTACAACAATGTTATGGTCCCAAGCTGGGGTAGGTGCTCTTCTGGGTGGCCTTAAGTTGCTAGCCCTTCTTAGGAACTGTTTGATCACAGGGTGTGAGAAAAGGGGCTGGTCAGTGTGGAAATGAACAGAGAGCAGAGGTATGAATTTTAAGAGGAAAAGGAGAAAAGACTGTGTAGTAGGTTAGCTAGGTAATCTAGGATGAGAGGTAGGGAGGGCTGTGCCATATCGGCTCCCTTAGCCTGAATCCAGGTGCAGAACCTTTTCCATTTATTAGCATAAGACTTTCTAGTGCTAGGGCATCTGTGACGCTCCCTGCTGCAGAACTTCCTGAGCTGATGGTTGGAGTGGGAGGCAAAGAGGTAGATCTTCGGGGTGCCACATTTTTTAGTTATTGGGGTGACTGTTCTTTTGTCTAGCTGCCACTCATGTGGGTCCAGAAGATTTCTGCTTAAGTGGTCTGCCATAGAGTTTAGAGAACCTATAAGGAATTGTGCTAACAGGTGGAGTTGCATGGCAGAGGCTGTGTGCCAAAGGGGCATGGCCAGCCTGCATACAGGGTACAAGTGAGTCCCTCCCTCTTGATATACCACATCACAGTGGTGGTGTCTGTTTCAATTAGGACAGCCCCTGGGGAGAGAAGGGGCCTGAGAGCTGTCAATGCGTGGACAGCGAACCTCTTTTTGGTTGATGTGCAGCTGGATTTGCTGTGGGCTCCATTGGTCCCGTTATGCACGCCAGGCATAGTCTGATGCATCTGTGGTGATGGTATGGACGGTAGAGGTGGTGAGAAAGCTAGTCCCTTGTTGTGGGAGCATGCTGATGCCCAAAGAAAATCGTTCCTCAAGCAAGGTATCATTGGTACAAGAGTTTCCAGGTCTTGAGTGTTGACAAAGGCTTTTTAGGTACCACTGAAGTTTCATCATATGCAGTCTGACATATGGAATGAGCAGAATGCAAGATGCTACGAACCCCAGGGCTTGCAGGATTTCCCTTGCAGATAACTGGGGTCTGGTGGCTAGTTGGGAGAAGTAGGCTGTCAGGTTAAGTTTGCTTTTCTGGTGTAAGGAATGCCATCTGTGATGCTGTGTCCAGGCTTGCTCCCAGGAATATAATCCTTTGAGTGGGTACTAGTTTGGATTTCGTTTTGTTGATAGTGTACCCTAGGGAGGTAGGTAGGGACTTTACAAAGGCCAGGTGCTTGAGCTGCTTTTCCTTGACTGCCTGACTCAGGCAGTTGTCCAAGTATGGGTAAACCTGAATATTCCTTTGTCTGCAAAAGGCAAAGGCAGGAGGCCAGACATTTTGTGAAAACTCTGGGAGTGGTAGATAAGCCAAAGGGAAGTGTAGAAAACTGAAAGTGCAGAGATCCTGCCATGAAACAGATATTTCCTGCATGATTCCCAGATAGGAATGTGGAGGTAGACCTCTTAGGTTTAGGGTGGCTAGCCAAGCATCCTTGGACAGCATGGATATCAGTTGCTGAAGGGTAAGCATTTTGAATTTTGGTATCACCAGAAAAGTGTTTAGAATAGAGAACGTGGTGCCAGGTGCCCTCTTTTCTGGGTACCAGAAAAAGTCTGGAGTAGAAACCTTGGCCTTCCTGTTCTGCAGGAATGTGCTCTATTGTCCTCAGAGAAGGGAAAGGACTTGCTTTTGGGTCTCTGCCCACTGGTTTGGGGGTAGACCTGGGAATCCTTTTGGGGTTGGAGTGTGGAAAGAATGTATCCCTGGGGCACTATGTTGAGGACCGAGCAGTTGCTGGTAATGGTGGCACAGGTGCTTGTGTGAAAGGAGAGTTTTCCTCCTAGGGGTAAGTGAAGGTGGGCAGAGGGAGGGGGTGGGGGAGGAGAGGCATTATGAGTTCTTACCATGGGGTGTGGCTTAGAACTCCCTGGTTTTGAAGTGCAGGAATTCCACTGTTTTGATCTTTGCATTCCCTGTGTCTGCTATCTGGGAGGTCTGCTTCCCCAGGGTCTGGGCTGAACTGACCTGGTGAGAGCAGGAAAGACCAGTGCTTGGAGGAGCAATGCCTGCTGGATCTGTAGGAAACCCTGAATTGTCTGCATAGATTTAGCTTCTTCCATCTTTAAGACCTCCTCTGCCTTAGTGCCAAATAAGTTGTTTGTGCAAAGGTGCATCCAATAATTTAGATTTAACATGATCTGGCAAGGGCTGCTCCTTAAGCCATGCATGCCTTCTAAGGACAGAACCGGTGACTGCTGCCCTGCAAGGAGCTTCTAGGGTGTCAAAACCAGTGCAAGGTGTGCTTAGTCACTTGACTTGCAGAATGCATCAACTCTTGTAAGTCTTTAGATACTGCACAAGCAGAAAAGGAAGACACTGAGTTCCATGGTATGTTGCTGAAATTTTAGCATGTGGAACTGGCAATTCAGTGCTCTGATAGCAAGAGTAGTAGTGGTGTATACTTTTCTACCCCATCTGTCTAGTGCTCGTGAATCCCTATGTAGATTCTTAATAGAGGTTGCTTTAATTCCTTTATGCCCTTGAGAAAACCTCAGGGTCAGCAGTAGGATTTTTGAAAAGAAATTTGTGAGTCAGGGACTCTACCGGTCAGGTTTTCTGGGTGCAAGAGGGAGGGTGTCAGGAGTCAAACTGGATTCCAGGAAAAAAAATAGTACACAACATCCAGGACTGGGGGAATGGCCAATGATCTGTGCTAAGTCTCCTTTTAGACTAAGGGTGGTCCTGACATTCCCAATGGAAGTGCTCCCTTAAGGTATAAAGGGTTTCCTCAAAGGAAAAGTCCTTCGGTGGAGAGGCTGAAGGAATGGAATCCTCTCTGCATCAGAATCCTCAAGCAGAGAGGGGCTGCATGTCTTCACATTCAGATGCATCAGACTCCTCTTCAGACATAACTACTGGGGACAGATCTGTTTCTTTTTGGTGGGGTAGCTCGGCTTCCCCTGATCAGCATAAGGTCTTCCACCATTTTAAGCATTTGAGACTGAGGCAAGGAAGCAGGTGTCGTCAGTTTCTTGGGTGTGGTTCATACCCTGGGCCTTAACTCAGTAGCCTTAGAAAGAACGGTAGACGTGAAAGACGTTGGTTTGTGTCAAGAATCAGTAGTGAGTACTTCCTTGGAAGCTGATGCCTGTTCAGCAGGTCTGGACCCATCCAAGGGAGAGAACCGCAGGATCCTTAGTCGAGTTTTGTGGCACACTGGACTCCGGAAAGAGTCTCTGTAGCGGCCTGTGAATCCACAGAAGTGGGCATCACAGGCTGCAAAAGCACCTCACTGAGGACTGGAAAAAGTACAGTTTTGTACCTACCATAAATGTAGATGTCCGATAGGTATGCATCTGCAGTCCTTACATATGGGTTTGTCCTGCCTCAGGCAGCCCTTCGGTCGGCCGATGTCGCCCTTTCCCCGACGTCAGAGCGCCTGGGGTATAAAAGTGTCAGCCGACACCATGTTCCTCAGTTTCTTGCCCCAGATGCCAGGTGCCCTCTAAGGAAGGCTAAATTTGGAGAGAAGCAAAAAATTCCAAACATGCACAATAATATAAAACAAATACACCATAATAGATAACCCCAGCTAGCTATAAGAGGGATAAGTACCCAAGAAATACCACAGAGGGGAAGGAGGGAGGGTAACCTTGACTGCAGATGCATACCTATCGGACATCTACATTTATGGTAGGTACAAAACTGTACTATCTCCTTCAAGGATGCATCTGCAGTCCTTACATATGGGTAGAATACCATAGCCAAGCTGGGGGAGGTAGGCTCTAAGAAAAGGATGGTGTAGCTAAAATGCCCTGCAGGACTTCCGTAGCAAAGCCTGCTCTGGATCTGGAATATAAGGGTAAGTTGTAATGCTTGGAAAATGTATGCACGGAGCTCCATGTAGCAGCTTCTAAAATGTCCTTGGTAGCCACCCCTCTTAAGAAGGCTGTGGAGGTGGCTGTGGCTCTGGTGGAATGAGGTCTAATGTTAGCTGGCACAGATTTGCCATGAAAAGAGTAGCAGAATCGAATGCAATTTCCTATCCATTTTGAAATTGTCTGTTTAGAAATTGCTTTTCCTTGTATACCAGCAGCATAAGCTACAAACAGCTGGTCAGTTTTTCTATAAGTCTTAGTTCTGTCCAAGTAGTAGCGCAACTGTCTGTGAATGTCCAGGGTATGCAGAAGTTTCTCCCCCTTGTTTTGTGGATTTGGAAAGAAGGTAGGCAGGTGAATAGCTTGGTTCAATGAGACCCTGGATACCACCTTTGGCACGAATGAAGGATTGGTTCTCAAAGAGACTCTGTCCTGATGAAAAATAAGAAATGGTTGTACTGCCATGAGGGCCTGCAATTCAGATACTCTTCTTGCTGAGGTTATGGCCAGAAGGAAGGCAGTCTTCCAAGACAGGAACTGTAGTTCTGAAGATGCTGCTGGTTCAAAGGGAGGTAGAGTTAACTTTTCCAACATGAAGTTAAGGTCCCATGTAGGCACTGGTGGTTTCCTTGGAGGATTGATGTTTTTAATTCCTCTTAGAAAATGCCTTAGGAGAGGATGAGAGAAGACAGGAGGATCAGTATTGTATTCTGCTGAAATTGCTGAAGCATGAATTTTTATGGAAGAGTAAGAAAGTCCATTGTGGAGCATTTCTGCCAAGTATTCCAGGATATGTGCCATGCTCATCACTGACACATCTAGGCCCTTTGCGGTGCTCCAAGTGCGGAATCTTTTCCATTTTGCTGAATATGCCTTTCTTGTGGAAGGTCTGCGAGCTTCCATGATGATATCCTTCACTCTCTTGGATAGCTTTTCCTGGTGAGGAGTCAAGGTATTCTCCAGGCTGTCAGTTGCAGGGTTTTCAGGCTGGAGTGCAGAGTTTTGTAGTTGTGCTGTGTCAGAAGAAGTGACCACTGTGGTAGAGGCCACGGTTTCGTGCATGACAAGCTCCTTAGCAGTGGGTACTAGTGCTGTCTTGGCCAGTCCGGAGCTATCAGAATCACTTTTGGTTGCTCTGTCCTGATTTTCAGTAAGACCTTGGTCATTATTGGAAGAGGTGGAAATGCATACACTGTTAGTGTGTTCCAGCTGAAAGAGAGGGCGTCCACTTTCCATGCTTGTGGGTGGTACGTCCTTGAGCAGAATTTCTTCAGCTGATGGTTGTGGTGGGAGGCAAAAAGATCTATGTCCGGCCTCCCCCCATGATTGTGTTATCTAAAGGAAGATGTCTGGGTACAGCATCCATTCGTGTGGATCCATGATATTTCTGCTTAGGCTGTCCGCCAGTATATTGTCTTTTCCTGGCACAAACTGGGATTGCAGCTCTATATTGAGTTTTAGGGAAAGCTCCCAGAGATTCATTGCCAGCCTGCAAAGAGGGTAGGAATGGGTACTTCCTTGCTTGTTTATGTACCACATAACTGTGGTATTGTCTGTCCTTATTAGCAGGTGGCCTTGATGCAGAAAGTGTTTGAAGGCCTCGATTGCATGTATCACTGCCAGCATTTCCTTTTGGTTTATGTGCATGCGCAATTCTTTGTGACCATAGTCCTTGGATGCATCTGCCCTCCATGTGTGCTCCCCATCCATGGTCTGAAGCGTCCGATGTGATGGTTTGGCTGGTTATTGGTTTGCTGAAGGGCAGGCCCCTGTTTGACAGGCTTGCTTGAGCCCACCACAGAAATTCTTTTTGAAGGCATGGAATGAGTGGCATCAAAGCTTCTAGGCTGTGACTGTGCTGAGACCATAAACACCTTAGGTACCATTGTAGTTTCCTCATATGCAGCCTTGCTTGTGGAATCAGAAGAATGCACGATGCCATGTAACCCAGGGCCTGCAGGATTTTCCTTGCAGTCAGCTGAGATTGTTTTGTCAGATTTTCGAAGTAATCCGGTAGGTGTCTGTTTTTCTTCTGTGAGAAAAGCCATTTGGGTGGTTGTATCTAGTTCCGCACCCAGGAAAGTTATTCTTTGGGATGGAACAAGTCTTGATTTGTGAATGTTGACTGTGTATCCCAAGGCCTGTAGTAGGCGGATGGCATAATTCAAGTGTTTTACCAAAGTCTGTTGGCTGTCCGCTTGTATAAGGCAGTCGTCCAGATATGGGTATATTTGAATCCCCTGAAGTCTACAGTGTGCAATTACTGATGCCAGGCATTTCGTGAATACTCTGGGCACAGTAGATAAGCCAAAGGGCAATGCTGAGAATTGATAATGCTCTGAACCTGCAAGAAATCTGAGGTGTCTTCTGCAACTTTGTCTGATAGGGACATGCAGGTATGCCTACTTGAGGTCTAGAGTTACCAGCCAAGACCCCTTGCCCAGCATGGGAAGGAGTTGCTGTAGGGTCAGCATTTTGAATTTTGGCACAATGAGATAAGTATTCAGTGCGGACAAGTCGAGAATAGGCCTCCATTGTTTTTCTTTTCTTGGGACAAGGAATAGTCTGGAATAAAATCCTTGGCCCTGTTCTGAGAGGAACCTTTTCTATAGCTTTCATTTGCAATAGGTTGGCAATTTGTTTTAAAGCCTCTGCCCTTTGATTCGGTGGCAGGTTTGGCATGCCTTTTCTTTTTGGTAATGTATGAAAGTGGAACCTGTATCCTTTGTCTATTATTTGCAGTGTCCATTTGTCCCTTGTAATAATGTGCCAATTTCTTGAAAATAAAGACAGCTTTCCGCCCAAAGGTGCTTCCAATTGAGCCCTGGTTGGTGGGGTCAAGGTGAAGTCGAGTCTGTCCTTGTGCAGCAGTTGTAGGTCCTGCACTACCTCTCTGGTTAGGAGGCTGCCACTGACGTCCTCTGTAGGAGCCTCTAGCTTGCCCTCTACCTCTGGCATGCCTGTGCTTGCCTCTTTGAAATCTCTCTCTCTGGAAAGGACCAATTCTTAGAAGGCCAATTTCTGCTGAATCTTGGTGGTTGGACCTGGAGAAAATCTTTGACTGCTTGTACAGATTTAGCCTTTTCCTCAAATTTCTTTAAGACCTCCTGAACAGTGGAGCCAAATAACTTTTGCTTTTCCAGTGGTGCATCCAGCAGCTTTGCTTTAACATGATCTGGCAGGGTTTGTTCCTTCAGCCAAGCATGCCTACGTATGACTGCACCTGTCATTGCTGACCTACATGAAGCTTCCAATGCATCATAACCACACTGCAAGAAATGGTTGCTAACCTGTTGCGAGTTATGTACCAGATCCTGAAGTGACTTGCGAGTTTATGCAATTTATCTAACAAATACTCTTGGTACTGTATCATATGGAATTGACAATTTAATGCCCTCATAGAAAGAGTGGAAGTGTACACTTTTTTACCCCATCTCTCTAAAGCCCTGGACTCCCTTTCAGAGGGAGTGGATTTTTAGTAGTGGCAGTTGCGACCCCTTTAGGGCCCTGGGAAATAGTTTCTGGGTCAGCAAAGTGGGCCTTGTAAAGGAAATGATGCGAGTCCGGGACCCTGTAGTACCTGTCAGGTTAGACAGGAGCCGGAGGAAGGGAGTCAGGGGTAATGCTAGACTCAGAATACACATAATCAATGACATTTAAAACAGGAATAGCCAAAGGTCTATGCTGAGGTAAATGCAAAAAGGTCCTTAATCTCTTCCTGTAATCGGAGAATTCCTGGCCCTGCCATTGGAAATGCTCTCTCATGGAGTGAAGGGTCTCACCAAAGGACAGCTCTTCAGGAGGGGCGGCAGAGGGAAGAGATTCCTCTGCATCAGAATCCTCGTAGGCCGTAAAGGCCTCCTCCTGGTAGTCTGATAGAGCAGAGCCATCAGAGGCCTCAGAGGACTGGGGGTCAGTGGGCTCAACCCTGGGCCTTTTGTCTAGAGGAGGTTGAGAGCCCCTGTCCGGATGCGGTTGAGAGCCCCTAATTAAGGAAATAAGGTCCTCAGCCAAACTTAAAATCTGTGAATCTGAAGTGGATCCCTGAGGAATAGCCTTGGGAGGCAGAGATTTTGGCTGTTTAGCAGCTTTAGCCCTAGTGAATGCTTTTATGGACATGGACGCAGGAGGCCTGGCTGCTCCACGTGCTGGTGTAGTTTTGTCTAGGGGAATGGTGTCGGATGTTTCCTGAACACCGGTTTCTGAGGGAAATTCTATAACCGACTCTGAAGAGGCCTCCGGGGCCGAGGTTGTCGGTTGTGCGGTTTCCACAGTCGGAAGTACCAAGGACTCTGTTTCTGCCGAGACAGAGACACTCGCGGTAGGCCTAGGCGTGGTTTCAGCCGAAACCACGGACCGCGCGTGTCGATCCTTGTCCTTCCGTCTTTTGGTTAAATGAGAAGTCGGAGTCTCCGACGGCATATTATAACAGTAACTAGCCCCAAAAAATTCCTCTGCAAACTCCGACAGACGCCTAAAAGTGCGTCAATTGAAGGAGGCACAGGCAGTACAGGCCGAGACGTCGTGGTCTGGGCCTAGGCAGGGGAGGCAGTAAGAATGGAAATCCTTATGAGGTATTTGTTTCCCACAAGTTAAGCAATTATTAACTTTAAGCGTTTGATCTGACATCGGCTGAGGCAAGAAAGAGTCCCCAACGGGGTACTTAGCTTTTGAAGTCTTCTGTAGCTGAAGTTACAGGAGCTGGCCGACCGGCACTTGCGAACTGCTTCTGCTTCGGGCGCCACGCGGCAAGACTGAGGAACATGGCGTCGGCTGACGCTTTTATACCCCAGGCGCTCTGACGTCGGGGAAAGGGCGACATCAGCCGACGCCGGACCCAGACTTTGGAATCCGGCCGACCGAAGGGCTGCCTGAGGCAGGACAACCCATATGTAAGGACTGCAGATGCATCCTTGAAGGACATTGGACGTTCTTAACGGAAGCATCAGCAGGTTTGGACCTGTGCAGTCTTTATCCTTACGTTTTTTCAGAAGATCTACTGTTGGATGGCTGACCGAAGCCATATCGGAATTAGGACTAAGCGAAAATATCTAGCTACAATAAGGGTCCAATGACCTAGTTCTGGCGTTGAACAAAGCACAAAAGCAACAGACAGGGACGTTGCGGTCTGGGCCTAAGCAAGTGACACAGTAAGAATGAAAGTGTCAGTGTGGTATTTGCTTTCCACAGGAGACACAACTTTTTCTGACATCACTTAATGCAAGAAAAAAAGGATCACCAACTGGGTACTTAGCTTTAAAAGACTTCAGCTTCATTTCGGAAGACTAAACTCTGGTAGCGGCCGACCGGCACTCGTGTGAACTGCTTCAGGCTCTGCAGCAAAACAAACTGACCTAATGGTGTCAGCTGCCTAACTTTATACTACTGATGACCTGACATCAGTCACGAAGTGAAAGCAACAGACGCAGAACTACTAAGCCTCTGGTATTCGGGCCGGCTGAGGGCTACCCTGGCAGGGATAACCCAAATGCTATGACTGCAACAGAGAAACACTGGAAACTGATGCAGTCTATATTGAGTGACAGGCCAGTGAGCTCTCATGACAGAACAATGGATGGCACAAGATGAAACTGGAGAATGTGGCACATGAAGATGATATAGAACTTTCTATAGAATGCCCACAGGAAATGGGAAAAAGTGTGCTCTCAGTTTAAAAAAAAATGAGCCAAGAGAAGAGTTGCTGGGCTTACTAGAGATAGACATATTAAGATCAAAGGACAGACAGCAGGTCAACAAAACCCAAAAAGTCAGCAGTGTTAAAACAAATGAACGCAATAATTAGGACTGCCGATAGATATCCACAGGATACAACAGAAGTAAGCAGGATATATTACTTGCAGCTAAACTTATAACTGAAAATTCTGCCACAAGAACACAAGATAGTGGAAAAGGGAAGAAACTGAATACCATCATGGAAGTAGGGTTGCCAGATGTCCGGTTTTTTGAAAAGTTGTCCGGTTAGAAATTTCATTCAAAACCGGACTTTTTTTTTTTTAAATTTTGCGATGTCATCACGCGCAATGACATCAGGTCCCTCAGGGCTACCAGCCTGTCGGAATTGAGCTCAAGAAGCAGAAGCCAGCATTTAAAGGCAGCATTTTCAGAATGCAACTATGCAAGTGAGCAACAAGAGTTCAACTTTGATCGTAGTGGCAGTAAACAAGGTGTTTTATCTCGTGCGTTGGTTATAGCGTTGGGGTGAGTTCCATGATTCGTGAAGCATATTGTTAACCCTGTGCAACAGAGTTGTGTACCTGTTCCATATGTATGTATATTAAAGGAGGGGGGGGCAGGTGTAGCCAGGGTAAGGCTCCTGAAAAGACTTAACTTGAGACTGTACTTGACTACCTAAAAGCAAAAACAACTGGATGCCTGAACTGCATAGTGATTCTGTGGTCAGAATAAAGCTTTCCAGATGTGACCTCAATGACAGTAACTGCCTTGTTTATCATCTAGACTTTGACAGATTGTTTAAATGCAGTGCTCATTCCCTTACCATGAGGCTGAGATGCAGGCTTTTTTCCTTGTTTACTTTGCTTAGAAGTAAGCAAGGGCATCCTGCCTCATAAGCTTTTCCTGGTATGCATTTGATGAACAAACTTGATTATTATAATTAATGTTAAGACTATGTCCATTTGTCATTGTATTGTTCTGACACTGTACAAAGAAAGATGCTGTTTTGATGCATGCTGCAAAGTTTGTAGTTTGGAAGCAGATTTCAACACCTGCAGTCAGTCATGTGTGTTGTGGCTTTTTTAAATGCAGTCATGTGATAATGTGTGGCTTTTTTATAAGCACTGTCTCACTTTACGAGTTTCTTCTCTGCTTTCTGAATTATCTGTTCTCCTTAAGACAGAAAAGCTCTGAATGATTCATGCAAGGGATATGATAAAAAATGTAATCAATTCCTTGTATGTGTGTTCCATTACATTGGTCAAGAATGTCCCAAGTAGGTCACTCCACCAAGGATACTATTATGATGGCTGAGCACCACTCTGTCTGGTGTGCTGCTGCAATAGAGGTCCATTTCAATGGCATCATCTGGCTTTGAAGTTCAAATGATTGTGACCAAGAAGTGCTGGATGTAAGTTTTTTGGAATACATTTTTTGTATTTCTCTAAGTTCTTGCTCTTAGCTCTGTGTAATGGGTCACATTCACTTGCTGGCTTTTTTTTTAGTTAGAGTTTTGCAGTATGCTTGCTGATTTTGCTTAAGATGTCTCAACCTCTTAGAACAAGAAATCTGGACAAAGCCATACATAAGGGGATAAAGGCCACAAAATAAGGACATTTTTAAGTATTTCTTTTCTGAAGAGTATAAAGCCTGAAACTCAAATGTATGTCATTAAGACATTCTGTGAATCTGTACAGTTGAGAGGTATGAGGTAGTACTGTGAGCTACAGGCTCTGTTTTGTCTTGGCTTACTACAGTTTTGTCTTGGAGAGGTATGAGTAGTACTGTAGGCTACAGGCTCTGTTTTGTCTTTCCTTGCCCTACAGTTTGTCTTTCTGGATTTTTTCTCCTTTGCATCAACAGACATAGCTCTGTAGCCTTTTCAGCTTTGCATGTGCTGTGTTTAACATTCTGTATATCTCATGAGGATAATTCAGTCTTCATTAACCTTTTAAGCACTTGATCTGCATTCTTTTGTCCAGTTTAGTTTTCCCTGTCTTCCATTCTCCATTTGTTGTGCTTACTTACAGTTTGTGGCCAAAATCCTCATTTTTTTCTTCTAAAATATTGGTATGAGCTTTGTGTACTTTGTACACTCACCTTTTCTGTGATTGATGGTTCAGTCCGACTCAGTGGTATTTCAAAGGAGAGCAATGGGACTGTAATAATATAACAGAGATGACTTCTAGTTGTTGTCGCCTATGATAGGGATTGCTCAATTCAAGTTTTGCTTCAGTGGAATGATGGTGTGTATGCAGAAAGCTTGGTAGTGTTCCAGGAAGTTGTTACTGTGTGGCTAATTTATATAATTGTATATACTTTGGGATTGGCAAGAAGTAAACATCTGGGATTTGGTTCATTTCTTAAGTGTGTGTGTGTGACAGGAATGGTGTCTGTTTTAAACATAGAATGGCAATGAATCAGTGTCACACACACACTTCCCATTAAAAATGAAGCACAAAACCTGTCAGAATTTGATTCAAAATGGTACAAATGATAAATACTACTGAAAGATGTTCAAGAATGGGTGAGGTAAAATTCAATATACAATATTACACTTCATTTTTCAAAAGCTGCAAGACCAATTGTGTCATTATGTATTGTTTTATACTAAACATGTATTTTCAGACCATGCTATACATTTTCAGGTCTGTTATTGATGTAAGATATGATTGCTGTTAATACTGTCATTTCTTAGAACATTTTAAAATGTTATCATCCCAAACTTGGGAAAACAATGTGCAATGCTGTTTAGATGAATGTGAGATTTAAAGGCAGAGTAGTTTTAATGCTAAGTCTGTTTTGTTGTGAGACTGTATTGCTTTGTTTGGCATATGTGTATCAGTAGTTTGTGCTATAAAATTTGAAATAAATATTTTAAATTAAATCCAAATATCTGTAATAACTGTAGAATAAAGCACAAGACAGTATGCAGAGTGAGAGTTTCTAACTGTGTTTATGGCAACTGGGAGAAATCAGCAGGCATCCAGAATAGAAAAATTGTCGTGATGAGGTCACAAAATGGGTTTTAGCCACAAAGAAAGCTGGCAACCCTACATGGAAGTATCGAATAGAAAAAACTATAAAGCAATTAAGACAAGTGCACTGCTAGTATAGAAAAGTTAACAGATTAAACAAAAATACTTGGAAAGATGTGATAAACAATGCACAGGATTAGAACAGATCAGGATCTATCATGCACTATCACAATCTCAGCACAGGCAGTAGAAATAAGATAAACAAATGAAAAATGCAAAATAAGCAACTTATTGATGACCTAAAAAAGTTTGAGAATTGATAAACAAGGTAAAAGGAATTGAAAGACCACAAAAAAAAAGAACAGATATTTTGGAGATTTATGAAGATCCTGTGGAACACAAGGATGCTAAATGGATTGAACTAAAAGAAAAAAAAAGTTTAAAAGCAAAGGATATGAAATGGGATCAAGAAACAGCCAGAGAGATTGAAACAAAGTTAAAAGCCTCTAATTGGAAAACACCAGGCCCAGATACAGCCATTCATTTCTGGTTAAAAGTAACATCTTTGCATCAAGATTTAGCCAGGAGTAAAAACAAAAAAAGAAGTTATGTACTCTCCATAACATTCTGCGTAGTTGTAACTTGTCTTAAACCTGTGAGTCACGGATTTATATCGGATCTGAGCCGGCAACTTTTACTAGCATCTGCTCTGAGCTCCAAACTCCTCCCCTTAACCATAATACACCTCCACTGCCTTCCATACCCAGATAGACTTTGCTGAACCTTATACGGATAACCAGACCTGAAAAAATTACTTGTAATCTATCCTGCAGCTTGCAGGCTGATCATATGCCAAGGTCCAGGGGTAAGGAGGGAGGGACAGTGGAAGACAAAGTACTACTCAGATGGAACGTTATGGTGAGTACATTTATCTGAAGTATTTACTTCATTTGGTCTTCCACCTGTGGGACAGAGCCCCCAGCTACTAAACTCCTGGGAGGCCATCATGGAAAGATATTCCGCAGCACCGTGGAACCAAAGGATCCTCTCCTCCTGGAAGTCAAATCCGATTTGTAATGAGAAATAAACATGAAACTAGGACCAAGTAGCTGCATAACAAATCATGCAAAGACACACTACACCAAAAGGCCGCCGATGTAGGCATTGACCTAGTGGAATGAGCTTTCACCTGACCTGGAGGAGACATGCCTCTGTCCTTACAGACCTGAAGGATGCATGAATAAATCTAGCAATAGTGACCTTGGAGATAGGTTCCCCAAAAAGGGTTTATAGAAGGATACAACTGATCAGATTTACAGAATTTTTTGTCCTGTGTAAATAGAATCATAATTGTCTATGAACATCCAACAGGTAGTACAATTAGGAAAAAAACACAGGCAAATTGATGGTCTGATTGATATTGACTGGTGATGCCACCTTAGGAAGAAAGGACGGATTGGTTTGAAGGGAAAACCTAGCTTTGTGAAAATTCATGTAAGACACTTTGATGGACAAGGCCTGTAATTCTGAAACCCTTTTGGCAGAGGCAATAGCCACCAGAAAAGCTGTTTATCAAGATAAATATTTCAGATCTGCAATTGTGGCAGGCTCGAAAGGCAGAGCGACCAAAGCTTGAAGAACCACAGTAAGGTCCCATGGGGGAACAGGATCTTTAACCAGGGGATGTAACAAAAAGGTGCCTTTAATAAATGCTTTACACAGTCTGGAAGAGGCTAAGGAGGCACAAGTCTCACCCACATGAAAATGAGAGATCGCAGCCAAATGACCCTTGACAGTAGAAGAACTAGCTCAGTGTTGAAAAATATCAGCTAGAAAATCAAGAATGGTCGAAATTGGAGCTGTGAAAGGGTCTAAACTCCTTTGAGAGGCCCTAAAGGAAAAATGTTTCCACTTGCTGCAATAAACCCTCCCGGTCAAAGACTTATGAGCAGCCACCAAAATAGTTCTGAGGACAGTCCAGGAGTCCTAGCAATCACAGAAACTGGAGTAGCAAAGCTGCGAGCTTCAGACTGTCCAGATTCTGATGCACCCGTGAAGTGTGTGAAATTAGATCCTGAATGGGATCTAGGATCCAAGGCGGAGCCAGAAGGTGAGACCAAAGGAAAGGAAATCACACCTGGCGAGGCCAGAACAGGGCAATGAGGATCACTTGGCTCCCCAGTCGACGAGCTTTCTGTAGAAACGTCAGAATAAGAGGTACTGGCGGGTAAGCATACAGAAGAATGGGAGGCAAAGCATGAATTACAGCATCTATGGGGATACCCCCGTAAGGGGGTTCTGAGCGATAAACTTGCTGCAATTCATACTGGAAGGAGATGCATAGAGATCACAGCAAGATTGACCCAATTTGCTGAAGATCTGTTCCGCTACTGACAGACTCAGAGACCACTTGTAAGGTATCAGAATGGTCTGACAGCCTGTCCGCTAGGATGTTGGACCACCCCAGAATGTGCGTTGCGATAAAGCGACCGGTGATCACCCATTCCCACACTGTCATGGCCACGTGACAAAGGGGGTAAGATCTGGTCCCTCCCTGTTTGTTGATATACAGGACCACTGACATGTCTGACTGAATAGCAATCATTCCCAGGGGAAGAAAGGCATGAAAGGCCTGCAACGCTAAAAGGACAGCCCTCATCTCTAGAATATTTCTGTGCAAGCTGGTCTCTATGGAGGACCACAGACCTTGGACTGTCCTGCTTGAACAATGCCCCCCCACCACAGTTGGGAGGCATCTGTGGTCACTGCGGCTTGGGCTGGGGCTCGAACAAAGGGTCACCCCTCCAAAATGGCCAGAGAGCACATCCACCATGAGGGGCGACTGACAGTCTTGACTTAGTTGGATTGGACATGCCAATGGCAGTTACAACAGTGACCACTGTACAGCTAGGCTCCACTGTAGAATCCGTGTGTGTAACCGGGCACATGGGAGAAGAGTTATGGTCGCCATCGAGCCCAAGGCCCTCAACACAGATTCCGTCATTGGGAGAAGAGTGGTAGATCAATGAGACATGAATCCTCATGTTCAGAACTCTCTGAGGTCAGGAAGATTTTGATGCGTTGACTGTGATCCCCAAATGCAAAGCAAGAGTCAGGAAGTAATCCCTGGTTTGGGAGAGTAGATGCCTGGTAGGAGCAGTGAGGAGCCAATCATCCAAGTACTGATAGACCAGACTTCCCTGAAGCCTCAGGTCAGCCGCTACCACCGCCATCACTTTGAACACACTGGGGGCTGTGGTGAGACCAAAGGGTAGGGCTCGAAATTGGTAATGACAGACTCCTAGCCAGAAGCTGAGGAACCTCCAGCAGCTTCTGTGCATTTTGATGCGATAGTAAGCATCCTGGAGGTCTAATGAGCACATCCAGTCGCTCTCTTGCAGGTACGGCATGATGGACTGTAATGGGACCATCCAGAACTTCTCCTTGGCAACTGACAAGTTCAGGGTAGAGAGGTCCAGAATGGGCAAGTCCCCCATTTTCTTTGGCACCAAAAAGAACCTGGAGTAAAAGCCCAATCCGGACTGATCTGGGGGGACGGTTTTGATGGCTCATTTTGCCAACAGCTTGGAAATTTCCTGTGCTGCTGTCTCCCTTTGCGTGGGTGGTACATTCGGGAGGTGTCTAAGATGTGGAGGAACCCATGAAGGGAATAAAGTATCCTCTGGCTAGGATCTGAAGCACCCAGCATTCTGTTATGGACTCCCAAACCACTAGGTGCAAGGACAATCTTCCCCCAACTGTCTCCAGAGTAGAGCAGTCAGGCAATCCCTCAGGATTGATGGCCGGGTCTGTCCAAGAAAGGTTAGAGACCCAAAATTTCTCAGACCCCCTCTGCCTCTTGACCGGCATCCATTCTGTCCCCCTCTGCCTCTGGGGGAAGAGCAGCTGTGTCCTGGGACTACTGAGACTACTGGAACCACA
Organism: Protopterus annectens; assembly: GCF_019279795.1. NCBI lineage: Eukaryota > Metazoa > Chordata > Ceratodontiformes > Protopteridae > Protopterus > Protopterus annectens. The sequence goes on along the minus strand of NC_056744.1, from coordinate 75,484,736 downwards.
TCTTTTGTGCCCTCTGGTTCCGGGAAAAGGACCTTTGAGGGATTGAGAAGCGGATCCCGACAGCAGACAAGTGTCTTAGTCTTCCTCACTCTGGACTAATGTGACGGTCTTACCAAAGGATGCCTTGAAGGGTTCTGAAAATTGACAACCTGAGTCAGGAGCTGCACCTCATGGACGCGCTGGACCCAGCCGCCCCTTCCGTAGCATGAGAAAGGAAGTCACATGGACGAGTTGGAGACCGCTTTTAAAGTGGCCATCCTCGTGAAGCACAAAGCCTTGCCCCCCTGCAACATACTCTTGGGGGAGACTCCTCCGGTTCCTTTACCAAGTCGCATTGGAGTCCATACT